>NC_137807.1:26161522-26171522 GCF_963383645.1 Muscardinus avellanarius
GGCGCGCGTCCCACCGGGCGTGGGGACACGCGCCACCGCCTACCACCTCGACCCCCCCTTTTTCCGGTCTCCTCTGGCGGCGGCCCCACGCGGAGCCAGCACCCAAACAAGGCACAAAAAGCAGCGACCGGAACCGGGGGGCGCAGGGAGCGGGAGCGACAGGCACCACTCAGCCACGGGCACCTCAAGAAGGCGACCTGGAACGCTCCAGGAGCACCACGGAGAGCCAAGGCGAGCGCGCACCCGACACCCCCCGAGAGGGGAGGCGGAGCACGGTCGCCGGGCGGCCCTGCCCCCGCCGGAGAGGGCCGCCCACGCGTCACAACCAAGCGGGCGAGGCACGACTGCCACGTCACAGACGACCACGGCCCACCCGGCACCTCGAGGCCGAGGAGCGAGGGAGAAGAGGTCGGGCCGGGATCCGCACCTCTGACTTCCACACGACGCCGGCAGGCGCGGAGGAGAGACCAGGGGGCCCACGGGCAGAACGAGAAGATCGGTCCAGTTCACCAGGAACGTCCGTCCCTCGCCTGGCGCAGCTTAGGCCCGGCCCAGGAGAGCGCAGCGCTACCACATCGATCACGACGGCAAAGGGCGCCGGGCAACGGGAGAGCACGGCGAGGACACGACGAGAGGCCCACTTCAGCCTCGCCGGCCCCGAAGCCCAGCAGGACGAACGGCAGCGGACAACCCCAGGGGGAACGCCTGACACACACTCGACACGGCACGGAGCCATCGTGGGAAACGAGACGGGGTTGCCGCGACCGCTCCCGGTACCGCCGGCGGGGGAGCGCACGGGAGGTAAAGGACCCCTCGAGACGCCTTCTTTCCCCCGCCACACTCGGGCTCCAGAGGCCGGAGGCGGCACCGCGGCCAGGATGCTCGGATGCCCCCAGAAGAGCCGGCGCGTAGGCCCAAGCGGGCGGCTCGAGGGGGAAAGGCAGGAACGGGCACCACCGCCGTCGTCGCAGGCAGTCCCCGATCCCACACGCATCCAGAGACCTAACCCCTTCGGAGACGAGCACCGAAGGACAGTGTGTCAGCACACTCCTGCAGGCACAAAACCTCCGGCTCGGGCTTCCGAAAACCCAAGACAGGAGACCGGGGACTGCGCGGCCACCAAGCCGACCTCCAGGAAGGGAGCCTCGGTCACCTTACCCTAATCACGACCCCATCGGCGACAGAACCGGAGCCCACCGGGACAACTGGTCGACCTCTTTTCCGGGGGGTGGGGGGGGGGCCGCCGAGGTTTCCGCGGGGAAAGGCCCCCAGGGCCTGCCTGGTCTCGGACACACACGCGCCCGTGGACCGCTCCCACGTCACGCCGCGGAAGGCAAGGAAGGACTTAGACGAAAACTCCACTTTGATTTTTCAAGTCCCAAGTCCCACGCGGGCCAGCGCCTACGGACGCGCGGGACCGCCAGTGCACCGCCTCGGCCACCCACGCAAGCGCGGACCGCCCCTCCTCCACGCCGCGGAAGGAAGGACTTTTGCCCAAACTTTCAAAGAACCGTGCAGGCCGGGCCGGGCCGGGCCGGGCCGGGCCGGGCCGGGCCGGGCGGGGGTCGGGGAGGCTCGGAAAGCCGGCAACAACGCCTCGGTCGGTCGATCGGTCGGTCGGTCCGTCACCCACACGAGATCGCGGATGCCTAGGCTGGAAGCTCAGGAGGAGGCAGGCTGGGAGTGCTGGTCGACCTGCCTGGGCCGCCACCCAACCGCACCGTGCCCGGGAACGTGGCGACAGAGTGCCCCTCTATACCTTCCTGCAGGTACAATCTCCCGCGGATGAGCAGCCGGACGCTATCTCACCTCCCCGGGACGAGACTGCCTGGCGTAGCCGAGCTCCTGCAACTCTGGCCCGGCTACCGCAGCCGAATCTGGTCCCTTGATCGCTCCGGAGGAAAAGCGGCCGGCAGGTGGAGCCCGAGAACACCCTCCCAGATCAGCTCCGAAACCAAAGTGCCAAACCACCGAGGGGAAATCGCACGGGGGTACAGGCCGCCAGGGTGACACCGGCGGCGGCCCTAGAAAATCACCCGCGGGGAGGACGCGACTCGGGTGGGTGGACTCGCCGCGGCTGCAAAGCCGAAACCTCCGTGGAGCCCGAGAACGTCCTGCCAGATCAGCCGGCTGGCTACGAAACGAAAGTGCCAAACCACGGGGCGGGAGTGGGGGTGGGGGGTGTCGCACGTGGGTACTGGCGTTCACCCACCGCCAGGGTGACACCGGCGGCGGCCCTAGAAAATCACCCGCGGGGAGGACGCGACTCGGGTGGGTGGACTCGCCGCGGCTGCGAAGCCGAAACCTCCGTGGAGCCCGAGAACGTCCTGCCAGATCAGCCGGCTCGCTCCGAAACGAAAGTGCCAAACCACGGGGCGGGGGTCGCACGTGGGTACTGGCGTTCACCCACCGCCAGGGTGACACCGGCGGCGGCCCTAGAAAATCACCCGCGGGGAGGACGCGACTCGGGTGGGTGGACTCGCCGCGGCCGCGAAGCCGAAACCTCCGTGGAGCCCCGCCTCCTGCGGACGAACCCCAAGGTGGGGTGGGGTGGGGTGGAGGAAGCGGTGGCGCCAGCAGTCAGATCCCGGAATATAGCACCCTGGGAGGAGCGGGGGGGGGGGGTGTTTGTGAGAGGGACACGGGTCACCCAGCCGGACTCGCCGTTCCCTCTTGCCACCCAACCCCGCCGCCACCTCCTCACTCGCGCCGCCGCCGCCGCCGCCACCCACCCACGCAACCCACCTCCTTCCCCACCCCCATCCCCGGCTTTTATTTTGTTCTGTTTGGTTGCTGTTTGTGGGGGGTGGAAGGGAGGGAGGGAGGGAGGGAGGGAGGGAGGGAGCGTGTTAGCGAGCGCGAGCCAGCGAGGGAGGGAGGGAGGGAGGGAGAAAAGAAAATCCTGAAAGGACTCCGAAAAGACATGGAAGAATAGCTGGGACTCCACTCTGAGGGGAGCAGGGTGTGTGTATGGGGGGGGGGGTGTAAGTGTGCTGGTATAGCGGGAAATAAAAAATCAAAATGTCAAAGGGTGTCTGTCAGAGCCGGGGCGCCGCATAGGCACTCAGGCACCTGCCTGTTACACTTTGGAAATCCCCTCCTCTCTCCTATGCCCCACCCAGAATAAGAACTAAGAACACCGGCGTAGAGGCAACGATGGCCTCAAAAAATATAAAACAGCCAGCAAGAGCCCCAAGATCACAAGCAGCTCTGCCCGGCACATGTGAAAGCCATCGAGATAACAGGAGCCTTATGCCTCACTCTCTCCCTCCGAGGTGATGCCGCGCGCGGAGACTGGCTGCAATCAGTGCCTCAGTCCATCTCTGTTTTTCTTTTTGCCCCCCCCACCACCCTTGGAAAGAAGCCTTGGGATACAGCATGTCACCTTCATGTGTGACTTCAAAGCGCCCATCATTGATGGGCCACTGATGAGGCAGAGGTAGAAAATGAGAGAGAGAGAGAGAGAGAGAGAGAGAGAGAGAGAGAGAGAGAGAGAACCCCTGTACTTGGTGAGCATGCCGACCAGAGACCAGAGAATATCGCCTGCCTGAGAAAATGAGGGGAAAATGTGTTGCTAGCCCGTTGACTGGGTCACACCGATATGAGAATATGAGTTTAACAAAAAATGATGAGCCGGGCCCTAGTCCAGGAGGGATGTGATCGATCTCTGGGTCAGATCAGGCTTTCATCTATCACCTTTGGTGGACATCTGACTCGGAAATCCCACCGAGGGTGGGCAGCAGGGCGGTCAGAAAGACAGCGATGCCAGCTGGAGGTCCAGAAAACCCGAGTTTCCTAGAAGTGTGTGTGTGTGTGTGTGTGTGTGTGTGTGTGTGTGTGTGTAGAGTGAACGAACGCCTCAGAAGTGGATCTGATCTCCCAGAGGTTACAGAAAGCGAGGAGAGGAGTCCGAGGGTGGAGTCGACCCAAGTTCAAAGTTCGCTGTCATCCATGCTAAGAAGCCAGCCAGCCGATGGTTGGTTGGTCGGGACAAAACCCAGCAAAGAATACAATTCACACGGGGCGCTCATGGCCGGCCAGTGGAACTTGTGGAACTTCTGGGAGGGAGGGAAGGAAGAGGGAAGTAAGCGCTATCACACTCTTTTCTCTCTCTGCCTTCCCTCCTTCCTCCCTCACCACATGAGTAGCGCTCCGCCCTCAAGCCAACTCCCCCAAGGGCAGGAAGGAGGAGGAGGAGGAGGAGGAGGAGGAGATTTCTGGGGAGGGAACAGTGGAGAGATTCAGGCCCCACCTCCCCAGCAATGATCTCACAATCATTGACACTTCAGTCGTACTTCAGGCGACTTGCAGTTATTTAAATAGGTGTCCGCTAGATGGTGCCCGAGAACCGGGAAGAGGATGTGGGTCTCTGAAGAAAGTGTGTGTGTGTGTGTGTGTGTGTGTGTGTGTGTGTGTGTGTGACAGAGATTGTGTGTGTGTGTGTGAGAGAGAGAGAGAGAGAGAGAGAGAGAGAGAGAGAGAGAGAGAGTGTAGGCCAAGTAGGCCAAACCATAACACCGGGGACTGGAAGGCTGGAAGGCCGTGGGCAAGACAGGCAGGCATTCAGGCAAGCAGACACTGAGAGAGGCAGGCAGGCCAGCTGGCAGATGGACACACACACACACACACACACACACACACACACACACACACGAACGCATGCACGGAAGTGAAGGCACACACCCTGGACCCCCTTCTAAGGAGGACTCAGAAAAGTGGATCAGGGATCAGAATGTTTGGTTCAAAGTAGAAGAGCCAAGAAAACCTGTGGCATCGCCATCCTCTGGTTTGTCTCTTTTCCCTCTTTCCTATCACCCCCTGAAAATGCTGGAACCGCAAGTCTAAAAGTGTGTGCGCCACAAATAAGAGATGGAACCCAGAAACGGTCCGGGAGGACCCGGATGATAGGAAAGATGGCGGGTTCAAAGCCAGCCTCGGCAACCTATTGAATCTCCCAGGAACTGAGCGAGGCCCTGTTTTCAAGTCAAGAAATAAAATAGGGCTGAGGGTATAGCTCGGACGTAGATTTGCTCTGGTTTCATTCTCCGGCACCAGAAAAAGAAGGACAGAAAGAACAAGGAGAGGGGAAGAACACGGGGCTGGCTGGGGAGCACATCTGGGGACTCACAGCTCTTCTTTTCTTGGAGGACACACACTTGTTATCTGAGGGCTGGGCAAATGGGGAGCAGGTGAGGGAGGTGAACTCTCTTCCCTCCATCGTGGACCACTGCCGAATGTAGGTAGGCCTAGACTTCTCTCGTTTATCTCACTGAACATTCTGTAGCCTCACAAGATCAATCACCGGTAAACCGAAAGAAGAATATTCTAATTATTGACCCACTTGTCTGCTCTCTCTCTCTCTCTCTCTCTCTCTCTCTCTCTCTCTCTCTCTCTCTCTCTCTCCTGAATTCATAAGGACAAAGGTGCTCAGGCAAAAGCATCCACCGGCTGCCTCCTCCCACCGCACACAGGCGCCTTCTGTCTTCCCCCAATAAATCTCAGCTGCGGGTTTCACCCAACAACCCAGGGACAGAGGAGAGACAGCCAGGGCGGAATCAGGGGTCCTTCACTCTCCTTTTGAGGTCAAAGATATGCCAGTTACAAGAGTAAAACCATTCACGCACACACAATTGCACAGAGGTCTCGGGGTGATGATGTCTTTTTATTCATTCAGGCGGGCCCCCGGTATACCTGAATGACTCCAACCTGAATGACTCCAAAGAATTCTCCTCATGTCAAGAGAAATCGACATCCCCCTCCCTGCATGACAGAAGTCAATCGCAAAAGCAGACAGCTAGCTAGCTGCCTTTTTCTCTGATATCTGCACCCACACCGGCACTCCCGGCACTCCCGGCCTGCGTGTCAGTCAGGGAGGTGTGTGGCAGGTGGAAAGGCCTGCAGCTTCTGCCAAAAGCAAAGCAGGTTGTGTGTGTGTGTGTGTGTGTGTGTGTGTGTGTGTGTGTGTGAGAGAGAGAGAGAGAGAGAGAGAGAGAGAGGGAGGGAGGGAGGGAGAGAGAGAAATCTGCTTTCTCCGCAAAGACACCGCTTCCCTGAATGACACACAACTTTTTGTTTTTTTCTTTTTCCAGTACTCCAAACCGGGAACAGTCTAAATCTGAGTTTTACCTCAAGACCTACTTTCTATTCTTTACTTTGAAACGGGGTGGTGGGGGGGCTCACTAAGTTTCAGAGGGCCTCACTAAGTAGCTGAGGCTGGCCGCCATCCTATGATCCTCCTGTCTCAGCCTACCTAGTACAGAGATTCCAAGGGAATCCAAGTAACATTTCCTTTTTTGAGAGTGCACTATCTTTCTCCCATCCATCCGTGTCTCTGAATGGGGAGGGGGGGTTTGTCCAGTTATCTCTGCCTCCCTCCCGGTAAGCCTCTCCTGTTACCCTCCTTTGTTCGTTCATCCTATCAGGGACACACAGGTCTGACTTCCCCGATCCAAATATATGAGTGACTTGGTTAGCAGAATCAGGGGCCTATCTGGTAGCAGCTTAGAGAAAGAGAAGAGGGTTTGTGTTGTTTCACCTAAGTATGAGAAAGAAAGAAAAAGAAAGGAAGGAAGGAAGGAAGGAAGGAAGGAAGGAAGGAAGGAAGAAAGAAAGAAAGAAAGAAAATGAACACGCCAGTGGCAGTCGTTGCCGCAATGACACAAGGCTGTCCTCCTAGAACTCTGGAGGTGGCTGAGACAGGGAGCAAGATGTCGGGTTTGCAGCCAGCCAGCCAGTCAGCTAGCCTCCCTCAGAAAAGCAATGAGATGTCATTTCCAAATAAAAATAAAAATATTTCTGGGGGAGCCGAGCCGGGCGTGATGGCCCACGCTTGTCATCCCAGCATTCGGGAGGCTGAGACCGGAGGAATCGCGGTTCGCGGACTGCCTCAGCTACTTGGTGAGGCCCTTCGTGATTCAGTGAGGCCCTGTTTCCAAAGAAAGAATAATTACAAAAAGAATAGGGCCGGGAGTAGCTCCAAAGTAGAAGTAGAAAGATGACACTGACACCGGGTTCCATCCCTATTACCGCTAAACAAAACAAAACAAAAATAGGTTTTGGAAAGTGTCTCTCAGAGGTAGGGTGCCCCTTAAGTTTCATTGCCAGCAAACCACCAGTGAGTGAATGAATATGAAGGCCCTGGGTGTAGCTTAACGATAGAAGAATGCCCCCGGCTGGGTTCAGTCCCCAGCAGCAGGCATACCGAGTGAGTGAGCGATGAACCAAGATTTTGCTGTTTCCTTTTTTGATATTCTTCTCTTGGAATCCTTTTTCGTTTTATTTGTCTATTTTATCTATCTATCTATCATCTATCTATCTATCTATCTATCTATCTATCTATCTATTTCTGCGGTACCGGGGATGGATGGATGGATGGATGGATGGATGGATGGATGGATGGATGGATGGATGGAGCCCAGGAACATTCTTCCTCTGAGCTGCACCCACCCCATCCCCCGCCCCAGCCCTATTTTATGATTCTTTATAGGGTGTCACTGAGTGGCAAAGGAAGGGCCTCACTAAGTAGCTGAGTAGCTGAGGCTGTCCGAGAGCCTGGGATCCTCCTGTCTCAGCCTCCAATATGCTGGCATTATCAGCGTGCACCAGCCGCCGTGCTTGGCTTATGACGGGCTTTGGGTATCGGTGCACTAGAGTCTCACGGCCTACTGTAAATCAAATCATATCAACAATGGTGGGCTGTTTGCTGCTGAATTTAAAATGGTAGGAGAGAGAGAGAGAGAGAGAGAGAGAGAGAGAGAGAGAGAGAGAGAGAGAGAGAGAGAGAGAGAGAGGTGGGGGGGGGCCTAAAACGACAAAAAGAAAGAAAAGGAAAAGAAAAACCCTTCTCGACGAGGTCACTTTCAGATTCGGGAGTCTGTGTGGAACAGACACACACACTATCTATCACTTGTAGGTCCCTCCCACCGAGAACCACTCCCTCTGGAGTTCCCATTTTAATTAATCAATTTCTTTATTTATTCATTGTGTGGATCTGGGGATGGAAACCAGGCGCATTCGACCTCTGAGCTACACCACCCCAGGCCCCATTTTTTTTTTTATTCTTCATTTTGAAACAGGGTCTCACTAAGTTGCAGAGGCCCTCTGCAAACCACCATCCTCCTGTCTCAGCATCCAGAACGCTGAGATGCGAGCGTGGGCCACCACGCCCGCACGGCAGCGGCGAGTTCCCGTTTTTTTTTCAAGAGATAAATGGCTTCATGGGTCACACAGATCCCAGGGACTGGAGTGAACTTTCACCCTGAAGATCAGAGGTGGGGGGAGGGGAAGGGAAGGGTAGGGAAGGAGGTGAAGTAGGAGGCTGGGAGCAATAGCTCAGTCTGGAAAGAGCAGGAGCCACAAGGCAAAGTTCCGTCGCCCGAGGCCCTGCCTGCATTCCAATAACAAAAGGCATTTAGGAACAGACATTTTGACCGGTCCTTGGATTTTTCCCTTTTTCTAAATGGAGGGTGGGCGGGAGCAGGACAGCGCGCGTGCGTGCGCGCGCACGCACACACACACACACACACACACACACACACACACACACACTCACGGACACACTCACGGACACACTCACGGACACGCACTCAGGCCCACTCAGGCTACAGGCCCAGGCCGGGCGGGGCCTAAACCAGAGCTGTGCCTTCCACAGCTTCCCACCCCACCCCCACCCCCGGAGCATGCCTTTGTCTTTGTCATGACTGGATTTGCAAAAGGAAGCCGCCCGGTTCCCTTGACCACCACCTCGTTGCCAAGGTGACGGTGGGGCGGATCTCTCTCACCTGCGCCAATGCGCCTGCGCAGCCCAGGCTAAAGACCCGCAGCTCCCAGCCCTGTTCCTTCCTCCCATCCCCCACCCCGGCGGCCTGCCAACCCCCCTTCCCTCCCCCCCCCCCCCCCCCCCCCGCCATCGATCGGTATTTCTCGCTCAGCTCAGCCAGCCTCAGCAATTTAGAGAGGGAAGCCAGCTGAGATGGGAAGATCAGGGAGGGGTTCGTTCGTTCGACCACAAGTTAAGCAAGTGAAGAGTGAGACTCTTAGGAACCTAGAATTTAAAAAAACAAAAAACTCTTTCCACAAACTAAGAATTCCCGGCGAATCATGTGACCCGCTGCTAGCAGAGGAATCTGTCCCTGAAGTGCAGTGGAGCTAAAAGGGCAGCCCAGAAACCCAGGCGTGGAGATCGATTGATCCTGTGGGAGAAAGGTGTTCATCGTGGCGGCGGATGACCTAAAGCGATTCCTGTGTAAGAAGTGACCAAGTGTTGAAGGGCTCCATGCTATTGTTGTGTCAGATAGAGATGGAGTACCTGTTATTAAAGTGGCCGATGATAGATAATGCTCCAGAGCATGCTTTGAGACCTGGCTTCTTGTCTACTTTTTTTTGCCCTTGCAACAGACCAAGGGAGCAAACTTGGACTTTCAAAAAACGAAAGCATCATCTGTTACTAGAATACCTACCAGGTGGTTCCGTTCAATCGTTTACCTTTGGTGGTGAGCTTCATAGCTAGCAGCAGTGCTAATATAATACTGGATTAATCGTCAGCCTGGAAAAGGAACTTGCTCCATTATTTGAAGAATTGATAAAAGTTGTGGAAGTTTCTTAATCCGACAGCGGCTTCACTGTGTACCTTGTCTTCATTATAACAACACGATATCAACCCAGCGATCTTTCGACCACAAGAATACTTTATTCGTGTACTCAAGAAAGGGCCACTTTTTCACCTTATCCTAAAAAAAATGTGTCTATAATTTACAGATTGGTTGTTATATTTACTTATATGAGGCCTTTTTTTTTTTTTTTTTTTTTAATTTGGTGAGATCTTGCCATACCACAGAAATGGTTCGGTCTGTCACAGCTCCCATGGAGTTATTCCCAGTCACCAGATATGAATGAGACTCTATTCAGTGGATCAGAATCAAAATGGTACATTGATCCACTTGAGCCATTAAGTATTCCCTATTGTACAGTAGTCCCAGGCCTGCCTGCAAGAAGGCAGCAG
>NC_137807.1:26189022-26199022 GCF_963383645.1 Muscardinus avellanarius
GACTGCACCGGCCGGCGGCGGCGGCGGCGGCAACAGGGAGGAACGACGGGGAGAAGCGGCACGAGGAGCGGGGGGCGGGCGACGGCCACACCGCCGCGAGGGCTCCGTCGGCCGGCCGGCCGCCGTCGGGCCGCACACGGGGTCTCACCACCGGCGCCCACCTGGCACACTGGCGGTCCCGCGTCGCCCGGGACGAACCGGCCGCGGTCCTCCGGGGAGCACCACGCCGGGGAAGCACCTCGCGAGGAGGAGCCGTGGCCCCCCTCACCACTACCCACCAGCCGTCGCGAGCGGGCTCCCATCAACCCTCGTACCCCCGCACGCGCCGGGCGTCCCACGGCCGCGGGCACCCCCCAAGCCACGCTCGCCCACCGCCTAAGCCCCGGGTTGGGTCCTCGGGGGGGCTGCGGGTGGCGGGGCTGGGCAGGCAGCCGCACGGCCGCGGAGGAGGACCAGCGGCAGCGGCGGGGAGGGGAGCGACACGCAGGGACGGGGAGGGAACCCCGCCGTGAGCGAGGCCGCGCACGAGAGAGCTCGCAGGGGAAGGGAAGAGCGACCGGAGGAAGCCCCGGGGGCCCTTGCGCCGGGTCGCCGGGTAAACGCACGGGATCCCACCGCCACACGCAAGTGACGGTCCCGCGACGCCCGCGACGCCGAGCGGGCCCCCCTCCAGGGCGACCCCGGAACGCCTCACCAACCCGGCCGGCGAGACCCTCGGCGCGACCCCGCCACCGGAGGCCCGCCGCCAATCCCACGCGACTCCGTCGCCTTCCTGGCCTCCGCACACCGGGCGCGCGGCAGCACAGTCGAAGCCTCAAGCGGGGCCGAGGAGCCCGAGCCCCGGCCCCAGCTCCGGGAACCAGTCCTTCCCCCCACCGCGGGTACGCTTTCCCGGGGAGGGCCCGGCGGCCCGGCCCACGCCCGCGCGCCCACGCAAACCGCCGCCATCCGTCGGACGCCGGTCCAGGCGCCGGGCGGTCGGTCGGCCGCGGGAACGGGCGGAGAGCCGGCCTTCTCGGTGGGTGTCGGGGAACGGGCGCGCCCCCGCGGGGCCCGGCGCGCGGCGGGAGAACCGCAAGCGCGCACGCGCGCACACGCACACAACGCAACCGGCACCCGCGCGCACGCGTGGGAACGAACCCCCGGCGTGGCGGGCGGACGAGAACGAACGACCGACCCCGGCCAAGGCCCGGCGGGACCCTCCCCCGACTCAGAGGGGGGAGGCGCGGGCCGCAGTAGGCGAGAGAGCAGGCGCACGGCCCCCACCGCGGGGACCGGCGGACCCCTCCGCCCCAACCCCGCGGCGGGGAAGGGGGCAGGAGGGCAGACCCAGCCTACGGAGTCGGTTGGTGGAACGGACTTCCAAGCGCCTCACACGTGCGCAGAGAGGCGGCCTCCGGGGGATCGAGTACCCCGATCGGTCAAAGAAGCACACCCCCTTAAGCGATCGCTAGAGAAGATTCGAGATTTCTCACTGAGGGCGCGCCGCACCCGCGCCCCAGCAGCCAACCCCTTTCCAACAAGGCCACGGTAGCCCAAAGTCCGGGGAGGAAAAAGCTGGGTGTGGGGGGGGGGGTCTGCGGTAGAGGTAGGCACGAGGCCCTTTTTTCTCGAGCGTTCACGGCCAGTGCCGGGGCACACCTTTATCTAAAATTAAAAAAGGCCCCGCACACCACGGGCTCGCGCCCCTCCAGGGGAGGAGGCGACGTCTGAGCCAGAGAAGCCCGCCGCAATCGCTCACACGACCCGAGCGCCCCGCAACCCCACCGTGCTGGCGGGAGAAAACGGGGACGCCCCGGGCGCGCGCTCGCCTCCACCAGACCACCACGCGCTCAACGCGGGAGGCCGGCGCGGGGCGCGCGTCCCACCGGGCGTGGGGACACGCGCCACCGCCTACCACCTCGACCCCCCCTTTTTCCGGTCTCCTCTGGCGGCGGCCCCACGCGGAGCCAGCACCCAAACAAGGCACAAAAAGCAGCGACCGGAACCGGGGGGCGCAGGGAGCGGGAGCGACAGGCACCACTCAGCCACGGGCACCTCAAGAAGGCGACCTGGAACGCTCCAGGAGCACCACGGAGAGCCAAGGCGAGCGCGCACCCGACACCCCCCGAGAGGGGAGGCGGAGCACGGTCGCCGGGCGGCCCTGCCCCCGCCGGAGAGGGCCGCCCACGCGTCACAACCAAGCGGGCGAGGCACGACTGCCACGTCACAGACGACCACGGCCCACCCGGCACCTCGAGGCCGAGGAGCGAGGGAGAAGAGGTCGGGCCGGGATCCGCACCTCTGACTTCCACACGACGCCGGCAGGCGCGGAGGAGAGACCAGGGGGCCCACGGGCAGAACGAGAAGATCGGTCCAGTTCACCAGGAACGTCCGTCCCTCGCCTGGCGCAGCTTAGGCCCGGCCCAGGAGAGCGCAGCGCTACCACATCGATCACGACGGCAAAGGGCGCCGGGCAACGGGAGAGCACGGCGAGGACACGACGAGAGGCCCACTTCAGCCTCGCCGGCCCCGAAGCCCAGCAGGACGAACGGCAGCGGACAACCCCAGGGGGAACGCCTGACACACACTCGACACGGCACGGAGCCATCGTGGGAAACGAGACGGGGTTGCCGCGACCGCTCCCGGTACCGCCGGCGGGGGAGCGCACGGGAGGTAAAGGACCCCTCGAGACGCCTTCTTTCCCCCGCCACACTCGGGCTCCAGAGGCCGGAGGCGGCACCGCGGCCAGGATGCTCGGATGCCCCCAGAAGAGCCGGCGCGTAGGCCCAAGCGGGCGGCTCGAGGGGGAAAGGCAGGAACGGGCACCACCGCCGTCGTCGCAGGCAGTCCCCGATCCCACACGCATCCAGAGACCTAACCCCTTCGGAGACGAGCACCGAAGGACAGTGTGTCAGCACACTCCTGCAGGCACAAAACCTCCGGCTCGGGCTTCCGAAAACCCAAGACAGGAGACCGGGGACTGCGCGGCCACCAAGCCGACCTCCAGGAAGGGAGCCTCGGTCACCTTACCCTAATCACGACCCCATCGGCGACAGAACCGGAGCCCACCGGGACAACTGGTCGACCTCTTTTCCGGGGGGTGGGGGGGGGGCCGCCGAGGTTTCCGCGGGGAAAGGCCCCCAGGGCCTGCCTGGTCTCGGACACACACGCGCCCGTGGACCGCTCCCACGTCACGCCGCGGAAGGCAAGGAAGGACTTAGACGAAAACTCCACTTTGATTTTTCAAGTCCCAAGTCCCACGCGGGCCAGCGCCTACGGACGCGCGGGACCGCCAGTGCACCGCCTCGGCCACCCACGCAAGCGCGGACCGCCCCTCCTCCACGCCGCGGAAGGAAGGACTTTTGCCCAAACTTTCAAAGAACCGTGCAGGCCGGGCCGGGCCGGGCCGGGCCGGGCCGGGCCGGGCCGGGCGGGGGTCGGGGAGGCTCGGAAAGCCGGCAACAACGCCTCGGTCGGTCGATCGGTCGGTCGGTCCGTCACCCACACGAGATCGCGGATGCCTAGGCTGGAAGCTCAGGAGGAGGCAGGCTGGGAGTGCTGGTCGACCTGCCTGGGCCGCCACCCAACCGCACCGTGCCCGGGAACGTGGCGACAGAGTGCCCCTCTATACCTTCCTGCAGGTACAATCTCCCGCGGATGAGCAGCCGGACGCTATCTCACCTCCCCGGGACGAGACTGCCTGGCGTAGCCGAGCTCCTGCAACTCTGGCCCGGCTACCGCAGCCGAATCTGGTCCCTTGATCGCTCCGGAGGAAAAGCGGCCGGCAGGTGGAGCCCGAGAACACCCTCCCAGATCAGCTCCGAAACCAAAGTGCCAAACCACCGAGGGGAAATCGCACGGGGGTACAGGCCGCCAGGGTGACACCGGCGGCGGCCCTAGAAAATCACCCGCGGGGAGGACGCGACTCGGGTGGGTGGACTCGCCGCGGCTGCAAAGCCGAAACCTCCGTGGAGCCCGAGAACGTCCTGCCAGATCAGCCGGCTGGCTACGAAACGAAAGTGCCAAACCACGGGGCGGGAGTGGGGGTGGGGGGTGTCGCACGTGGGTACTGGCGTTCACCCACCGCCAGGGTGACACCGGCGGCGGCCCTAGAAAATCACCCGCGGGGAGGACGCGACTCGGGTGGGTGGACTCGCCGCGGCTGCGAAGCCGAAACCTCCGTGGAGCCCGAGAACGTCCTGCCAGATCAGCCGGCTCGCTCCGAAACGAAAGTGCCAAACCACGGGGCGGGGGTCGCACGTGGGTACTGGCGTTCACCCACCGCCAGGGTGACACCGGCGGCGGCCCTAGAAAATCACCCGCGGGGAGGACGCGACTCGGGTGGGTGGACTCGCCGCGGCCGCGAAGCCGAAACCTCCGTGGAGCCCCGCCTCCTGCGGACGAACCCCAAGGTGGGGTGGGGTGGGGTGGAGGAAGCGGTGGCGCCAGCAGTCAGATCCCGGAATATAGCACCCTGGGAGGAGCGGGGGGGGGGGGTGTTTGTGAGAGGGACACGGGTCACCCAGCCGGACTCGCCGTTCCCTCTTGCCACCCAACCCCGCCGCCACCTCCTCACTCGCGCCGCCGCCGCCGCCGCCACCCACCCACGCAACCCACCTCCTTCCCCACCCCCATCCCCGGCTTTTATTTTGTTCTGTTTGGTTGCTGTTTGTGGGGGGTGGAAGGGAGGGAGGGAGGGAGGGAGGGAGGGAGGGAGCGTGTTAGCGAGCGCGAGCCAGCGAGGGAGGGAGGGAGGGAGGGAGAAAAGAAAATCCTGAAAGGACTCCGAAAAGACATGGAAGAATAGCTGGGACTCCACTCTGAGGGGAGCAGGGTGTGTGTATGGGGGGGGGGGTGTAAGTGTGCTGGTATAGCGGGAAATAAAAAATCAAAATGTCAAAGGGTGTCTGTCAGAGCCGGGGCGCCGCATAGGCACTCAGGCACCTGCCTGTTACACTTTGGAAATCCCCTCCTCTCTCCTATGCCCCACCCAGAATAAGAACTAAGAACACCGGCGTAGAGGCAACGATGGCCTCAAAAAATATAAAACAGCCAGCAAGAGCCCCAAGATCACAAGCAGCTCTGCCCGGCACATGTGAAAGCCATCGAGATAACAGGAGCCTTATGCCTCACTCTCTCCCTCCGAGGTGATGCCGCGCGCGGAGACTGGCTGCAATCAGTGCCTCAGTCCATCTCTGTTTTTCTTTTTGCCCCCCCCACCACCCTTGGAAAGAAGCCTTGGGATACAGCATGTCACCTTCATGTGTGACTTCAAAGCGCCCATCATTGATGGGCCACTGATGAGGCAGAGGTAGAAAATGAGAGAGAGAGAGAGAGAGAGAGAGAGAGAGAGAGAGAGAGAGAGAGAACCCCTGTACTTGGTGAGCATGCCGACCAGAGACCAGAGAATATCGCCTGCCTGAGAAAATGAGGGGAAAATGTGTTGCTAGCCCGTTGACTGGGTCACACCGATATGAGAATATGAGTTTAACAAAAAATGATGAGCCGGGCCCTAGTCCAGGAGGGATGTGATCGATCTCTGGGTCAGATCAGGCTTTCATCTATCACCTTTGGTGGACATCTGACTCGGAAATCCCACCGAGGGTGGGCAGCAGGGCGGTCAGAAAGACAGCGATGCCAGCTGGAGGTCCAGAAAACCCGAGTTTCCTAGAAGTGTGTTGTGTGTGTGTGTGTGTGTGTGTGTGTGTGTGTGTAGAGTGAACGAACGCCTCAGAAGTGGATCTGATCTCCCAGAGGTTACAGAAAGCGAGGAGAGGAGTCCGAGGGTGGAGTCGACCCAAGTTCAAAGTTCGCTGTCATCCATGCTAAGAAGCCAGCCAGCCGATGGTTGGTTGGTCGGGACAAAACCCAGCAAAGAATACAATTCACACGGGGCGCTCATGGCCGGCCAGTGGAACTTGTGGAACTTCTGGGAGGGAGGGAAGGAAGAGGGAAGTAAGCGCTATCACACTCTTTTCTCTCTCTGCCTTCCCTCCTTCCTCCCTCACCACATGAGTAGCGCTCCGCCCTCAAGCCAACTCCCCCAAGGGCAGGAAGGAGGAGGAGGAGGAGGAGGAGGAGGAGATTTCTGGGGAGGGAACAGTGGAGAGATTCAGGCCCCACCTCCCCAGCAATGATCTCACAATCATTGACACTTCAGTCGTACTTCAGGCGACTTGCAGTTATTTAAATAGGTGTCCGCTAGATGGTGCCCGAGAACCGGGAAGAGGATGTGGGTCTCTGAAGAAAGTGTGTGTGTGTGTGTGTGTGTGTGTGTGTGTGTGTGTGTGTGACAGAGATTGTGTGTGTGTGTGTGAGAGAGAGAGAGAGAGAGAGAGAGAGAGAGAGAGAGAGAGAGAGTGTAGGCCAAGTAGGCCAAACCATAACACCGGGGACTGGAAGGCTGGAAGGCCGTGGGCAAGACAGGCAGGCATTCAGGCAAGCAGACACTGAGAGAGGCAGGCAGGCCAGCTGGCAGATGGACACACACACACACACACACACACACACACACACACACGAACGCATGCACGGAAGTGAAGGCACACACCCTGGACCCCCTTCTAAGGAGGACTCAGAAAAGTGGATCAGGGATCAGAATGTTTGGTTCAAAGTAGAAGAGCCAAGAAAACCTGTGGCATCGCCATCCTCTGGTTTGTCTCTTTTCCCTCTTTCCTATCACCCCCTGAAAATGCTGGAACCGCAAGTCTAAAAGTGTGTGCGCCACAAATAAGAGATGGAACCCAGAAACGGTCCGGGAGGACCCGGATGATAGGAAGATGGCGGGTTCAAAGCCAGCCTCGGCAACCTATTGAATCTCCCAGGAACTGAGCGAGGCCCTGTTTTCAAGTCAAGAAATAAAATAGGGCTGAGGGTATAGCTCGGACGTAGATTTGCTCTGGTTTCATTCTCCGGCACCAGAAAAAGAAGGACAGAAAGAACAAGGAGAGGGGAAGAACACGGGGCTGGCTGGGGAGCACATCTGGGGACTCACAGCTCTTCTTTTCTTGGAGGACACACACTTGTTATCTGAGGGCTGGGCAAATGGGGAGCAGGTGAGGGAGGTGAACTCTCTTCCCTCCATCGTGGACCACTGCCGAATGTAGGTAGGCCTAGACTTCTCTCGTTTATCTCACTGAACATTCTGTAGCCTCACAAGATCAATGCACCGGTAAACCGAAAGAAGAATATTCTAATTATTGACCCACTTGTCTGCTTCTCTCTCTCTCTCTCTCTCTCTCTCTCTCTCTCTCTCTCTCTCTCTCTCTCCTGAATTCATAAGGACAAAGGTGCTCAGGCAAAAGCATCCACCGGCTGCCTCCTCCCACCGCACACAGGCGCCTTCTGTCTTCCCCCAATAAATCTCAGCTGCGGGTTTCACCCAACAACTGCAGGCCCTACCTATCTATCCCCAGGGACAGAGGAGAGACAGCCAGGGCGGAATCAGGGGTCCTTCACTCTCCTTTTGAGGTCAAAGATATGCCAGTTACAAGAGTAAAACCATTCACGCACACACAATTGCACAGAGGTCTCGGGGTGATGATGTCTTTTTATTCATTCAGGCGGGCCCCCGGTATACCTGAATGACTCCAAAGAATTCTCCTCATGTCAAGAGAAATCGACATCCCCCTCCCTGCATGACAGAAGTCAATCGCAAAAGCAGACAGCTAGCTAGCTGCCTTTTTCTCTGATATCTGCACCCACACCGGCACTCCCGGCACTCCCGGCCTGCGTGTCAGTCAGGGAGGTGTGTGGCAGGTGGAAAGGCCTGCAGCTTCTGCCAAAAGCAAAGCAGGTTGTGTGTGTGTGTGTGTGTGTGTGTGTGTGTGTGTGTGTGAGAGAGAGAGAGAGAGAGAGAGAGAGAGAGAGAGAGAGGGAGGGAGGGAGAGAGAGAAATCTGCTTTCTCCGCAAAGACACCGCTTCCCTGAATGACACACAACTTTTTGTTTTTTTCTTTTTCCAGTACTCCAAACCGGGAACAGTCTAAATCTGAGTTTTACCTCAAGACCTACTTTCTATTCTTTACTTTGAAACGGGGTGGTGGGGGGGCTCACTAAGTTTCAGAGGGCCTCACTAAGTAGCTGAGGCTGGCCGCCATCCTATGATCCTCCTGTCTCAGCCTACCTAGTACAGAGATTCCAAGGGAATCCAAGTAACATTTCCTTTTTTGAGAGTGCACTATCTTTCTCCCATCCATCCGTGTCTCTGAATGGGGAGGGGGGGTTTGTCCAGTTATCTCTGCCTCCCTCCCGGTAAGCCTCTCCTGTTACCCTCCTTTGTTCGTTCATCCTATCAGGGACACACAGGTCTGACTTCCCCGATCCAAATATATGAGTGACTTGGTTAGCAGAATCAGGGGCCTATCTGGTAGCAGCTTAGAGAAAGAGAAGAGGGTTTGTGTTGTTTCACCTAAGTATGAGAAAGAAAGAAAAAGAGAAGGAAGGAAGGAAGGAAGGAAGGAAGGAAGGAAGGAAGAAAGAAAGAAAGAAAGAAAATGAACACGCCAGTGGCAGTCGTTGCCGCAATGACACAAGGCTGTCCTCCTAGAACTCTGGAGGTGGCTGAGACAGGGAGCAAGATGTCGGGTTTGCAGCCAGCCAGCCAGTCAGCTAGCCTCCCTCAGAAAAGCAATGAGATGTCATTTCCAAATAAAAATAAAAATATTTCTGGGGGAGCCGAGCCGGGCGTGATGGCCCACGCTTGTCATCCCAGCATTCGGGAGGCTGAGACCGGAGGAATCGCGGTTCGCGGACTGCCTCAGCTACTTGGTGAGGCCCTTCGTGATTCAGTGAGGCCCTGTTTCCAAAGAAAGAATAATTACAAAAAGAATAGGGCCGGGAGTAGCTCCAAAGTAGAAGTAGAAAGATGACACTGACACCGGGTTCCATCCCTATTACCGCTAAACAAAACAAAACAAAAATAGGTTTTGGAAAGTGTCTCTCAGAGGTAGGGTGCCCCTTAAGTTTCATTGCCAGCAAACCACCAGTGAGTGAATGAATATGAAGGCCCTGGGTGTAGCTTAACGATAGAAGAATGCCCCCGGCTGGGTTCAGTCCCCAGCAGCAGGCATACCGAGTGAGTGAGCGATGAACCAAGATTTTGCTGTTTCCTTTTTTGATATTCTTCTCTTGGAATCCTTTTTCGTTTTATTTGTCTATTTTATCTATCTATCTATCATCTATCTATCTATCTATCTATCTATCTATCTATCTATTTCTGCGGTACCGGATGGATGGATGGATGGATGGATGGATGGATGGATGGATGGATGGATGGATGGAGCCCAGGAACATTCTTCCTCTGAGCTGCACCCACCCCATCCCCCGCCCCAGCCCTATTTTATGATTCTTTATAGGGTGTCACTGAGTGGCAAAGGAAGGGCCTCACTAAGTAGCTGAGTAGCTGAGGCTGTCCGAGAGCCTGGGATCCTCCTGTCTCAGCCTCCAATATGCTGGCATTATCAGCGTGCACCAGCCGCCGTGCTTGGCTTATGACGGGCTTTGGGTATCGGTGCACTAGAGTCTCACGGCCTACTGTAAATCAAATCATATCAACAATGGTGGGCTGTTTGCTGCTGAATTTAAAATGGTAGGAGAGAGAGAGAGAGAGAGAGAGAGAGAGAGAGAGAGAGAGAGAGAGAGAGAGAGAGAGAGAGGTGGGGGGGGGCCTAAAACGACAAAAAGAAAGAAAAGGAAAAGAAAAACCCTTCTCGACGAGGTCACTTTCAGATTCGGGAGTCTGTGTGGAACAGACACACACACTATCTATCACTTGTAGGTCCCTCCCACCGAGAACCACTCCCTCTGGAGTTCCCATTTTAATTAATCAATTTCTTTATTTATTCATTGTGTGGATCTGGGGATGGAAACCAGGCGCATTCGACCTCTGAGCTACACCACCCCAGGCCCCATTTTTTTTTTTATTCTTCATTTTGAAACAGGGTCTCACTAAGTTGCAGAGGCCCTCTGCAAACCACCATCCTCCTGTCTCAGCATCCAGAACGCTGAGATGCGAGCG
>NC_137807.1:26204022-26206522 GCF_963383645.1 Muscardinus avellanarius
CCCAAGTCCCTCCACCCTGTCCTGTCCTGTCCTGTCCTGTCCTGCCCCTGCGTGCGTGGTGTGCGTGTTTGTGTGTGAAGGATCCATCCGTCTGAGACGCGGAGACCCGAGGCAAGCAGAGGAAGACTGGGAGAGTATTCTACCTGGCCGAGGTTCGTGGACTCACCCTCGGGCTTAGGTCCCCTCCCTCCACTAGGCGGCTGGCTGTCAGTCAGCTCAGCTCAGCTCAGCTCAGCTCAGCTCAGCTCAGCTCAGCTATGCCATCCTTCAGTGGCGGTGGGGATGTGATGGTGGGGTGAACGAGAACACAAAGGGTCGGTCAACTTGCATCTGGACCCACGGAGGTTTCTTCCTGACGCGCGGAGGAGGGGAGGCCATCACCACAAATGGGTGTTTGCGAATGATTATCGATGTGACGTCGCCCCCTAGCGCTCGGTCTCTCAAACTACTGCCTGTCACTGACTGTACACCCTCACCTCACCTCACGACAAGGAACACTTGCCCACCCAAGTCCCTCCACCCTGTCCTGTCCTGTCCTGCCCCTGCGTGCGTGGTGTGCGTGTTTGTGTGTGAAGGATCCATCCGTCTGAGACGCGGAGACCCGAGGCAAGCAGAGGAAGACTGGGAGAGTATTCTACCTGGCCGAGGTTCGTGGGCTCACTCTCGGGCTTAGGTCCCCTCCCTCCCTCCCTCCCTCCCTCCCTCCCTCCCTCCCTCCTTCCTTCCTTCCTTCTGCACGAACACGCAGGCACACGCCCACGTCTGTCTCCCAGTCCGGACTGTGGAGAAACC
Source organism: Muscardinus avellanarius (assembly GCF_963383645.1). NCBI lineage: Eukaryota > Metazoa > Chordata > Mammalia > Rodentia > Gliridae > Muscardinus > Muscardinus avellanarius. The sequence continues at coordinate 26,204,815 of NC_137807.1, forward strand.
ACGCCACTACAGTTGTTGTGGATGAGATTTAAAACATTTTATTGAATGGTTTCTCTTTTTCTTTATTAATCTTTAGGTAGGTATCGATATGGGACGGGGAGGGAGGTGTTGTAGAGAGATCGGGGACTGAATTCCAACGGGTAAAGGGGATCTGAGATGCATTCAGTTTGCTGCTGCTGCTGCGGCGGCGGCGGCGGCGGCGGCGGCGGCGGCGGCGGCGGCGGCGGCGGCTGGCTGGCTGGCTGGCTGGCTGGCTGGCTGCTGCTGCCGCCGCCGCCGCCGCCACCACCGCTACTGCCACTGTCGTTGCTGCTTGCTGTTCTTTTCTCCCCTAGGTAGACCATTCGTCTGGGAGGACCATGGTGGGGAGAGCCATCAACCAAGAGCAGCTCTGGAAGGGAAAATAAAACATTCATGTCCCTCTGTGCAAGATACAAAGTCTCTAGGTTCCGTCTACAAATTATAAAATCAGTCATACACCCCTCCAATAAAAGAAAGGAAGAAAGCCGGCCGTGGTGGCGCACGCTTGTCATCCCAGCATTCGGGAGGCTGAGACCAGAGGATCGCGGTTCGGGGACAGCCTCAGCTACTTAGTGAGGCCCTCCGCAACTCAGTGAGACCCGGTTTCAAAATAAAGAATAAAAAATAGGGCAGGGGGTGTAGCTCAGAGGTCAAATGCCCCTGGGTTCCACCCCCAGACCCACACACACACAAAAAAATAATAAATAAAATAAAATAAAAGGAAGGGAGGGCGGGAGGGGAGGGAGGGAGGGAGGGAGAGAGAGAGAGAGACAGAGAAAACGAACACATTAGCCCCCTACCCCCACCCCAGATTCCAACAAAAGGACAACTGGTCGACCCCAGCAAATTTAGACAACTGGTCGACCGCGGGACAGACGGGACAACTGGTCGACCTCGAGGCGCGATTGAGACAACTGGTCGACCTCCTCCGGGCGAGGGATGAGATAACTGGTCGACCTCCCTCCCCTTTCCTTTTTTTTTTTTTTTTTTCTTCTTCCCTTCTCTCCTCTCTCTCTCTCTCTCTCTCTCTCTCTCTCTCTCTCTCTCTCTCTCTCCTCCCTCTCCCACTCCCACTCCCACTCCCACTCCCTCTCCGTTTCATCCCACACCCCACACTCCACACAGCCCCAATCTCATTTCATCCCAGGCACCCAAACCCAAGGCACTCAGGGATCCAGGCACCCTAACCCTAGGCCTAGGCCTAGGCACCCAGGAACCCAGGGACCCTAACCCTAGGCACCCAGGGACCTTAACCCTACGCACCCAGGGACCTAGAGACCCTAACCCTAGGCACCCAGGAACCCTAACCCTAGGCCGCCAGGGACCCAGGGACCCGAACCCTAGGCACCCAGGAACCCTAACCCTAGCTAGGCACCCAGGGACCCAGAGACCCTAACCCTAGGCAGGCACCCAGGGACCCAGGGACCCGAACCCTAGGCCGCCAGGGACCCAGGGACCCTAACCCTAGGCACCCAGGAACCCTAACCCTAGCTAGGCACCCAGGGACCCAGAGACCCTAACCCTAGGCAGGCACCCAGGGACCCAGGGACCCGAACCCTAGGCACCCAGGAACCCTAACCCTAGCTAGGCACCCAGGGACCCAGAGACCCTAACCCTAGGCAGGCACCCAGGGACCCGAACCCTAGGCCGCCAGGGACCCAGGGACCCTAACCCTAGGCACCCAGGA
>NC_137807.1:26214022-26215674 GCF_963383645.1 Muscardinus avellanarius
GGGGCGCGGCCCGAGGCACACACGCGCCTCCCCGGCGCACACGCACACCCGACCCGACCGGGAAAGGCGGCGAGGCGACGCCGGCCCGGTCGCCGCCGGGGGCGGGCGGACGACACACGGGCGACGGCCCCGACATCGCCGCGGGTGGGGGGAGGGCGGTAGCACGGACGCGCCTCCGCGAGCCCACGGCAACCTCCGCCCGAACCACCGACCGACCGACCGAGGGTGGCCGGGTCGCGAGCAACCGCAGCCACGACCCCGACGCGCTCTCTCGCTGGCTCCGCGCGCTCTTTTCTCGCGCTCGCTCTCACGGGCGGCGGCGGGCACCCCCCTCCCCCGACGAGTCGAGCGAGGAGGAGGGACGCCGCCGGGTCTGCACTTGAGGGGACGTAGGGCCCGGCGCGATAGCGGGCGGGCCCTGCGAGGAAACCCCCAGCCGCGCGACCCCGGGGAAGGCGACGGGCACCCCCCGGGGGGCGATTGATCGTCAAGCGACGCTCAGACAGGCGTAGCCCCGGGAGGAACCCGGGGCCGCAAGTGCGTTCGAAGTGTCGATGATCAATGTGTCCTGCAATTCACATTAATTCTCGCAGCTAGCTGCGTTCTTCATCGACGCACGAGCCGAGTGATCCACCGCTAAGAGTCGTACGTTCGGTTTGGTTTGGACGGGGAGACTTGACGCCTCCGCCACCCCTGGCGCGACACCCTCCCCCGGCCCAAAAGCCGGGGGTTGCCTCGAGGCCGGCCAGCAGACGGTACTACGAGACTGAAACTCAAAACGGGGCCGGATGGGTTTAACCGGCACGGGGCGCGAGCGCGGCCGACCGGCGCCACGGCCCGGAACGCCCGCCGAGGGGCGGGCGCGCGGGCGGGCGCGCGGACCGGGACGGCCCGGCCCCACAGGCGCCCCCGGGGCTCCCGCACCCCCGAGCCCGCCGCGCGGCGGGGACGGGGGACGCGCGGGACGCGCCCCGCGACGACGGACCGCCGGGTGCCCCCTTCCCGGCGGGCGCCGCCGCCGCGGAAAGAGCGGCGCGCGTGTCCCCTCGCCGTCACCGCCACGGTGGCGGCGGCGGCGGCGGGAACGAACGGGAGGGCGCGGGGAACGGGGGAGGAGAGGGACGACGGATCGGGGCCGCGAAGGCCACCTCCCGCCAGCCCTTTTCTCCTCCGACGCCGACTCCCCGCGGGCCCACCGCCCCGACCCCGCGGCGGGCGGATGGGCGACTCCCCGGGAATCTTTAAACCTCCGCGCCGGGACGCGCCAGGTACCTGGAGAGAGGGGGGCGGGACGGGCACGGGGAGGAGGAGCCGCAGGGCCCCGACCGCACCGAACGACGGCACCCCCCCTCGACGCCGCCACGAGCCCGAGGCGCCGGAGCCGACAGCGCTTTCCCCCCCACACCCGAGCGGCGCCCGCGACCGGAGAGCCGCCGCCGCCGCCGCCGCGCCGGCCACAACGCCGCGGGAAACCCCGCCACACACCGCAACTCTCGGCGCTGCCCGGGCCCGTGACCGCCGCTGCGGCCCAGGGCGGGCGGCGCGGGGAGGCGAGAGCGCCGCCCCAGCGCGACGCGCCGAGAGTGGGGTGGGGGGGAACACGCCGAGGCGGAGCCGACGGACGGACGGACGGTCGACGGCCACCGGCCGCG
>NC_137808.1:0-2500 GCF_963383645.1 Muscardinus avellanarius
GGAATTGACGGAAGGGCACCACCAGGAGTGGAGCCTGCGGCTTAATTTGACTCAACACGGGAAACCTCACCCGGCCCGGACACGGACAGGATTGACAGATTGATAGCTCTTTCTCGATTCCGTGGGTGGTGGTGCATGGCCGTTCTTAGTTGGTGGAGCGATTTGTCTGGTTAATTCCGATAACGAACGAGACTCTGGCATGCTAACTAGTTACGCGACCCCCGAGCGGTCGGCGTCCCCCAACTTCTTAGAGGGACAAGTGGCGTTCAGCCACCCGAGATTGAGCAATAACAGGTCTGTGATGCCCTTAGATGTCCGGGGCTGCACGCGCGCTACACTGACTGGCTCAGCGTGTGCCTACCCTACGCCGGCAGGCGCGGGTAACCCGTTGAACCCCATTCGTGATGGGGATCGGGGATTGCAATTATTCCCCATGAACGAGGAATTCCCAGTAAGTGCGGGTCATAAGCTTGCGTTGATTAAGTCCCTGCCCTTTGTACACACCGCCCGTCGCTACTACCGATTGGATGGTTTAGTGAGGCCCTCGGATCGGCCCCGCCGGGGTCGGCCCACGGCCCTGGCGGAGCGCTGAGAAGACGGTCGAACTTGACTATCTAGAGGAAGTAAAAGTCGTAACAAGGTTTCCGTAGGTGAACCTGCGGAAGGATCATTACCGAGAGAGAGGAGAAGCCTTTCTTTTCCCCCTCGCCGGGGGGGGGGGGGAGGGCGATCCTCGGCCAAGCTTATCCGTACATCGGGAGGGCCTCGCCGCCCCTTCCTCCGTCTCTCCTCCGCCAGGCGGCGCCGCGTGCTTCCGTCTGTCGGTGGAAAGAGGGGGGGCGCGTGGCTTCCTCTTCCCGTCGGGGCGCTTCGCGCGTCGGGGTTTTAGGAGCGTGACCGCGTCCCCGCGTCCGTCCGTCTGACGCCCCTCGACCGTCGGCGTGTCCGGCCCGCCGGTTCGGCGGTAGCCTTCTCCCTCCCTTGATGCGGTGTTCTCGCGGCCGGTGGCCGTCGACCGTCCGTCCGTCCGTCGGCTCCGCCTCGGCGTGTTTCCCCCCCACCCCACTCTCGGCGCGTCGCGCTGGGGCGGCGCTCTCGCCTCCCCGCGCCGCCCGCCCTGGGCCGCAGCGGCGGTCACGGGCCCGGGCAGCGCCGAGAGTTGCGGTGTGTGGCGGGGTTTCCCGCGGCGTTGTGGCCGGCGCGGCGGCGGCGGCGGCGGCTCTCCGGTCGCGGGCGCCGCTCGGGTGTGGGGGGGAAAGCGCTGTCGGCTCCGGCGCCTCGGGCTCGTGGCGGCGTCGAGGGGGGGTGCCGTCGTTCGGTGCGGTCGGGGCCCTGCGGCTCCTCCTCCCCGTGCCCGTCCCGCCCCCCTCTCTCCAGGTACCTGGCGCGTCCCGGCGCGGAGGTTTAAAGATTCCCGGGGAGTCGCCCATCCGCCCGCCGCGGGGTCGGGGCGGTGGGCCCGCGGGGAGTCGGCGTCGGAGGAGAAAAGGGCTGGCGGGAGGTGGCCTTCGCGGCCCCGATCCGTCGTCCCCCTCCTCCCCCGTTCCCCGCGCCCTCCCGTTCGTTCCCGCCGCCGCCGCCGCCGCCACCGTGGCGGTGACGGCGAGGGGACACGCGCGCCGCTGTTTTCCGCGGCGGCGGCGCCCGCCGGGAAGGGGGCACCCGGCGGTCCGTCGTCGCGGGGCGCGTCCCGCGCGTCCCCCGTCCCCGCCGCGCGGCGGGCTCGGGGGTGCGGGAGCCCCGGGGGCGCCTGTGGGGCCGGGCCGACCCGGTCCGCGCGCCCGCCCGCGCGCCCGCCCCTCGGCGGGCGTTCCGGGCCGTGGCGCCGGTCGGCCGCGCTCGCGCCCCGTGCCGGTTAAACCCATCCGGCCCCGTTTTGAGTTTCAGTCTCGTAGTACCGTCTGCTGGCCGGCCTCGAGGCAACCCCCGGCTTTTGGGCCGGGGGAGGGTGTCGCGCCAGGGGTGGCGGAGGCGTCAGTCTCCCCGTCCAAACCAAACCGAACGTACGACTCTTAGCGGTGGATCACTCGGCTCGTGCGTCGATGAAGAACGCAGCTAGCTGCGAGAATTAATGTGAATTGCAGGACACATTGATCATCGACACTTCGAACGCACTTGCGGCCCCGGGTTCCTCCCGGGGCTACGCCTGTCTGAGCGTCGCTTGACGATCAATCGCCCCCCGGGGGGTGCCCGTCGCCTTCCCCGGGGTCGCGCGGCTGGGGGTTTCCTCGCAGGGCCCGCCCGCTATCGCGCCGGGCCCTACGTCCCCTCAAGTGCAGACCCGGCGGCGTCCCTCCTCCTCGCTCGACTCGTCGGGGGAGGGGGGTGCCCGCCGCCGCCCGTGAGAGCGAGCGCGAGAAAAGAGCGCGCGGAGCCAGCGAGAGAGCGCGTCGGGGTCGTGGCTGCGGTTGCTCGCGACCCGGCCACCCTCGGTCGGTCGGTCGGTGGTTCGGGCGGAGGTTGCCGTGGGTTCGCGGAGGCGCGTCCGTGCTACCGCCCT
>NC_137808.1:10000-27500 GCF_963383645.1 Muscardinus avellanarius
GCCTAGGGTTAGGGTCCCTGGGTCCCTGGGTGCCTAGGGTTAGGGTCCCTGGGTCCCTGGCTGCCTAGGGTTAGGGTCCCTGGGTCCCTGGGTGCCTAGGGTTAGGGTCCCTGGGTCCCTGGCTGCCTAGGGTTAGGGTCCCTGGGTCCCTGGCTGCCTAGGGTTAGGGTCCCTGGCTGGCTGCCTAGGGTTAGGGTCCCTGGGTCCCTGGGTGCCTAGCTAGGGTTAGGGTCCCTGGGTGCCTAGGGTTAGGGTCCCTGGGTCCCTGGCTGGCTGCCTAGGGTTAGGGTCCCTGGGTCCCTGGGTGCCTAGCTAGGGTTAGGGTTCCTGGGTGCCTAGGGTTAGGGTCCCTGGGTCCCTGGGTGCCTAGGGTTAGGGTCCCTGGGTCCCTGGCTGCCTAGGGTTAGGGTCCCTGGGTCCCTGGGTGCCTAGGGTTAGGGTCCCTGGGTCCCTGGGTGCCTAGGGTTAGGGTCCCTGGGTCCCTGGGTGCCTAGGGTTAAGGTCCCTGGGTCCCGTGGTGCCTAGGGTTAAGGTCCCTGAGTGCCTAGGGTTTGGGTTTGGGTTTGGGTGCCTGGGATGAAATGAGATTGGGGCTGTGTGGAGTGTGGGGTGAACGGAGAGGGAGTGGGAGTGGGAGTGGGAGAGTGGGAGAGAGAGAGAGAGAGAGAGAGAGAGAGAGAGAGAGAGGGAGAGAGAGAGAGAGAGAGGGAGAGGGGGAGAGGGGGAGAGGGGGAGAGGGGGAGAGAAGGGAAGAAGAAAAAAAAAAAAAAAAGGAAAGGGGAGGGAGGTCGACCAGTTATCTCATCCCTCGCCCGGAGGAGGTCGACCAGTTGTCTCAATCGCGCCTCGAGGTCGACCAGTTGTCCCGTCTGTCCCGCGGTCGACCAGTTGTCTAAATTTGCTGGGGGTCGACCAGTTGTCCTTTTGTTGGAATCTGGGGTGGGGGTAGGGGGCTAGTGTGATCGTTTTCTCTGTCTCTCTCTCTCTCTCTCTCTCTCCCTCCCTCCCTCTCCTCTCCTCTCCTCTCCCCTCCCCTCCCCTCCCCTCCCGCCCTTCCTTCCTTCCTTTTATTTTATTTATTATTATTTTTTTTGTGGGTCTGGGGGTGGAACCCAGGGGCATTTGACCTCTGAGCTACACCCCCTGCCCTATTTTTTATTCTTTATTTTGAAACCGGGTCTCACTGAGTTGCGGAGGGGCCTCACTAAGTAGCTGAGGCTGTCCCCGAACCGCGATCCTCTGGTCTCAGCCTCCCGAATGCTGGGATTACAAGCGTGCGCCACCACGGCCGGCTTTCTTCCTTTCTTTTATTGGAGGGGTGTATGACTGATTTTATAATTTGTAGACGGAACCTAGAGACTTTGTATCTTGAACAGAGGGACATGAATGTTTTATTTTCCCTTCCAGAGTTGCTCTTGGTTGATGGCTCTCCCCACCATGGTCCTCCCAGACGAATGGTCTACCTAGGGGAGAAAAGAACAGCAAGCAGCAACGACAGTGGCAGTAGCGGTGGTGGCGGCGGCGGCGGCGGCGGCGGCGGCGGCGGCGGCGGCGGCAGCAGCAAACTGAATGCATCTCAGATCCCCTTTACCTGTTCGAATTCAGTCCCCGATCTCTCTACAACACCTCCCTCCCCGTCCCATATCGATACCTACCTAAAGATTAATAAAGAAAAAGAGAAACCATTCAATAAAATGTTTTAAATCTCATCCACAACAACTGTAGTGGCGTGGTTTCTCCACAGTCCGGACTGGGAGACAGACGTGGGCGTGTGCCTGCGTGTTCGTGCAGAAGGAGGGAGGGAGGGAGGGAGGGAGGGAGGGAGGGAGGGAGGGGACCTAAGCCCGCGAGTGAGCCCACGAACCTCGGCCAGGTAGAATACTCTCCCAGTCTTCCTCTGCTTGCCTCGGGTCTCCGCGTCTCAGACGGATGGATCCTTCACACACAAACACGCACGCCACGCACGCAGGGGCAGGACAGGACAGGACAGGACAGGGTGGGGGGACTTGGGTGGGCGAGTGTTCCTTGTCGTGAGGTGAGGTGAGAGGGTGTACAGTCAGTGACAGGCAGTAGTTTGAGAGACCGAGCGCTAGGGGGCGACGTCACCTCGATAATCAATCGCAAACACCCATTTGTGATGGCCTCTCCTCCTCCGCGCGTCAGGAAGGAACCTCCGTGGGTCCAGATGCAAGTTGACCGACCCTTTGTGTTCTCGTTCACCCCACCATCACATCCCCACCGCCACTGAAGGATGGCATAGCTGAGCTGAGCTGAGCTGAGCTGAGCTGAGCTGAGCTGAGCTGACTGACAGCCAGCCGCCTGGTGGAGGGAGGGAGGGAGGGAGGGAGAGGGGAGTCTTGGCTTCACTGATACACAGATCTCACTATGTTGAGACATTTAGGACAACATCATCGGAAGATGTTCTGAGGTGGGAATCTTCTACCTACCTACCTACCTACCTACCTACCTACCTCTGAGGCATCAACCCAAGCACTATTTTATTTTATTTTTTTATTTCTGTAGCTTGGAACAAGCTCCGGTTTGCTCAGTCAGGGTTTCTTGCCAAGGTGCTGAGAAAGAAAGACCCAGCTAATGAAGAATGTGTGTGTGTGTGTGTGTGTGTGTGTGTGTGTGTGTGTGTGTGTATCATCCGGTGGCATTCTACCTCTGAGATACATTTCCACTCAGCTCTCTGTTTTCTTTCCTTTCGTTCTTCTTTCTTTTTTTTTCTTTTCTTTTCTTTACTTTTTGGCATATTTAGCTTTTGAGACAGGGTCTCTCCTCTAAGTTGATGAAGATTCCTGTGATCGACTCAACCCAGAAATCTTCTACCTCTGATTTCTGCATTTTGGAACAAAGGTAGTTGTCCTGTCTCTGTATGCCTGCAGGTGTGGTGTGGTGTGGTGTGTGTGTGTGTGTGTGTGTGTGTGTGTGTGTGTGTGTGTGTGTGTGTACTTAATATTACCCACCCAGGGCGGATGGGCGGCGGCGGCGGCGGCGGCGGCGGCGGCGGCGGCGGCGGCGGCGGCGGCAGCGCATTTTGGGAGGATCAGGGTTCGCGGCCAGCTTCAGCTACTTAGCAAGGCCCTTTGCGACTAGACTCAGTGAGACCATGTTTCTTTTTTTTTTCTTTTTCTTTTTCTTTTTTTTTTTTTTTTTTGGTGATACTGGGGGTGGAACCCAGAGGCTTTCTACCTCCGGGCTATACTCCCAGACCTATCTATTTTATACTTTATTTGAAAACAGGGTCTCACTAAGTTGCTGAGAGCCTCACTAAGTAGCTGAGGCTGGCTTTGAAACTGTGCAATCCTCCTGTCTCAGCGTCCCAAGTGCTGGGATTACAAGCGTGCGCCACCACGCCCGGCGAGACCCTGTTTCCAAATAAAGAATAAAATATAGGTCTGGCTGGGTTGTAGATCAGAGATAAAATGCCCCTGGGTTCCATCCCCACTACCGCAAAAAAAAAAAAAAAAAAAAAAAAAAAAAGAAAAAAAAATTACATACGTAAAGAAATAAAATATAGGGCCGAATAAAATGTAGCTCAGAGGTAAAATGCCCCCCTGGCTTCTTTCATCCTCAGTACCGCAGAAAAATAAAAAATAAAAATAATATCTACCCAAGTACTTTCAGCATGGTGATGAAGAGGGTGACCTTTCTCTCTCTCTCTCTCTCTCTCTCTCTCTCTCTCTCTCTCTCTCTCTCTCTCTTCTATCTATCTATCTATCTGTATCTATCTATCTATCTATCTGTGTGTGTGTGTGTGTGTGTGTGTGTGTGTGTGTGTGTGTGTGTAAATATAACCCAGGGGCATTCTCCCTCCGAGATACATCCCCAGACTTCTAATTTTTTTTCTTTTCCTATTTTTGGGAATTCTTTTTTTTATTTTTTTATTTTAAAAAATACTATTTTATTTATACTCATGGATGAAAAAATGGCCATACTATGTTTATATACATACTGATACTGGAAACAGAATTCAATAACAAATCACATTTAAATTTTATAAAGAACACACAAACATTAAAATACTGATTGGTTATAGAAAGCAGAGTAGAAAGAAAAACCATTAGCTATACATTTTTCTTTTCAATAAAGATCAGCACCCTCTGAGAAGAATCAATTAGTAATATTCATCTACACTGCACGATAATATACCCAAAGGAAAGTTAGTGATTGTACTGATTTCATTACTTTTACTAAGCCATTTGTCTTCCTCACACTCAATGCAAAGAAATAAAACATAATCTAAAGAGATATATGTCATCATTATTCATAATAAGAAGGGTCTGCTGCATTCTTGCAGGCAGGCCTGGGACTACTGTACAATAGGGAATACTTAATGGCTCAAGTGGATCAATGTACCATTTTGATTCTGATCCACTGAATAGAGTCTCATTCATATCTGGTGACTGGGAATAACTCCATGGGAGCTGTGACAGACCGAACCATTTCTGTGGTATGGCAAGATCTCACCAAATTAAAAGAAAAAAAAAAAAAAGGCCTTATATAAGTAAATATAACAACCAATCTGTAAATTATAGACACATTTTTTTAGGATAAGGTGAAAAAGTGGCCCTTTCTTGAGTACATGAATAAAGTATTATTGTGGTCGAAAGATTGCTGGGTTGATATCGTGTTGTTATCATGAAGACAAGGTACACAGTGAAGCCGCTGTCGGATTAAGAAACTTCCACAACTTTTATCAATTCTTCAAATAAATAATGGAGCAAGTTCCTTTTCCAGGCTGACAATTAATCCAGTATCATATGAGCACTGCTGCTAGCTATGAAGCTCACCACCAAAGGTAAACGATTGAACGGAACCACCTGGTAGGTATTCTAGTAACAGATGATGCTTTTGTTTTTTGAAAGTCCCAAGTTTGCTCCCTTGGTCTGTTGCAAGGGCAAAAAAAGTAGACAAGAAGCCAGGTCTCAAAGCATGCTCTGGAGCATTATCTATCATTGGCCACTTTATTTTATTTTTTTTTTTCTAGGTATTTAATTGGCTTTTATTATTCTTTCACAAGTTAATTTTTTCCATCTATGAATGAAAGAATATGACTGACTCAGGGAGGTTAAGTTGAGAGGTCTCTTAGAAACCCAGCCGGTGACAAGATGAATCATCGTTTTTAAGGTCAGCTCAGCTTCCCCTGCCTAATATCCCCAGCATCAGTCCACACTCAGACATCTAGGGGTGTAGACTTTGGAGAGTTGGCCCGGGGTCCTGGCCATGAGGGGGGTTAGATCTATCAGGGGCAATAGGACATCTGAGTAAGAAAGAAATATAAGAATGAGCTGTGTGTGTGTGTGTGTGTGTGTGGTGGTGCATTTCTGTAATCCCAGTACTCAGGAGGCAGGAGGATTGCAGGCTCAAGGTCAGCCTCAGCAATTTAGCAAGACCCTGTTTTTTTTTTTTTTTTTTTTTGGTACTGGGGATGGAACCCAGGGGCATTCTACTTCTGAGCTATACCCCAGCCCTATTTTTTATTCTTTATTTTGAAATAGGGTCTCACTGAGTTGCAAAGGGCCTCACTTAAGTAGCTGAGGCTGTCTGTGAAAAAAACCTCTGTTTTAAAATAAAAAATAAAGCCAGGCATGGTGGTGTACGCTTGTAATCCCTATTGGCCACTTTAATAACAGGTACTCCATCTCTATCTGACACAACAATAGCATGGAGCCCTTCAACACTTGGTAACTTCTTACACAGGAATCGCTTTAGGTCATCCGCCGCGATGAACAACACCTTTCTCCCACAGGATCAATCAATCTCCACGCCTGGGTTTCTGGGCTGCCCTTTTAGCTCCACTGCACTTCAGTGACCGATTCCTCTGCTGGCAGCGGGTCACATGATTCGCCGGGAATTCTTAGTTTGTGGAAAGAGTTTTTTTTTTTTTTTTTAATTCTAGGTTCCTAAGAGTCTCACTCTTCACTTGCTTAACTTGTGGTCGAACGAACGCACCCCTGATCTTCCCATCTCAGCTGGCTTCCCTCTCTAAATTGCTGAGGCTGGCTGAGCTGAGCGAGAAATACCGATCGATGGGGGGGGGGGGGTTGGCGGGCCGCCGGGGTGGGGGATGGGAGGAAGGAACAGGGCTGGGAGCTGCGGGTCTTTAGCCTGGGCTGCGCAGGCGCATTGGCGCAGGTGAGAGAGATCCGCCCCACCGTCACCTTGGCAACGAGGTGGTGGTCAAGGGAACCGGGCGGCTTCCTTTTGCAAATCCAGTCATGACAAAGACAAAGGCATGCTCCGGGGGTGGGGGTGGGGGTGGGGGGGTGGGGGGGTTGGGGGGGGGAAGCTGTGGAAGGCACAGCTCTGGTTTAGGCCCTGCCCGGCCTGGGCCTGGGCCTGTAGCCTGAGTGGGCCTGAGTGCGTGTCCGTGAGTGTGTCCGTGAGTGTGTCCGTGAGTGTGTGTGTGTGTGTGTGTGTGTGTGTGTGTGTGTGTGTGCGTGCGTGCGTGCGCGCGCGCGCTGTCCTGCTCCCGCCCACCCTCCATTTAGAAAAAGGGAAAAATCCAAGGACCGGTCAAAATGTCTGTTCCTAAATGCCTTTTGTTATTGGAATGCAGGCAGGGCCTGGGGCGACGGAACTTTGCCTTGTGGCTCCTGCTCTTTCCAGACTGAGCTACTGCTCCCAGCCTCCTACTTCACCTCCTTCCCTACCCTTCCCTTCCCCTCCCCCCACCTCTGATCTTCAGGGTGAAAGTTCACTCCAGTCCCTGGGATCTGTGTGACCCATGAAGCCATTTATCTCTTGAAAAAAAACGGGAACTCGCCGCTGCCGTGCGGGCGTGGTGGCCCACGCTCGCATCTCAGCGTTCTGGATGCTGAGACAGGAGGATGGTGGTTTGCAGAGGGCCTCTGCAACTTAGTGAGACCCTGTTTCAAAATGAATAATAATAAAAAAAAAATGGGGCCTGGGGTGGTGTAGCTCAGAGGTCGAATGTGCCTGGTTTCCATCCCCAGATCCACACAATGAATAAATAAAGAAATTGATTAATTAAAATGGGAACTCCAGAGGGAGTGGTTCTCGGTGGGAGGGACCTACAAGTGATTGATAGATAGTGTGTGTGTCTGTTCCACACAGACTCCCGAATCTGAAAGTGACCTCGTCGAGAAGGGTTTTTCTTTTCCTTTTCTTTCTTTTTGTCGTTTTAGGCCCCCCACCCCCCCCCACCTCTCTCTCTCTCTCTCTCTCTCTCTCTCTCTCTCTCTCTCTCTCTCTCTCCTACCATTTTAAATTCAGCAGCAAACAGCCCACCATTGTTGATATGATTTAATTTACAGTAGGCCGTGAGACTCTAGTGCACCGATACCCAAAGCCCGTCATAAGCCAAGCACGGCGGCTGGTGCACGCTGATAATGCCAGCATATTGGAGGCTGAGACAGGAGGATCCCAGGCTCTCGGACAGCCTCAGCTACTCAGCTACTTAGTGAGGCCCTTCCTTTGCCACTCAGTGACACCCTATAAAGAATCATAAAATAGGGCTGGGGCGGGGGATGGGGTGGGTGCAGCTCAGAGGAAGAATGTTCCTGGGCTCCATCCATCCATCCATCCATCCATCCATCCATCCATCCATCCATCCCCGGTACCGCAGAAATAGATAGATAGATAGATAGATAGATAGATAGATAGATAGATAAAATAGACAAATAAAACGAAAAAGGATTCCAAGAGAAGAATATCAAAAAAGGAAACAGCAAAATCTTGGTTCATCGCTCACTCACTCGGTATGCCTGCTGCTGGGGACTGAACCCAGCCGGGGGCATTCTTCTATCGTTAAGCTACACCCAGGGCCTTCATATTCATTCACTCACTGGTGGTTTGCTGGCAATGAAACTTAAGGGGCACCCTACCTCTGAGAGACACTTTCCAAAACCTATTTTTGTTTTGTTTTGTTTAGCGGTAATAGGGATGGAACCCGGTGTCAGTGTCATCTTTCTACTTCTACTTTGGAGCTACTCCCGGCCCTATTCTTTTTGTAATTATTCTTTCTTTGGAAACAGGGCCTCCCTGAATCACGAAGGGCCTCACCAAGTAGCTGAGGCAGTCCGCGAACCGCGATTCCTCCGGTCTCAGCCTCCCGAATGCTGGGATGACAAGCGTGGGCCATCACGCCCGGCTCGGCTCCCCCAGAAATATTTTTATTTTTATTTGGAAATGACATCTCATTGCTTTGCTGAGGGAGGCTAGCTGACTGGCTGGCTGGCTGGCTGGCTGGCTGGCTGGCTGGCTGCTCAAACCCGACATCTTGCTCCCTGTCTCAGCCACCTCCAGAGTTCTAGGAGGACAGCCTTGTGTCATTGCGGCAACGACTGCCACTGGCGTGTTCATTTTCTTTCTTTCTTTCTTTCTTTCTTTCTTCTTCCTTCCTTCCTTCCTTCCTTTCTTTTTCTTTCTTTCTCATACTTAGGTGAAACAACACAAACCCTCTTCTCTTTCTCTAAGCTGCTACCAGATAGGCCCCTGATTCTGCTAACCAAGTCACTCATATATTTGGATCGGGGAAGTCAGACCTGTGTGTCCCTGATAGGATGAACGAACAAAGGAGGGTAACAGGAGAGGCTTACCGGGAGGGAGGCAGAGATAACTGGACAAACCCCCCCTCCCCATTCAGAGACACGGATGGATGGGAGAAAGATAGTGCACTCTCAAAAAAGGAAATGTTACTTGGATTCCCTTGGAATCTCTGTACTAGGTAGGCTGAGACAGGAGGATCATAGGATGGCGGCCAGCCTCAGCTACTTAGTGAGGCCCTCTGAAACTTAGTGAGCCCCCCCGCCACCCCGTTTCAAAGTAAAGAATAGAAAGTAGGTCTTGAGGTAAAACTCAGATTTAGACTGTTCCCGGTTTGGAGTACCGGAAAAAGAAAAAAACAAAAAGTTGTGTGTCATTCAGGGAAGCGGTGTCTTTGCGGAGAAAGCAGATTTCTCTCTCTCTCCCTCTCTCTCTCTCTCTCTCTCTCTCTCTCTCTCTCTCTCACACACACACACACACACACACACACACACACACACACACACACAACCTGCTTTGCTTTTGGCAGAAGCTGCAGGCCTTTCCACCTGCCACACACCTCCCTGACTGACACGCAGGCCGGGAGTGCCGGGAGTGCCGGTGTGGGTGCAGATATCAGAGAAAAAGGCAGCTAGCTAGCTGTCTGCTTTTGCGATTGACTTCTGTCATGCAGGGAGGGGGATGTCGATTTCTCTTGACATGAGGAGAATTCTTTGGAGTCATTCAGGTATACCGGGGGCCCGCCTGAATGAATAAAAAGACATCATCACCCCGAGACCTCTGTGCAATTGTGTGTGCGTGAATGGTTTTACTCTTGTAACTGGCATATCTTTGACCTCAAAAGGAGAGTGAAGGACCCCTGATTCCGCCCTGGCTGTCTCTCCTCTGTCCCTGGGGATAGATAGGTAGGGCCTGCAGTTGTTGGGTGAAACCCGCAGCTGAGATTTATTGGGGGAAGACAGAAGGCACCTGTGTGCGGTGGGAGGAGGCAGCCGGTGGATGCTTTTGCCTGAGCACCTTTGTCCTTATGAATTCAGGAGAGAGAGAGAGAGAGAGAGAGAGAGAGAGAGAGAGAGAGAGAGAGAGAGCAGACAAGTGGGTCAATAATTAGAATATTCTTTCGGTTTACCGGTGCATTGATCTTGTGAGGCTACAGAATGTTCAGTGAGATAAACGAGAGAAGTCTAGGCCTACCTACATTCGGCAGTGGTCCACGATGGAGGGAAGAGAGTTCACCTCCCTCACCTGCTCCCCATTTGCCCAGCCCTCAGATAACAAGTGTGTGTCCTCCAAGAAAAGAAGAGCTGTGAGTCCCCAGATGTGCTCCCCAGCCAGCCCCGTGTTCTTCCCCTCTCCTTGTTCTTTCTGTCCTTCTTTTTCTGGTGCCGGAGAATGAAACCAGAGCAAATCTACGTCCGAGCTATACCCTCAGCCCTATTTTATTTCTTGACTTGAAAACAGGGCCTCGCTCAGTTCCTGGGAGATTCAATAGGTTGCCGAGGCTGGCTTTGAACCCGCCATCTTCCTATCATCCGGGTCCTCCCGGACCGTTTCTGGGTTCCATCTCTTATTTGTGGCGCACACGCTTTTAGACTTGCGGTTCCAGCATTTTCAGGGGGTGATAGGAAAGAGGGAAAAGAGACAAAACAGAGGATGGCGATGCCACAGGTTTTCTTGGCTCTTCTACTTTGAACCAAACATTCTGATCCCTGATCCACTTTTCTGAGTCCTCCTTAGAAGGGGGTCCAGGGTGTGTGCCTTCACTTCCGTGCATGCGTTCGTGTGTGTGTGTGTGTGTGTGTGTGTGTGTGTGTGTCCATCTGCCAGCTGGCCTGCCTGCCTCTCTCAGTGTCTGCTTGCCTGACTGCCTGCCTGTCTTGCCCACGGCCTTCCAGCCTTCCAGTCCCCGGTGTTATGGTTTGGCCTACTTGGCCTACACTTTCTCTCTCTCTCTCTCTCTCTCTCTCTCTCTCTCTCTCTCTCATCTCTGTCACACACACACACACACACACACACACACACACACACACACACTTTCTTCAGAGACCCACATCCTCTTCCCGGTTCTCGGGCACCATCTAGCGGACACCTATTTAAATAACTGCAAGTCGCCCGAAGTACGACTGAAGTGTCAATGATTGTGAGATCATTGCTGGGGAGGTGGGGCCTTAATCTCTCCACTGTTCCCTCCCCAGAAATCTCCTCCTCCTCCTCCTCCTCCTCCTCCTCCTCCTCCTCCTCCTCCTCCTTCCTGCCCTTGGGGGAGTTGGCTTGAGGGCGGAGCGCTACTCATGTGGTGAGGGAGGAAGGAGGGAAGGCAGAGAGAGAAAAGAGTGTGATAGCGCTTACTTCCCTCTTCCTTCCCTCCCTCCCAGAAGTTCCACAAGTTCCACTGGCCGGCCATGAGCGCCCCGTGTGAATTGTATTCTTTGCTGGGTTTTGTCCCGACCAACCAACCATCGGCTGGCTGGCTTCTTAGCATGGATGACAGCGAACTTTGAACTTGGGTCGACTCCACCCTCGGACTCCTCGCTTTCTGTAACCTCTGGGAGATCAGATCCACTTCTGAGGCGTTCGTTCACTCTACACACACACACACACACACACACACACACACACACACACACTTCTAGGAAACTCGGGTTTTCTGGACCTCCAGCTGGCATCGCTGTCTTTCTGACCGCCCTGCTGCCCACCCTCGGTGGGATTTCCGAGTCAGATGTCCACCAAAGGTGATAGATGAAAGCCTGATCTGACCCAGAGATCGATCACATCCCTCCTGGACTAGGGCCCGGCTCATCATTTTTTGTTAAACTCATATTCTCATATCGGTGTGACCCAGTCAACGGGCTAGCAACACATTTTCCCCTCATTTTCTCAGGCAGGCGATATTCTCTGGTCTCTGGTCGGCATGCTCACCAAGTACAGGGGTTCTCTCTCTCTCTCTCTCTCTCTCTCTCTCTCTCTCTCTCATTTTCTACCTCTGCCTCATCAGTGGCCCATCAATGATGGGCGCTTTGAAATCACACATGAAGGTGACATGCTGTATCCCAAGGCTTCTTTCCAAGGGTGGTGGTGGGGGGCAAAAAGAAAAACAGAGATGGACTGAGGCACTGATTGCAGCCAGTCTCCGCGCGCGGCATCACCTCGGAGGGAGAGAGTGAGGCATAAGGCTCCTGTTATCTCGATGGCTTTCACATGTGCCGGGCAGAGCTGCTTGTGATCTTGGGGCTCTTGCTGGCTGTTTTATATTTTTTGAGGCCATCGTTGCCTCTACGCCGGTGTTCTTAGTTCTTATTCTGGGTGGGGCATAGGAGAGAGGAGGGGATTTCCAAAGTGTAACAGGCAGGTGCCTGAGTGCCTATGCGGCGCCCCGGCTCTGACAGACACCCTTTGACATTTTGATTTTTTATTTCCCGCTATACCAGCACACTTACACCCCCCCCCCCATACACACACCCTGCTCCCCTCAGAGTGGAGTCCCAGCTATTCTTCCATGTCTTTTCGGAGTCCTTTCAGGATTTTCTTTTCTCCCTCCCTCCCTCCCTCGCTGGCTCGCGCTCGCTAACACGCTCCCTCCCTCCCTCCCTCCCTCCCTCCCTTCCACCCCCCACAAACAGCAACCAAACAGAACAAAATAAAAGCCGGGGATGGGGGTGGGGAAGGAGGTGGGTTGCGTGGGTGGGTGGCGGCGGCGGCGGCGGCGCGAGTGAGGAGGTGGCGGCGGGGTTGGGTGGCAAGAGGGAACAGCGAGTCCGGCTGGGTGACCCGTGTCCCTCTCACAAACACCCCCCCCCCCCCGCTCCTCCCAGGGTGCTATATTCCGGGATCTGACTGCTGGCGCCACCGCTTCCTCCACCCCACCCCACCCCACCTTGGGGTTCGTCCGCAGGAGGCGGGGCTCCACGGAGGTTTCGGCTTCGCAGCCGCGGCGAGTCCACCCACCCGAGTCGCGTCCTCCCCGCGGGTGATTTTCTAGGGCCGCCGCCGGTGTCACCCTGGCGGTGGGTGAACGCCAGTACCCACGTGCGACCCCCGCCCCGTGGTTTGGCACTTTCGTTTCGGAGCGAGCCGGCTGATCTGGCAGGACGTTCTCGGGCTCCACGGAGGTTTCGGCTTCGCAGCCGCGGCGAGTCCACCCACCCGAGTCGCGTCCTCCCCGCGGGTGATTTTCTAGGGCCGCCGCCGGTGTCACCCTGGCGGTGGGTGAACGCCAGTACCCACGTGCGACCCCCGCCCCGTGGTTTGGCACTTTCGTTTCGGAGCGAGCCGGCTGATCTGGCAGGACGTTCTCGGGCTCCACGGAGGTTTCGGCTTCGCAGCCGCGGCGAGTCCACCCACCCGAGTCGCGTCCTCCCCGCGGGTGATTTTCTAGGGCCGCCGCCGGTGTCACCCTGGCGGTGGGTGAACGCCAGTACCCACGTGCGACCCCCGCCCCGTGGTTTGGCACTTTCGTTTCGGAGCGAGCCGGCTGATCTGGCAGGACGTTCTCGGGCTCCACGGAGGTTTCGGCTTCGCAGCCGCGGCGAGTCCACCCACCCGAGTCGCGTCCTCCCCGCGGGTGATTTTCTAGGGCCGCCGCCGGTGTCACCCTGGCGGTGGGTGAACGCCAGTACCCACGTGCGACCCCCGCCCCGTGGTTTGGCACTTTCGTTTCGGAGCGAGCCGGCTGATCTGGCAGGACGTTCTCGGGCTCCACGGAGGTTTCGGCTTCGCAGCCGCGGCGAGTCCACCCACCCGAGTCGCGTCCTCCCCGCGGGTGATTTTCTAGGGCCGCCGCCGGTGTCACCCTGGCGGTGGGTGAACGCCAGTACCCACGTGCGACACCCCCACCCCCACTCCCGCCCCGTGGTTTGGCACTTTCGTTTCGTAGCCAGCCGGCTGATCTGGCAGGACGTTCTCGGGCTCCACGGAGGTTTCGGCTTTGCAGCCGCGGCGAGTCCACCCACCCGAGTCGCGTCCTCCCCGCGGGTGATTTTCTAGGGCCGCCGCCGGTGTCACCCTGGCGGCCTGTACCCCCGTGCGATTTCCCCTCGGTGGTTTGGCACTTTGGTTTCGGAGCTGATCTGGGAGGGTGTTCTCGGGCTCCACCTGCCGGCCGCTTTTCCTCCGGAGCGATCAAGGGACCAGATTCGGCTGCGGTAGCCGGGCCAGAGTTGCAGGAGCTCGGCTACGCCAGGCAGTCTCGTCCCGGGGAGGTGAGATAGCGTCCGGCTGCTCATCCGCGGGAGATTGTACCTGCAGGAAGGTATAGAGGGGCGCTCTGTCGCCACGTTCCCGGGCACGGTGCGTTTGGGTGGCGGCCCAGGCAGGTCGACCAGCACTCCCAGCCTGCCTCCTCCTGAGCTTCCAGCCTAGGCATCCGCGATCTCGTGTGGGTGACGGACCGACCGACCGATCGACCGACCGAGGCGTTGTTGCCGGCTTTCCGAGCCTCCCCGACCCCCGCCCGGCCCGGCCCGGCCCGGCCCGGCCCGGCCCGGCCTGCACGGTTCTTTGAAAGTTTGGGCAAAAGTCCTTCCTTCCGCGGCGTGGAGGAGGGGCGGTCCGCGCTTGCGTGGGTGGCCGAGGCGGTGCACTGGCGGTCCCGCGCGTCCGTAGGCGCTGGCCCGCGTGGGACTTGGACTTGAAAAATCAAAGTGGAGTTTTCGTCTAAGTCCTTCCTTGCCTTCCGCGGCGTGACGTGGGAGCGGTCCACGGGCGCGTGTGTGTCCGAGACCAGGCAGGCCCTGGGGGCCTTTCCCCGCGGAAACCTCGGCGGCCCCCCCCCACCCCCCGGAAAAGAGGTCGACCAGTTGTCCCGGTGGGCTCCGGTTCTGTCGCCGATGGGGTCGTGATTAGGGTAAGGTGACCGAGGCTCCCTTCCTGGAGGTCGGCTTGGTGGCCGCGCAGTCCCCGGTCTCCTGTCTTGGGTTTTCGGAAGCCCGAGCCGGAGGTTTTGTGCCTGCAGGAGTGTGCTGACACACTGTCCTTCGGTGCTCGTCTCCGAAGGGGTTAGGTCTCTGGATGCGTGTGGGATCGGGGACTGCCTGCGACGACGGCGGTGGTGCCCGTTCCTGCCTTTCCCCCTCGAGCCGCCCGCTTGGGCCTACGCGCCGGCTCTTCTGGGGGCATCCGAGCATCCTGGCCGCGGTGCCGCCTCCGGCCTCTGGAGCCCGAGTGTGGCGGGGGAAAGAAGGCGTCTCGAGGGGTCCTTTACCTCCCGTGCGCTCCCCCGCCGGCGGTACCGGGAGCGGTCGCGGCAACCCCGTCTCGTTTCCCACGATGGCTCCGTGCCGTGTCGAGTGTGTGTCAGGCGTTCCCCCTGGGGTTGTCCGCTGCCGTTCGTCCTGCTGGGCTTCGGGGCCGGCGAGGCTGAAGTGGGCCTCTCGTCGTGTCCTCGCCGTGCTCTCCCGTTGCCCGGCGCCCTTTGCCGTCGTGATCGATGTGGTAGCGCTGCGCTCTCCTGGGCCGGGCCTAAGCTGCGCCAGGCGAGGGACGGACGTTCCTGGTGAACTGGACCGATCTTCTCGTTCTGCCCGTGGGCCCCCTGGTCTCTCCTCCGCGCCTGCCGGCGTCGTGTGGAAGTCAGAGGTGTGGATCCCGGCCCGACCTCTTCTCCCTCGCTCCTCGGCCTCGAGGTGCCGGGTGGGGCCGTGGTCGTCTGTGACGTGGCAGTCGTGCCTCGCCCGCTTGCTTGTGACGCGTGGGCGGCCCTCTCCGGCGGGGGCAGGGCCGCCCGGCGACCGTGCTCCGCCTCCCCTCTCGGGGGGTGTCGGGTGCGCGCTCGCCTTGGCTCTCCGTGGTGCTCCTGGAGCGTTCCAGGTCGCCTTCTTGAGGTGCCCGTGGCTGAGTGGTGCCTGTCGCTCCCGCTCCCTGCGCCCCCCGGTTCCGGTCGCTGCTTTTTGTGCCTTGTTTGGGTGCTGGCTCCGCGTGGGGCCGCCGCCAGAGAAGACCGGAAAAAGGGGGGGGGGTCGAGGTGGTAGGCGGTGGCGCGTGTCCCCACGCCCGGTGGGACGCGCGCCCCGCGCCGGCCTCCCGCGTTGAGCGCGTGGTGGTCTGGTGGAGGCGAGCGCGCGCCCGGGGCGTCCCCGTTCTCCCGCCAGCACGGTGGGGTTGCGGGGCGCTCGGGTCGTGTGAGCGATTGCGGCGGGCTTCTCTGGCTCAGACGTCGCCTCCTCCCCTGGAGGGGCGCGAGCCCGTGGTGTGCGGGGCCTTTTTTAATTTTAGATAAAGGTGTGCCCCGGCACTGGCCGTGAACGCTCGAGAAAAAAGGGCCTCGTGCCTACCTCTACCGCAGACCCCCCCCACACCCAGCTTTTTCCTCCCCGGACTTTGGGCTACCGTGGCCTGTTGGAAAGGGGTTGGCTGCTGGGGCGCGGGTGCGGCGCGCCCTCAGTGAGAAATCTCGAATCTTCTCTAGCGATCGCTTAAGGGGGTGTGCTTCTTTGACCGATCGGGGTACTCGATCCCCCGGAGGCCGCCTCTCTGCGCACGTGTGAGGCGCTTGGAAGTCCGTTCCACCAACCGACTCCGTAGGCTGGGTCTGCCCTCCTGCCCCCTTCCCCGCCGCGGGGTTGGGGCGGAGGGGTCCGCCGGTCCCCGCGGTGGGGGCCGTGCGCCTGCTCTCTCGCCTACTGCGGCCCGCGCCTCCCCCCTCTGAGTCGGGGGAGGGTCCCGCCGGGCCTTGGCCGGGGTCGGTCGTTCGTTCTCGTCCGCCCGCCACGCCGGGGGTTCGTTCCCGCGCGCGTGCGCGCGGGTGCCGGTTGCGTTGTGTGCGTGTGCGCGCGTGCGCGCTTGCGGTTCTCCCGCCGCGCGCCGGGCCCCGCGGGGGCGCGCCCGTTCCCCGACACCCACCGAGAAGGCCGGCTCTCCGCCCGTTCCCGCGGCCGACCGACCGCCCGGCGCCTGGACCGGCGTCCGACGGATGGCGGCGGTTTGCGTGGGCGCGCGGGCGTGGGCCGGGCCGCCGGGGCCCTCCCCGGGAAAGCGTACCCGCGGTGGGGGGAAGGACTGGTTCCCGGAGCCGGGGCCGGGGCTCGGGCTCCTCGGCCCCGCTTGAGGCTTCGACTGTGCTGCCGCGCCCGGTGTGCGGAGGCCAGGAAGGCGACGGAGTCGCGTGGGATTGGCGGCGGGCCTCCGGTGGCGGGGTCGCGCCGAGGGTCTCGCCGGCCGGGTTGGTGAGGCGTTCCGGGGTCGCCCTGGAGGGGGGCCCGCTCGGCGTCGCGGGCGTCGCGGGACCGTCACTCGCGTGTGGCGGTGGGATCCCGTGCGTTTACCCGGCGACCCGGCGCAAGGGCCCCCGGGGCTTCCTCCGGTCGCTCTTCCCTTCCCCTGCGAGCTCTCTCGTGCGCGGCCTCGCTCACGGCGGGGTTCCCTCCCCGTCCCTGCGTGTCGCTCCCCTCCCCGCCGCTGCCGCTGGTCCTCCTCCGCGGCCGTGCGGCTGCCTGCCCAGCCCCGCCACCCGCAGCCCCCCCGAGGACCCAACCCGGGGCTTAGGCGGTGGGCGAGCGTGGCTTGGGGGGTGCCCGCGGCCGTGGGACGCCCGGCGCGTGCGGGGGTACGAGGGTTGATGGGAGCCCGCTCGCGACGGCTGGTGGGTAGTGGTGAGGGGGGCCACGGCTCCTCCTCGCGAGGTGCTTCCCCGGCGTGGTGCTCCCCGGAGGACCGCGGCCGGTTCGTCCCGGGCGACGCGGGACCGCCAGTGTGCCAGGTGGGCGCCGGTGGTGAGACCCCGTGTGCGGCCCGACGGCGGCCGGCCGGCCGACGGAGCCCTCGCGGCGGTGTGGCCGTCGCCCGCCCCCCGCTCCTCGTGCCGCTTCTCCTCGTCGTTCCTCCCTGTTGCCGCCGCCGCCGCCGCCGGCCGGTGCAGTCACGCCTCGACGCCAGGTTTGGCCGCCGGGGAGCTCGCTCTCCCGCGTTCCGGCCCGGGTCCGGCCTCTCCCTCCGCCGGGTTTCGCTCCCGCCGGGTCCGTTGCGGTCCCGTGCCCGCGTCCGCCGCCCGCGC
>NC_137808.1:40000-222500 GCF_963383645.1 Muscardinus avellanarius
AGAGAGAGAGAGAGAGAGAGAGAGAGAGAGGAGAGAGAGAGAGAGAGAGGGAGAGGGGGAGAGGGGGAGAGGGGGAGAGGGGGAGAGAAGGGAAGAAGAAAAAAAAAAAAAAAAGGAAAGAGGGGAGGGAGGTCGACCAGTTATCTCATCCCTCGCCCGGAGGAGGTCGACCAGTTGTCTCAATCGCGCCTCGAGGTCGACCAGTTGTCCCGTCTGTCCCGCGGTCGACCAGTTGTCTAAATTTGCTGGGGGTCGACCAGTTGTCCTTTTGTTGGAATCTGGGGTGGGGGTAGGGGGCTAGTGTGATCGTTTTCTCTGTCTCTCTCTCTCTCTCTCTCTCTCCCTCCCTCCCTCTCCTCTCCTCTCCTCTCCCCTCCCCTCCCCTCCCCTCCCGCCCTTCCTTCCTTCCTTTTATTTTATTTATTATTATTTTTTTTGTGGGTCTGGGGGTGGAACCCAGGGGCATTTGACCTCTGAGCTACACCCCCTGCCCTATTTTTTATTCTTTATTTTGAAACCGGGTCTCACTGAGTTGCGGAGGGGCCTCACTAAGTAGCTGAGGCTGTCCCCGAACCGCGATCCTCTGGTCTCAGCCTCCCGAATGCTGGGATTACAAGCGTGCGCCACCACGGCCGGCTTTCTTCCTTTCTTTTATTGGAGGGGTGTATGACTGATTTTATAATTTGTAGACGGAACCTAGAGACTTTGTATCTTGAACAGAGGGACATGAATGTTTTATTTTCCCTTCCAGAGTTGCTCTTGGTTGATGGCTCTCCCCACCATGGTCCTCCCAGACGAATGGTCTACCTAGGGGAGAAAAGAACAGCAAGCAGCAACGACAGTGGCAGTAGCGGTGGTGGCGGCGGCGGCGGCGGCGGCGGCGGCGGCGGCGGCGGCGGCAGCAGCAAACTGAATGCATCTCAGATCCCCTTTACCTGTTCGAATTCAGTCCCCGATCTCTCTACAACACCTCCCTCCCCGTCCCATATCGATACCTACCTAAAGATTAATAAAGAAAAAGAGAAACCATTCAATAAAATGTTTTAAATCTCATCCACAACAACTGTAGTGGCGTGGTTTCTCCACAGTCCGGACTGGGAGACAGACGTGGGCGTGTGCCTGCGTGTTCGTGCAGAAGGAGGGAGGGAGGGAGGGAGGGAGGGAGGGAGGGAGGGGACCTAAGCCCGCGAGTGAGCCCACGAACCTCGGCCAGGTAGAATACTCTCCCAGTCTTCCTCTGCTTGCCTCGGGTCTCCGCGTCTCAGACGGATGGATCCTTCACACACAAACACGCACGCCACGCACGCAGGGGCAGGACAGGACAGGACAGGACAGGGTGGGGGGACTTGGGTGGGCGAGTGTTCCTTGTCGTGAGGTGAGGTGAGAGGGTGTACAGTCAGTGACAGGCAGTAGTTTGAGAGACCGAGCGCTAGGGGGCGACGTCACCTCGATAATCAATCGCAAACACCCATTTGTGATGGCCTCTCCTCCTCCGCGCGTCAGGAAGGAACCTCCGTGGGTCCAGATGCAAGTTGACCGACCCTTTGTGTTCTCGTTCACCCCACCATCACATCCCCACCGCCACTGAAGGATGGCATAGCTGAGCTGAGCTGAGCTGAGCTGAGCTGAGCTGAGCTGAGCTGACTGACAGCCAGCCGCCTGGTGGAGGGAGGGAGGGAGGGAGGGAGAGGGGAGTCTTGGCTTCACTGATACACAGATCTCACTATGTTGAGACATTTAGGACAACATCATCGGAAGATGTTCTGAGGTGGGAATCTCTACCTACCTACCTACCTACCTACCTACCTACCTACCTCTGAGGCATCAACCCAAGCACTATTTTATTTTATTTTTTTATTTCCTGTAGCTTGGAACAAGCTCCGGTTTGCTCAGTCAGGGTTTCTTGCCAAGGTGCTGAGAAAGAAAGACCCAGCTAATGAAGAATGTGTGTGTGTGTGTGTGTGTGTGTGTGTGTGTGTGTGTGTGTGTATCCGGTGGCATTCTACCTCTGAGATACATTTCCACTCAGCTCTCTGTTTTCTTTCCTTTCGTTCTTCTTTCTTTTTTTTTCTTTTCTTTTCTTTACTTTTTGGCATATTTAGCTTTTGAGACAGGGTCTCTCCTCTAAGTTGATGAAGATTCCTGTGATCGACTCAACCCAGAAATCTTCTACCTCTGATTTCTGCATTTTGGAACAAAGGTAGTTGTCCTGTCTCTGTATGCCTGCAGGTGTGGTGTGGTGTGGTGTGTGGTGTGTGTGTGTGTGTGTGTGTGTGTGTGTGTGTGTGTGTGTACTTAATATTACCCACCCAGGCGGATGGGCGGCGGCGGCGGCGGCGGCGGCGGCGGCGGCGGCGGCGGCGGCGGCGGCCAGCGCTTCTGATCCCAGCATTTTGGGAGGATCAGGGTTCGCGGCCAGCTTCAGCTACTTAGCAAGGCCCTTTGCGACTAGACTCAGTGAGACCATGTTTCTTTTTTTTTTCTTTTTCTTTTTCTTTTTTTTTTTTTTTTTTGGTGATACTGGGGGTGGAACCCAGAGGCTTTCTACCTCCGGGCTATACTCCCAGACCTATCTATTTTATACTTTATTTGAAAACAGGGTCTCACTAAGTTGCTGAGAGCCTCACTAAGTAGCTGAGGCTGGCTTTGAAACTGTGCAATCCTCCTGTCTCAGCGTCCCAAGTGCTGGGATTACAAGCGTGCGCCACCACGCCCGGCGAGACCCTGTTTCCAAATAAAGAATAAAATATAGGTCTGGCTGGGTTGTAGATCAGAGATAAAATGCCCCTGGGTTCCATCCCCACTACCGCAAAAAAAAAAAAAAAAAAAAAAAAAAAAAGAAAAAAAAATTACATACGTAAAGAAATAAAATATAGGGCCGAATAAAATGTAGCTCAGAGGTAAAATGCCCCCCTGGCTTCTTTCATCCTCAGTACCGCAGAAAAATAAAAAATAAAAATAATATCTACCCAAGTACTTTCAGCATGGTGATGAAGAGGGTGACCTTTCTCTCTCTCCTCTCTCTCTCTCTCTCTCTCTCTCTCTCTCTCTCTCTCTCTCTATCTATCTATCTATCTGTATCTATCTATCTATCTATCTATCTGTGTGTGTGTGTGTGTGTGTGTGTGTGTGTGTGTGTGTGTGTAAATATAACCCAGGGGCATTCTCCCTCCGAGATACATCCCCAGACTTCTAATTTTTTTTCTTTTCCTATTTTTGGGAATTCTTTTTTTTATTTTTTTATTTTAAAAAATACTATTTTATTTATACTCATGGATGAAAAAATGGCCATACTATGTTTATATACATACTGATACTGGAAACAGAATTCAATAACAAATCACATTTAAATTTTATAAAGAACACACAAACATTAAAATACTGATTGGTTATAGAAAGCAGAGTAGAAAGAAAAACCATTAGCTATACATTTTTCTTTTCAATAAAGATCAGCACCCTCTGAGAAGAATCAATTAGTAATATTCATCTACACTGCACGATAATATACCCAAAGGAAAGTTAGTGATTGTACTGATTTCATTACTTTTACTAAGCCATTTGTCTTCCTCACACTCAATGCAAAGAAATAAAACATAATCTAAAGAGATATATGTCATCATTATTCATAATAAGAAGGGTCTGCTGCATTCTTGCAGGCAGGCCTGGGACTACTGTACAATAGGGAATACTTAATGGCTCAAGTGGATCAATGTACCATTTTGATTCTGATCCACTGAATAGAGTCTCATTCATATCTGGTGACTGGGAATAACTCCATGGGAGCTGTGACAGACCGAACCATTTCTGTGGTATGGCAAGATCTCACCAAATTAAAAGAAAAAAAAAAAAAAGGCCTTATATAAGTAAATATAACAACCAATCTGTAAATTATAGACACATTTTTTTAGGATAAGGTGAAAAAGTGGCCCTTTCTTGAGTACATGAATAAAGTATTATTGTGGTCGAAAGATTGCTGGGTTGATATCGTGTTGTTATCATGAAGACAAGGTACACAGTGAAGCCGCTGTCGGATTAAGAAACTTCCACAACTTTTATCAATTCTTCAAATAAATAATGGAGCAAGTTCCTTTTCCAGGCTGACAATTAATCCAGTATCATATGAGCACTGCTGCTAGCTATGAAGCTCACCACCAAAGGTAAACGATTGAACGGAACCACCTGGTAGGTATTCTAGTAACAGATGATGCTTTTGTTTTTTGAAAGTCCCAAGTTTGCTCCCTTGGTCTGTTGCAAGGGCAAAAAAAGTAGACAAGAAGCCAGGTCTCAAAGCATGCTCTGGAGCATTATCTATCATTGGCCACTTTATTTTATTTTTTTTTTTCTAGGTATTTAATTGGCTTTTATTATTCTTTCACAAGTTAATTTTTTCCATCTATGAATGAAAGAATATGACTGACTCAGGGAGGTTAAGTTGAGAGGTCTCTTAGAAACCCAGCCGGTGACAAGATGAATCATCGTTTTTAAGGTCAGCTCAGCTTCCCCTGCCTAATATCCCCAGCATCAGTCCACACTCAGACATCTAGGGGTGTAGACTTTGGAGAGTTGGCCCGGGGTCCTGGCCATGAGGGGGGTTAGATCTATCAGGGGCAATAGGACATCTGAGTAAGAAAGAAATATAAGAATGAGCTGTGTGTGTGTGTGTGTGTGTGTGGTGGTGCATTTCTGTAATCCCAGTACTCAGGAGGCAGGAGGATTGCAGGCTCAAGGTCAGCCTCAGCAATTTAGCAAGACCCTGTTTTTTTTTTTTTTTTTTTTTTGGTACTGGGGATGGAACCCAGGGGCATTCTACTTCTGAGCTATACCCCAGCCCTATTTTTTATTCTTTATTTTGAAATAGGGTCTCACTGAGTTGCAAAGGGCCTCACTTAAGTAGCTGAGGCTGTCTGTGAAAAAAACCTCTGTTTTAAAATAAAAAATAAAGCCAGGCATGGTGGTGTACGCTTGTAATCCCTATTGGCCACTTTAATAACAGGTACTCCATCTCTATCTGACACAACAATAGCATGGAGCCCTTCAACACTTGGTAACTTCTTACACAGGAATCGCTTTAGGTCATCCGCCGCGATGAACAACACCTTTCTCCCACAGGATCAATCAATCTCCACGCCTGGGTTTCTGGGCTGCCCTTTTAGCTCCACTGCACTTCAGTGACCGATTCCTCTGCTGGCAGCGGGTCACATGATTCGCCGGGAATTCTTAGTTTGTGGAAAGAGTTTTTTTTTTTTTTTTTAATTCTAGGTTCCTAAGAGTCTCACTCTTCACTTGCTTAACTTGTGGTCGAACGAACGCACCCCTGATCTTCCCATCTCAGCTGGCTTCCCTCTCTAAATTGCTGAGGCTGGCTGAGCTGAGCGAGAAATACCGATCGATGGGGGGGGGGGGGGTTGGCGGGCCGCCAGGGTGGGGGATGGGAGGAAGGAACAGGGCTGGGAGCTGCGGGTCTTTAGCCTGGGCTGCGCAGGCGCATTGGCGCAGGTGAGAGAGATCCGCCCCACCGTCACCTTGGCAACGAGGTGGTGGTCAAGGGAACCGGGCGGCTTCCTTTTGCAAATCCAGTCATGACAAAGACAAAGGCATGCTCCGGGGGTGGGGGTGGGGGTGGGGGGGTGGGGGGGTTGGGGGGGGGAAGCTGTGGAAGGCACAGCTCTGGTTTAGGCCCTGCCCGGCCTGGGCCTGGGCCTGTAGCCTGAGTGGGCCTGAGTGCGTGTCCGTGAGTGTGTCCGTGAGTGTGTCCGTGAGTGTGTGTGTGTGTGTGTGTGTGTGTGTGTGTGTGTGTGCGTGCGTGCGCGCGCGCGCTGTCCTGCTCCCGCCCACCCTCCATTTAGAAAAAGGGAAAAATCCAAGGACCGGTCAAAATGTCTGTTCCTAAATGCCTTTTGTTATTGGAATGCAGGCAGGGCCTGGGGCGACGGAACTTTGCCTTGTGGCTCCTGCTCTTTCCAGACTGAGCTACTGCTCCCAGCCTCCTACTTCACCTCCTTCCCTACCCTTCCCTTCCCCTCCCCCCACCTCTGATCTTCAGGGTGAAAGTTCACTCCAGTCCCTGGGATCTGTGTGACCCATGAAGCCATTTATCTCTTGAAAAAAAACGGGAACTCGCCGCTGCCGTGCGGGCGTGGTGGCCCACGCTCGCATCTCAGCGTTCTGGATGCTGAGACAGGAGGATGGTGGTTTGCAGAGGGCCTCTGCAACTTAGTGAGACCCTGTTTCAAAATGAATAATAATAAAAAAAAAATGGGGCCTGGGGTGGTGTAGCTCAGAGGTCGAATGTGCCTGGTTTCCATCCCCAGATCCACACAATGAATAAATAAAGAAATTGATTAATTAAAATGGGAACTCCAGAGGGAGTGGTTCTCGGTGGGAGGGACCTACAAGTGATTGATAGATAGTGTGTGTGTCTGTTCCACACAGACTCCCGAATCTGAAAGTGACCTCGTCGAGAAGGGTTTTTCTTTTCCTTTTCTTTCTTTTTGTCGTTTTAGGCCCCCCACCCCCCCCCACCTCTCTCTCTCTCTCTCTCTCTCTCTCTCTCTCTCTCTCTCTCTCTCTCTCCTACCATTTTAAATTCAGCAGCAAACAGCCCACCATTGTTGATATGATTTAATTTACAGTAGGCCGTGAGACTCTAGTGCACCGATACCCAAAGCCCGTCATAAGCCAAGCACGGCGGCTGGTGCACGCTGATAATGCCAGCATATTGGAGGCTGAGACAGGAGGATCCCAGGCTCTCGGACAGCCTCAGCTACTCAGCTACTTAGTGAGGCCCTTCCTTTGCCACTCAGTGACACCCTATAAAGAATCATAAAATAGGGCTGGGGCGGGGGATGGGGTGGGTGCAGCTCAGAGGAAGAATGTTCCTGGGCTCCATCCATCCATCCATCCATCCATCCATCCATCCATCCATCCATCCATCCATCCCCGGTACCGCAGAAATAGATAGATAGATAGATAGATAGATAGATAGATAGATAGATAGATAAAATAGACAAATAAAACGAAAAAGGATTCCAAGAGAAGAATATCAAAAAAGGAAACAGCAAAATCTTGGTTCATCGCTCACTCACTCGGTATGCCTGCTGCTGGGGACTGAACCCAGCCGGGGGCATTCTTCTATCGTTAAGCTACACCCAGGGCCTTCATATTCATTCACTCACTGGTGGTTTGCTGGCAATGAAACTTAAGGGGCACCCTACCTCTGAGAGACACTTTCCAAAACCTATTTTTGTTTTGTTTTGTTTAGCGGTAATAGGGATGGAACCCGGTGTCAGTGTCATCTTTCTACTTCTACTTTGGAGCTACTCCCGGCCCTATTCTTTTTGTAATTATTCTTTCTTTGGAAACAGGGCCTCCCTGAATCACGAAGGGCCTCACCAAGTAGCTGAGGCAGTCCGCGAACCGCGATTCCTCCGGTCTCAGCCTCCCGAATGCTGGGATGACAAGCGTGGGCCATCACGCCCGGCTCGGCTCCCCCAGAAATATTTTTATTTTTATTTGGAAATGACATCTCATTGCTTTGCTGAGGGAGGCTAGCTGACTGGCTGGCTGGCTGGCTGGCTGGCTGGCTGGCTGGCTGGCTGCAAACCCGACATCTTGCTCCCTGTCTCAGCCACCTCCAGAGTTCTAGGAGGACAGCCTTGTGTCATTGCGGCAACGACTGCCACTGGCGTGTTCATTTTCTTTCTTTCTTTCTTTCTTTCTTTCTTTCTTCCTTCCTTCCTTCCTTCCTTCCTTCCTTCCTTTCTTTTTCTTTCTTTCTCATACTTAGGTGAAACAACACAAACCCTCTTCTCTTTCTCTAAGCTGCTACCAGATAGGCCCCTGATTCTGCTAACCAAGTCACTCATATATTTGGATCGGGGAAGTCAGACCTGTGTGTCCCTGATAGGATGAACGAACAAAGGAGGGTAACAGGAGAGGCTTACCGGGAGGGAGGCAGAGATAACTGGACAAACCCCCCCTCCCCATTCAGAGACACGGATGGATGGGAGAAAGATAGTGCACTCTCAAAAAAGGAAATGTTACTTGGATTCCCTTGGAATCTCTGTACTAGGTAGGCTGAGACAGGAGGATCATAGGATGGCGGCCAGCCTCAGCTACTTAGTGAGGCCCTCTGAAACTTAGTGAGCCCCCCCGCCACCCCGTTTCAAAGTAAAGAATAGAAAGTAGGTCTTGAGGTAAAACTCAGATTTAGACTGTTCCCGGTTTGGAGTACCGGAAAAAGAAAAAAACAAAAAGTTGTGTGTCATTCAGGGAAGCGGTGTCTTTGCGGAGAAAGCAGATTTCTCTCTCTCTCCCTCTCTCTCTCTCTCTCTCTCTCTCTCTCTCTCTCTCTCTCACACACACACACACACACACACACACACACACACACACACACACACAACCTGCTTTGCTTTTGGCAGAAGCTGCAGGCCTTTCCACCTGCCACACACCTCCCTGACTGACACGCAGGCCGGGAGTGCCGGGAGTGCCGGTGTGGGTGCAGATATCAGAGAAAAAGGCAGCTAGCTAGCTGTCTGCTTTTGCGATTGACTTCTGTCATGCAGGGAGGGGGATGTCGATTTCTCTTGACATGAGGAGAATTCTTTGGAGTCATTCAGGTATACCGGGGGCCCGCCTGAATGAATAAAAAGACATCATCACCCCGAGACCTCTGTGCAATTGTGTGTGCGTGAATGGTTTTACTCTTGTAACTGGCATATCTTTGACCTCAAAAGGAGAGTGAAGGACCCCTGATTCCGCCCTGGCTGTCTCTCCTCTGTCCCTGGGGATAGATAGGTAGGGCCTGCAGTTGTTGGGTGAAACCCGCAGCTGAGATTTATTGGGGGAAGACAGAAGGCACCTGTGTGCGGTGGGAGGAGGCAGCCGGTGGATGCTTTTGCCTGAGCACCTTTGTCCTTATGAATTCAGGAGAGAGAGAGAGAGAGAGAGAGAGAGAGAGAGAGAGAGAGAGAGAGAGAGAGAAGCAGACAAGTGGGTCAATAATTAGAATATTCTTTCGGTTTACCGGTGCATTGATCTTGTGAGGCTACAGAATGTTCAGTGAGATAAACGAGAGAAGTCTAGGCCTACCTACATTCGGCAGTGGTCCACGATGGAGGGAAGAGAGTTCACCTCCCTCACCTGCTCCCCATTTGCCCAGCCCTCAGATAACAAGTGTGTGTCCTCCAAGAAAAGAAGAGCTGTGAGTCCCCAGATGTGCTCCCCAGCCAGCCCCGTGTTCTTCCCCTCTCCTTGTTCTTTCTGTCCTTCTTTTTCTGGTGCCGGAGAATGAAACCAGAGCAAATCTACGTCCGAGCTATACCCTCAGCCCTATTTTATTTCTTGACTTGAAAACAGGGCCTCGCTCAGTTCCTGGGAGATTCAATAGGTTGCCGAGGCTGGCTTTGAACCCGCCATCTTCCTATCATCCGGGTCCTCCCGGACCGTTTCTGGGTTCCATCTCTTATTTGTGGCGCACACGCTTTTAGACTTGCGGTTCCAGCATTTTCAGGGGGTGATAGGAAAGAGGGAAAAGAGACAAAACAGAGGATGGCGATGCCACAGGTTTTCTTGGCTCTTCTACTTTGAACCAAACATTCTGATCCCTGATCCACTTTTCTGAGTCCTCCTTAGAAGGGGGTCCAGGGTGTGTGCCTTCACTTCCGTGCATGCGTTCGTGTGTGTGTGTGTGTGTGTGTGTGTGTGTGTGTGTCCATCTGCCAGCTGGCCTGCCTGCCTCTCTCAGTGTCTGCTTGCCTGACTGCCTGCCTGTCTTGCCCACGGCCTTCCAGCCTTCCAGTCCCCGGTGTTATGGTTTGGCCTACTTGGCCTACACTTTCTCTCTCTCTCTCTCTCTCTCTCTCTCTCTCTCTCTCTCTCATCTCTGTCACACACACACACACACACACACACACACACACACACACACTTTCTTCAGAGACCCACATCCTCTTCCCGGTTCTCGGGCACCATCTAGCGGACACCTATTTAAATAACTGCAAGTCGCCCGAAGTACGACTGAAGTGTCAATGATTGTGAGATCATTGCTGGGGAGGTGGGGCCTTAATCTCTCCACTGTTCCCTCCCCAGAAATCTCCTCCTCCTCCTCCTCCTCCTCCTCCTCCTCCTCCTCCTCCTCCTCCTCCTTCCTGCCCTTGGGGGAGTTGGCTTGAGGGCGGAGCGCTACTCATGTGGTGAGGGAGGAAGGAGGGAAGGCAGAGAGAGAAAAGAGTGTGATAGCGCTTACTTCCCTCTTCCTTCCCTCCCTCCCAGAAGTTCCACAAGTTCCACTGGCCGGCCATGAGCGCCCCGTGTGAATTGTATTCTTTGCTGGGTTTTGTCCCGACCAACCAACCATCGGCTGGCTGGCTTCTTAGCATGGATGACAGCGAACTTTGAACTTGGGTCGACTCCACCCTCGGACTCCTCGCTTTCTGTAACCTCTGGGAGATCAGATCCACTTCT
The DNA here is from genome assembly GCF_963383645.1 of Muscardinus avellanarius. Classification (NCBI taxonomy): domain Eukaryota; kingdom Metazoa; phylum Chordata; class Mammalia; order Rodentia; family Gliridae; genus Muscardinus; species Muscardinus avellanarius. The sequence goes on from NC_137808.1 coordinate 50,468, forward strand.
GAGGCGTTCGTTCACTCTACACACACACACACACACACACACACACACACACACTTCTAGGAAACTCGGGTTTTCTGGACCTCCAGCTGGCATCGCTGTCTTTCTGACCGCCCTGCTGCCCACCCTCGGTGGGATTTCCGAGTCAGATGTCCACCAAAGGTGATAGATGAAAGCCTGATCTGACCCAGAGATCGATCACATCCCTCCTGGACTAGGGCCCGGCTCATCATTTTTTGTTAAACTCATATTCTCATATCGGTGTGACCCAGTCAACGGGCTAGCAACACATTTTCCCCTCATTTTCTCAGGCAGGCGATATTCTCTGGTCTCTGGTCGGCATGCTCACCAAGTACAGGGGTTCTCTCTCTCTCTCTCTCATTTTCTACCTCTGCCTCATCAGTGGCCCATCAATGATGGGCGCTTTGAAGTCACACATGAAGGTGACATGCTGTATCCCAAGGCTTCTTTCCAAGGGTGGTGGGGGGGGGCAAAAAGAAAAACAGAGATGGACTGAGGCACTGATTGCAGCCAGTCTCCGCGCGCGGCATCACCTCGGAGGGAGAGAGTGAGGCATAAGGCTCCTGTTATCTCGATGGCTTTCACATGTGCCGGGCAGAGCTGCTTAGAAGGGGGTCCAGGGTGTGTGCCTTCACTTCCGTGCATGCGTTCGTGTGTGTGTGTGTGTGTGTGTGTGTGTGTGTGTCCATCTGCCAGCTGGCCTGCCTGCCTCTCTCAGTGTCTGCTTGCCTGACTGCCTGCCTGTCTTGCCCACGGCCTTCCAGCCTTCCAGTCCCCGGTGTTATGGTTTGGCCTACTTGGCCTACACTTTCCCTTCTCTCTCTCTCTCTCTCTCTCTCTCTCTCTCTCTCTCTCTCTCTCTCTCTCTCTCTTCTTTCTCGCCTCCCAAGCACGAGGATTACAAGTGTGCGCCACCACGCCTGGCAGAGTACCTTCTTTTAAAAAAATTTTTATTGGTGCATTATATTCATGCATCATATTGGGGTAAAATGCTTGTATGTTCATATATGTACACATCACTGATTTAACCCCTACCTAATTCCCACCCCATTCCCTCTCCATCCCTCCTTCCCTTGCTTGGCTTAGTGGTTGACTTCGATATGTTTAAATACATTAGGGGGGAAGAGGAAAATCTTTTTTTAATATATTTTTTATTCCTCTACAGATTGAACTCAGAAGTATTCCTCTGAGCGACACATTTCTACTTTATTTTTAATTTTAAAATAAGGTCTCACTGAGTTGCGTAGACTGGCCTCAAACTTGGGAATATAAATGAGGACAGCCCATTTATATCCCATTTAATATAAGCGAGAATATAAATATGAATATAGAGCCATTTCATATAAGTGAGTGGCAGCAGGCTAACGAGAGCCTCAGCGAGGAGTGAGATTCTCATCTACTGAGTGAGAACATTTCAAGTAAAATCTAAAAAGGGTTTAGGGTGTAGATCAGAGATAGAATGCTTCTGGACTCAATCCCAGGAAGGAAGGAAGGACAGACAGAAGGACGAACTGGGGCACATAAAAGAAAAATATTTCATGAACTCAAATACAAAAAAAAAAAAGGCCGAATTCAAACAAATAAATAGTAAAATGGGGGTTATTAAAGGGTCAAATGATGTTAGTCATCAGATCACTTTGATCATGGAATACAAAATTTCAGTAAAGGAGGATAAATACAGCAAGACAAATACTTATTCCAGTACTTGGAGGCTCACAGGGATCACAGATTCACACCAGCCTCAGTAATTTAGTGAGACCCTATTTCAAAATAGAAATGGCTGGGGGGTGTAGTGCAGAGGTAGAATGCCTCTGGGTTCCCTCCCCAGTAATGTACACACACACACACACACACACACACACACGAGGAATAAAACTCTGAATATACAGTGTACCTGAAGGTTGTACAGATTAGATTTTAAGTGTTCCCACCCCTCAAAACTTATAAACATCCACATATATGAGTGTGAGTTAGCATGGCCACAGCACACACACATATGTTATGCATGATAAATATATAGAATTTATCTGGGCATGGTGGTGCACACATGTAATCCCAGCACATGGGAGGCTGAGACAGGAGGATTGCACAGGTTTCAAGCCAGACTCAGCTACTTAGTAAGGCTCTCAGGAACATAATGAGACCGTTTCCAAACAAAATATAAAATAGGTCTGGGAGTATAGCCCAGAAGTAAAACCCTCTGAGTTCCACCCCTAGGACTACCAAAAAATATATATACACACATGTATATAAGTATGTGTACACACACAGAGACACACACAGGATTAAGTTTCATAGCCAAAAGAAACAATAATTTTTAAAAATGTGCACTGGAACAAAATATTTGCCAATATTTAAAAATAAAAAAGAAATAAACATGGAGTTAACAGAAACAGACACATTTTCTGTATTCTTCTACATAGTTTTAACTGAAATCTACACATTCTCATGTGATGAATTTTTATCTTCGGTTCAAAATATTTCCTCATTTTTCATGTGATTTTTTTTGTGTGTGGTTCTGGGATTCCTGGAAGCCCTTCTACCTCCAGGCTACACTCCCAGATCTATTTTATACTTTTTTCTTATTTGGAAACAGGGTCTCTTACACCAGCGCGGCTGGCTTTGAACCTGCGTGATCCTCCTGTCTCCACCTCCCAAGCACGGGGATTACAAGCATGCACTATCACGCCCGGCTTTTTATGTGATTTTTGTTTCATTGATCCACTAAATTGCTGAGGCTGTGCTATAACGTACAATCTCCTGTTGCAGATTCCCAAGTACTGGGATTATAGGCTTGTACCAACACACCCAGAAACAGGACAAGCCAGGTGTAGTGGCGCACACTTATAATCCCAGCATTTGGGTGGCGGAGCCAGGAGGATCACAGTTTGCAGACAGCTACTTAGGCCCTCTGTAACTCAGTGAGACCCTGTTTCAAAGTAAGAATTAAAAAATAGGGCTGGGGTGTAGCTTGAAAGTAGAATTCCCATGGGTCCCATCCCCAGGACTGCAAAAAAAAAGGACCATTTGATCTAAATGCCCACTTCATTTACCAATCAATCATCCCCTGATATTCAGAAAAAGATCCAAAAATTTGAAAATAGCTGTCAACATCCTAAAAAAAAATCTCATTAAAACATGCTTCAAAGTCTAGCATGTTGGCTCATGCCTGTAATCAAATTACATGGGAGGCTGAGACAGGAGGATTACAGGTTTGAGACAAGTCTCACAAAATTAGCAGGGCTTGTGGCAACTGAGTAAGAACTTTATTTTTTTTCAAAATAAAATAGAAATGGGAGCTGGGCGTGGTGGCGCAAGCTTGTAATCCCCGTGCTTGGGAGGCAGAGACAAGAGGATCACACAGGTTCGAAGCCAGCCATGCTGGCTTAGGAAACCCTGTTTCCAAAATTAAAAAAAAAAAAAAAAAAACAGTATAAAATAGGTCTGAGAGTGTAGCCAGGAGGTAGAAGGGCTTCCAGGAATCGCAGTACCACCAAAAAAAAAAAAAAAAAAAAAAAAATTAAAAAAAAAATAGAGAGGTGGGGATATAGCTCAGAAGCAGAAACCCGTGAGTTTCATTTCTATTACACCCCCCAAACAAAAACAAAATGATCTTCAAGGTGTTAAATAATAGAGATAAAACAAAAAAAAAATTAGGGGGGACTTCCGGGAAGATGGCGAACGAGAAAAGCGGGGCTTAAGAGTCCCGCTAACAACCAATCTCCATTACCACAAAAAGAGCGCCTTTCATAGCCAGAAAACACCATCATCAGAAAAACAACAACAAAAAAAAAAACACCAGGCTCCAGAGAGAAAGCGGACTGAGAACAGAGCTCAGGGCCACAGAGGAGACACACGCGCCCGAGGACGCGGCAGCAGCGCCATACTGCCGGCGGCAGCGGCGAACTCAACGGACGGCTACAGCAAGCCAGGTGAGCCGCTGCGGAAGAGCCAGGCGGGATCTTTCGGCGCAGACAGCATTTAAAGCTCCCAGTGGCTGAGCTCAGCACACGCTGCAGGGATTCAGAGTGGAAATCAAAACCAGAGAAGAAAAAATACGCCAGCCTCATGGCCGAGGGCGTGGCAGAGGCGCCATATTGCCACCGGCGGCGGCAGCAGCAGTGAATTCACCGAGTCCAGTACAGCTACATCTGCGTACTCAAGAAAAGTGAGTCAAATTGTGGGCCACAGAGGAGAAATCGCAGTATTGGGCCTCCTGGGACTTGACCCAGTGAGGGAGTGGCGGTGGCAGAGATATCACACCATAGGAGAACGTGCAACCTGGCACCCCCCATAGTTTAAAGCAGCCTCTATCGACTCCCTGGGTCGGAGACTCTGTGATACAACCCAGTAAAGGAGTAGTGGGGTCTGAGATAATACAGACTCGAGATCCAGAGCACCTTAAGTGAAGCCATAGTGACCCAAGGGAAGAACCCAGAGAAGGCACAAACCTCCGAAATCATGGGAAAGAGGAATAACACTGGAGTAATGAATGTGCACAACCCCACAACATCAGAACCTGATAAAACAGAAAATCAGAGATTTCTAGAAGATCAAATCAGGAAAATAACTGTAGAAATAATAGAGGTGCTTCGAAAAGAACTCAGAGAGAGCCAAAAAGAGATAAAGGATGCAATTAATGAAGTAAAGGCCTCAATTCAAAGCACAAACAACCGATTAGACCACATGGAGAACAGAATCTCGCTCTTAGAAGATGAGCAATCCAAAAATGAATGCATAGTTTCTAATCTAGAAAAAAATATCCAACAGCAGGAATCTGACATTGAAGAAATATGGGCCCATCTTAAGAGAGCTAACCTAAGAATAATTGGAATAGAGGAGGGAAAAGAAAGTGATACCAAAGGGATCAATAATCTCTTCAAGGAAGTAATAGCAGAAAATTTTCCAAATATAGAGCAAGAGGTTGATACACAGATCCAGGAAACTTATAGAACTCCCTTTAGACAGGATCGGAGAAGAGGATCCCCACGCCACATAATTGTCAAAATGACCAATGTGGAAGCCAAGCAGAGAATCTTAAAGGCAACAAAAACAAAGGGCCAAGTGACATTCAGAGGCAAACCAATTAGAATCACTCCAGACTTCCCAAACCAAGTCATGAGAGCCAGAAGGGCTTGGAGTAACATATTCCAAACTCTGAAAGAAAACAACTTCCAGCCAAAAATTTCCTATCCAGCAAAACTTTCTATCAAATTAGATGGAGAAATAAGAAGCTTCCATGACAAACAGAAACTGAAGGAATTTATGTCTTCAAAACCAGCGCTAGAGAAAATACTCAAAGAGATTAACTACAAAGAAGAAATAGGTAACACTCACCAGAACCAGAGAAACAAGAGTTTCCATCCAACAGACAACTAAGATTGGTTATCTGTGGAGATTCATTATTTATGTTAGTCTTTTACCTATCTCTAAGTTGTATTGTTTGCCTTTATTGTTGTTAATTTTTAGGATTTCTAGTTGGAATATTAATATACCTTCAGATATAGCATTTGGAAATATTTTATCCAATTCTATTAGTAACTTTTAACTCTGTTTACATTGTCTTTGGATATACAATATTTTCTTTTATTTTTTAGGGAGTTTGTATATTCTTCTGTTGCCAGTGCCATTGAAATCATATCCAAGAAATCACTGCCAATTTCAATGTTGTGAGGTTTTATGACCCAGATTTTCTCCTAAAAGTTTATAGTCTTAAGATTTATATTTAGGTCTTTTATCTATTTTGAGTTAATACTTGTATATGGGATTAGGTAAAGGTCCAATTTTATTCTTTTCCATGTAATTATTATTTTTCAACAATATTTAGTTAAAAGATTATTATTTCCACCACCAAATGTTCGTGGAAACCTTGTCAAAAATAACTTGACAATATAGGGAAGAATTTAGCTCTAGGCTTTTATTTAACTCCAATGGTCTATATATCTGCCTTTAGAACAGTACTACACTGTTTCAATTATTGTAGCTTTATATGGTTTGAAATCAGAAAATATATATCTGCTAGCTTTGTTCTTTTTCAAGATCGTTTTGGGTATCTAGAATTCATATTCCATATTAGGATAGATTTTTTTCTGAAAAATAAATATATAAATATATGATAGTTTCACCTAAAAAAACAGAAAAAAATATGCTCTAGTAAGAAAGAAAGCAAAAAGAAATATTGAAATGCTATCTTTAAATCATCAAAAGCTTGGTATCAGACAAATGAAACTGTTATGTGAGATTATCATTTTTAATTTTGGATAAATTGCTATAATACTAGATGTCAACCACTAAGCCAAGCATGGGGAGGAGGGATGGGGAGAGAATGGGGTGGGGATCGGGTGGGGGCTGACTGGGCGATGTGTGCATGTATGTCTACAAAAGTTTGTATCCCACTATGATGTATGAATACAGTGCACCAATAAAATAAAATTAAAAAAAAATTCATAGAGAAAAAAAAATTAAAAAGAGATCAGGCTAAATATCAATTACAATACTGTCCAAGGCAACCAGAAATAGCCTTTCCCTGCTAACAGGACGCCAACCAGCCCACACTTCAAGTGTGGCCGAGAGGGGCGCTGGTAACACAAGCCCTTTGGCAGAGACCAACCATACCAATCTCTAACCCAGAGCCAAGATGTTCAGCCCCTGACCTCCTGGGACCGGCCACCAAAGACAGGTAACTACCCCAGCTCCAAAGACCCCACTGAAGGACTTCTGGGATGGTGGCGACGGAGAAAAGCAGGGCTTACGAGCCTTACTAACAACCAATCTCAATTACCACAAAATCAACGCCTTTCATCGCCAGAAAACACCATCAGCAGAGAAACAAAAAATTTAAATACAAGGGATAGAGAAAAAGAGGGCTGGAAAAATGAGACACCAGAAAGAAACCAGACCACAGTTCTGTGGACGGAGCCATGGCGCGGGCGCCATCTTCCTTTGCAGCACCAGGCTCCAGAGAGGAGGGGGACTCAGAACAGAGCTCAGAGCCACAGAGGAGATATGCTGACCTCACGTCCGAGGACGTGGCAGCAGTGCCTTACTGCCGACGGCAGCGGCGACTTCACCGGACGGCACCAGACCAATGCACTCAACAGCCCATTAGGCTCCAGAGAGGAGCGGTGGATAGCAAGCCGAGGTGAGCCGCTGCGGAACAGTCGGGTGAGATTCAGCAGATTTTTCAGCGCAGGGAGCATCTAAAGCTCCCAAAGGCTGGATTCAACACACCCTGCAGGGACTCAGAGTGGAGCTCAAAACCAGAGAAGAATTATGCCAGCCTCACGACTGAGTGTGTGGCAGTGGCGCCATATTGCCACCGGCGGCCGCAGCAGCAAATTCACTGAGTCCACTACAGCTGCATCAGCGCACTCACAACAGTGAGTCAAATTGTGGCCCCTAGAGGAGAAATCCCAGTACTGCACTCCCAGGGACTTGACCCAGTGGACGAGTGGCGGTGGCAGAGGTATCACACCATAGTCACAACTACCTGCAGGAGAACGCCCAACCTGGCACCCCCCCCCATGGTCTAAAGCAGCCTCGATTGACTCCCTGGGTCTGAGACTCTGCGATACAACCCAGTAAAGGAGTAGTGGGGACTGAGATACCACAGACTCGAGATCCAGAGCACCTTAAATGAATTCGTAGTGACCCAGAAAAGAACCCAGAGAAGGCACAAACTTCCAAAATCATGGGAAAGAAGAATAACAATGGATCAACGAATGCCCACAACCTCACAACATCAGAACCTGATAAAACAGAAATTCAGAGATTTCTGGAAGATCAAATCAGGAAAATAACTATAGAAATAACAAAGGTGTTTCAAAAAGAATTCAGAGAAAGCCAAAAAGAGATAAAGGATGCAATTAATGAAATAAAGGCCTCAATTCAAAGTACAAACAACTGATTAGACCACATGGAGAATAGAATCACACTCCTAGAAGATGATCACTCCAAAAATGAACGCATAGTTTTTAATTTAGAAAAAAAAAAACTCACAGCAGGAATTTGACATTGAATAAATATGGGCCCATTTTAAGAGAGCTAACCTAAGAATAATTGGAATAGAGGAGGGAAAAGAAGGTGAAACCAAAGGGATCAACAATCTCTTCAAGCACTAGAGAAAATACTCAAAGAGATTAACTACAAAGAAGAAATAGGTAACACACACCAGAACCAGAGAAACAAGTTTCCATCCAACAGAACACTGAGATTGGTTATCTGTGGAGATTCATTATTTATGTTAGTCTTTTACCTATCTCTAAATTATATTGTTTGCTTTTATTGTTAATTTTTAGGATTTCTATTTGGAATATTAATATGCCTTCAGATATAGCATTTGGAAATATTTTATCCCATTCTATCAGTAACTTGAAACTCTATTTACATTGTCTTTAGATATACAATATATTTTTTTTATTTTTTAGGGAGTTTGTTTACCCTTCTGATGCCAGTGCCATTGAAATCATATCCAAGAAATCACTGCCAATTTCAATGTTGTGAGGTTTTATGACCCAGATTTTCTCCTAAAAGTCTATAGTCTTAAGATTTATATTTAGGTCTTTTATCTATTTTGAGTTAATATTTATATATGGTGTTAGTTAAGGGTCTAATTTTATTCTTTTCCATGTAATTATTATGTTTTAACAATATTTAGTTAAAAGATTATTATTTCCTCCACCAAATTTTCATGGAAACCTTGTAAAAAAAAAAACTTGACAATATACAGAAGAATTTATCTCTAGGCTTTTATTTAACTCCAATGGTTTATATATCTGCCTTTAGAACAGTACTACACTGTTTCAATTACTGTATCTTTCTGAGGTTTGAAATCAGAAAATATACACCTTCTAGCTTTGTTCTTTTTCAAGATCGTTTTGGGTATCTAGAGTCCATATTCCATATTAGGATAGATTTTTTCTGAAAAATAAATATATAAATATATGATAGTCTCACCTAAAAAAAAAGAAAAAACTATTCTCTGGTAAGAAAGAAAGCAAAAAGAAATGTTGAAATGTTATCTTTAAGTCATCAAAAGCTTGGTATCAGACAAATGAAACTGTTATGTGAGATTATCATTGTTAATTTTAGATAAATTGCTATAATACTAGATGTATTATATCCACTAAGCCAAGCAGGGGAAGGAGAGATGGGGAGGGAGTGGGGTGGGGATCGGTTGGGGGCTGACTGGGCGATGTGTGCATGTATGTCTACAAAAGTTTTTTGTATCCCACTATGATGTATGAATATAGTGCACCAATTAAAAATTAAAAAAAAAGCTGGGCGTGGTGGCGCACGCTTGTAATCCCCGCGCTTGGGAGGCTGAGACAGGAGGATCGTGCTGGTTCGGAGCCAGCCTCGCTGGCTTAAGAGACCCTGTTTCCACATAAAGTTAAAAAATAGGTCTGGGAGTGTAGCCCGTGGGAGTGTAGCCTGGAGGTAGAAGGGCTTCCAGGAACCCCAGTACCACAAAAAAAAAATAAAAATAAAAAAAAATAAAAAAAAGAAAGAAAGCAAAAAGAAATATTAAAATGTTATCTTTAAGTCATCAAAAGCTTGGTATCAGACAAATGAAACTGTTATGTGAGATTATCATTGTTAATTTTAGATAAATTGCTATAATACTAGATGTCAACCACTAAGCCAAGCATGGGAAGGAGGGATGGGGAGGGAACGGGGTGGGGATCAGGTAGGGGCTAACTGGGCGATGTGTGCATGTATGTCTACAAAAGTTCTTTTCATCCCATTATGATGTATGAATACAGTGCACCAATTAAAAAATGAAAAAAATAAATAAAAATGAAAAAAAAGACCCCATTGCCTTAATCACCACCGGGGCTGAACCTGGGTAAGCATCATGTTTATGGGTAGGCTGGTCGCTTTCCCTTGGACAAGGGGCTGCCTATTCAGCCTTAATTGAGCAACCGTTACTGTTGGCCCCATGTCCCATCTCTATTTTGGTGGTTCATGGCCTTATTTCCAAATGTCACAAGACCCAGCTACTTTCCTGTGATTTATACACATATATATGCACATATATACTTTTTATGGTACTGGAGACTGAACTCATTCTACCTCTGAGCTACAGCCCAGATCTATTTTTGTTCTTTATTTTGAAACAAGGTCTAAATTACTGAGCGCCTCACTAAGTAGCTGAGGATGGCGACTAACCTGAGATTCTCCTGTCTTGGCCTCCCAAGTACTGACATTATAAGTGTGCGTGACCACACCTGGCTTTTCCCACACCTTGCTTCCTCTTAGTCTCCGCTGGCTCAGCCCCCTCACGGGGATGAGGCATCCTCTCTGGACCCCACACCAACATTTCTACCTGCAAATCCATGTCCCGGGTAGGAGTCCTGCTTCCCACGAGCGCCCTCCCCCTGCACAGACTCTCCATTCACCTCTCCACCTGCCTCCTTCAAACTGGTGCCATCCTCTCTTGTGGACCCCACCCAGCTTATCTCTGCTTATCAACCTACCCAACAGCCACTTGTATTCGTCCATCTGGCTCTGCAAATACAGACAGCATCCTCCAGTCGAATCCTGCAAGTCCCTCGGACAACTGGCATACACATGAGAAACGGAATCCAACTGATTCAACTGCTAAACTGGACTTTGAACGGCTGCAGAGGAGGTGCGAGAGGTAAGGCATTACCACCTCCTCCACTCGAGTCCAGCACCTCTCAAGAGACATTCTGACAGCCGAGAGGGAGTTGCAAAGCCTAAAGGAATGTCAGGCTCTGGGGATACCACTGTAACAGGATTAGAATGATCAAAAATTGCCATAGCAGGGGGGAAAATGTAACTGGATAAAAATGTGTTGGGAACAGTACCCACTGATGCCAAGTCTGTGTGTGGCTTTTTCCTCCAAGTGGGTAAGATAATAAATTAATTCTGCCACCGTGGCAGACTCATTCTTGCTGGCAAACTAACCCATACAGTACCTCTGGGAACAGTGGGGACTGGGTAGCCTGGCTGATAAGCACTGAGAAGTGACTAGCCTCGCCTTTGCCCATTTTCACTTGAGACACACACACACACACACACACACACACACACACACACACACCCCACATTGCACCCAGTGGAATTCTACATCTAAGCTTCATTCTCAGCCCTAATTTTTTTTTTTTTTTTTTTTTTTTTGTGGTACTGGGGATGGAACCCAGGGGCATTCTACTTCTGAGCTACACCTCCAAGCCCTATTTTATTCTTTTCTTTTTTCTTTTTCTTTTTTTCTTCCTTTTTCTTTTGTGGCACTGGGGTTTGTGGAAACTCTTCTACCTTCGGGCTACACTCCCAGACCTATTTTATATTATTTTTATTTGAAAACAGGGTCTCTTAAGCCAGCGCGGCTGGCTTCAAACCTGCGTGGTCCTCCTGTCTCCATCTCCCAAGTGCGGGGATTACAAGCGTGCGCCACCACGCCTGGCTCATTCTTTTATTTTGAAACAGGGTCTCACGAAGTTGCAGAGGTTGGCCTCTAACCTGCGATCCACCTGTCACACCTGTCACAGCCTCCCAAGTACTGTATATCAAGCCTGTAAAGCTAAACACTAAGACATCTTCTCTTGTGTCCTGGCTCTGGCATTGGTACTCCCAGCCTCACCTCAGGAACCTGGTTTCCTGTCCCAGCTTCCCTGACTGGCTAGATCTGCTTCCTAACCCAGGGCATACTATATTTCTAGTTCCCAGTCTGACACTCAGTTCTTTTGCTCAATGATGTACTTGGTCTTATCCTCAGCTGATTATTTTTACCACAACAAACAAACAGAAAGGACCCATGCACCATCATCCTTGAGTGATAGGACTTTTTCTAAGCTTAAAGAAACACTTATCTTGGTACAATGATCACCATCCTGCCTAGGCCAATACCAGACTCTAGAAAAAAAGGGTAATTTTGGCACGGTACCATTCCTGTTTAGGGACTTAGCATAGCGTTGCTTGTGGGGAAGTGCCTAGACATTCAGGTGCGGTGGCACACTCCTATGATCCCAGCACTTGGGAGGCTGAGACGGGAGGATTGGAGGTTTGAGATTAGCCTAAGCAACTTACGAGACTCTGTTTCATAATAAAAAATAAATAGAGCCGGGGATGTAGCTCAAAAGTAGAATGCTCCTGGGTTTGAGCACCAGTATAAAAAACAAACAAACAAAAACCCTAGGGAAGTTGACGAATAGTGCCAAAGCCTTGTAAACTTCAGTAGGGATTTGCCTCAAATGTATTATTTGTTGAGCTATGAATGGATAGTTGCCAATATGTATAAGCCTCTATAAAAATAAGACATAGAGCTGGGTTCAGTGGCACATGCCTAGAATCCCAGTACTTGGGAGGCTGAGACAGTAGAATCACAGGTTCAAGGCCCAGCTCTGAGTTTGAAGTCTCACCAACTAATGGTTTGGATTAATGAAGAAACTCTCCTGAGAAGACTGAGAAATTGGGGATCTTACACTGATTCAGATAGGATAAGTATCTGTTTGATCAAATAACACAAGAGCAAAAAACAAGAGGATCCAAGGAAGAATTTCCTAGAATGGGCATATGTAGGTGGACTGCCACCATGATATCAGGCCCTGGAAGGTGAGCACCATCCTAAAGACACCAGGCTCTGGGGAGCGGGGGGATGTAAAAGACACAGAGACAACAATGACCTTGACCCCTGGAAGCCAGGCTCACGGGGAGAGGAAGGGTGGTGAAGGTCGGCTGTGTAGGCTGCTGATGGCGAGCAGGTCCCCATCCCTATTCCCAGGGTGAGCTGCGAGTGCTCCCAGGGAAGCAGCAAGAGACACAAAGTACTCCTCAAACAGGCACTGCATCCTCCACCCTTAACACACTAACCTGTGCTGTTCTCAATCTTGCTTTCTGTTCTGGGGCGCTTTCAATGCAGATTCAAACCCTCACGCTCTTTGCAATTTTCTAAGCCTTACTCCTAACTTCTCTGGGCTATGGTTGTTAACTCTTTGCATCACAAAAGTGATAGAGTTATGAAAATGTCTGGCAACTCATGGAATCTTATTTTTTTAATTATCCATGATCATTCTGCACAGCTTTAATAAAGTATCTCACTATGTTTTATGGATTCATTTCTATAAAATGCAATTGTCTTAAATTTCACGATAGTTCCCTAAAGAAGGGCATACTGACAGGGGTCTCAGTCATAACTTATACACACTGTTTTAGGCATTCAGGTACATTCATTGTGCCAAATGGTTTGCAAAAGATGTGTCTCTTTAAGATTTATAACTCTCTAAAATTTAAAACTCTCTAAAATGATTTAATAAAAAGGCACCAGCCAGTGTAAATCCAGTACTTGGGAGGCTGAGACAAGTGGATCGCAGGTTCAAGGACAGCCACAGCAAGTAGTGAGACTCATCAACCTAGCAAAATCCTGTTTCCAAAAATAAAAATGAGCCGGGCGTGGTGGTACAAGCTTCTAATCCCCGTGCTTGGGAGGCAGAGACAGGAGGATCGCGCAGGTTCGAGGCCAGATTCGCTGGCTTAAGAGACCCTATTTCCAAATAAAAAAGCATAAAATAGGTGTGGGAGTGTAGCCCAACCCAGAGGTAGAAGGGCTTCCAGGAACACCAGTACCACAATAATAATAATAATAATAATAATAATAATAATAATAATAATAATAATAATAAATAAAAATAAAATAGGGCTGGGGTATAGCTCAGAGAATGACCTCTGGGTTGAATTCCCCATACCTCACACACACATACACACACACACACATACACACTGCATCAGTGTGATTATTTATACATAAAACATTAATGAGATTAAACAGAAATACCAGATGACACCATTCTGAAACTAAATGTATGCTAGCAACCGTGCAGTGACTTAAAACCAACATTATTAAAACTCTCACTATTTGTGGAACTGACCTTTATTCTGATGAAACTCTTTAACCAGATTTTTTATATCCAGAGACTTATTTTCTGGAGGAATAAATACAGGAAATCAAATATCAGTACATAAAACTCCCAACTTAAAATGCTTTTTCAAAGCAAAAATATGTGATCAAAATCGTGAACAAACCTTCTCTAAACACAAGAAGTTCTTTAAAATAAACAGCTGCAAACTGGATGATGTCTGACGGTCTGCTTTTGAACACGGCTCTGCTAAGTCCTTCAAAAAGTGTCTCGAGCTCATAGGGTATGACAAGTCTGGGCTTTGAAGGAATCATTTTGGCAGGATGTCTGTCATCACAACTCTAATGAAGGAAAACAAAGTCTTACACATAGCATATTAGTTTTTTATTTGAGTTAACTATGGTTTCCAAGAACAAATGCATCTCCTATTAAAATTATTAGCTTTAGTTCTAGTTTCCAGGTATTCTAGTAAAATGTGTGTGGTTGTTTTGTGATCATGGAGATTGAACCCAGGGCCATTCTACCACTGATCTACATACCCAGCCCTTTTTATTCTGAAACAGAGTCTTGCTAAGCCATCCAGGCTGGCCTTGAACTTGAGATCCTCCTGCTTTAGCCTCCTTGAGTTGCTGGAATTACAGGCATGTGCCACACTCTCTGTTCATGGGCTAAATCTTGGTAGTGAAAAAAGCCTAAAACCCCACTACCAATATCTTACTATGTGCCTATGAGTTATCTAACACTATTAGAAAAATCCATAGGAAAAGCTTTGCCAAGACTCCCAGAGTGGTATTAAAAACAATAAAAACAACCAAGCAAAACCTACTTCTTTAAAACCTAGTGAATGAATACTTACCTGGCAGGGGAGGTACCATGATCACGAAGGTGGTTTTCCCAGGGCGAGGCTCATCTACTGCACTCTGGATGTGCTGACCCCTGCGATTTCCCCAAATGCTGGAAACTCAACTGCATAATTTGTAGTAGTGGGGAACTGCGTTCGCGCTCTCCCCTGTTAAAAATAAAGAAAATAAAACCTAGTGAATATTTTGCAAATTAATATTCAAAAAAGATAAATTAGGCCCATGTATCTGTTTCCAAACAATGCTCACACAGGCACTGGTTTTTCTGGATATTTAAAGAGTATTACAAAACAGTGTTGCTATAAGAAAATGACTTCTTCGCTTTTCTAAATATATCCACAAACACACTGCTCATCTTTGAGTACATTTTTTTGTTTTGTTTTGTTTTGTTTTTACTTTAATTTTCATCTTGCTTCTAACAGGGAGAAGAGGTACAAGTTACCTGTGGTGTTAACGCCACACACCTTTCTCTCACACCTCCCTCACCTTCTACCCTACTTTCTCCATCTTCTCTTCTCCTGCCTTTCTGGCTGCTAAGTAATAAGGGTATTGCATGGTCTAATCTATAATCCTCAAAGGTGGCAAAGGTTGTCAATCCTAAACTGTGTATCAGTGTGTGTGTTTTCTGTCTTGTTCTAAAAATATATTTTTGAAAGCTTGTAAACACTCAAAGTAGAAAATCTGTTCAGTGGTTAAGGGAAAATTTATGAGAGGAAAAGCAGGATGAAGTTTCAGGTGAGGTTAGCACCCGAATGCAAGCCATACATAGGTCCTTCACTTTGATAGAGGTGGGTATTGGATGATATATATATATATATATATATATATATATATATATATATATATATATATATATATATATTTATTGGTGCACTGTATTCATACATAATAGTGGGATACAAACTTTTGTAGACATACATGCACATATCGCCCAGTCAGCCCCCACCCGATCCCCACCCCATTCTCTCCCCATCCCTCCCTCCCATGCTTGGCTTAGTGGTTGACATCTAGTATTATAGCAATTTATCCAAAATTAAAAATGATAATCTCAGCCGGGCGTGGTGGCGCACGCTTGTAATCCCCGCGCTTGGGAGGCGGAGACAGGAGGATCGCGCAGGTTCGAAGCCAGCCGTGCTGGCGTAAGAGACCCTGTTTCAAAAATATAAAATAGGTCTGGGAGTGTAGCCCGGAGGAAGGAGGGCTTCCAGGAACCCCAGTACCACCAAAAAAAAAAAAAAAAAAAGATAATCTCACATAACAATTTCATTTGTCTGATACCAAGCTTTTGATGATATAAAGATAACATTTCAATATTTCTTTTTACTTTTTTTCTTACCAGAGAATATTTTTTTCTATTTTTTTAGGTGAAACTATCATATATTTATATATTTATTTTTCAGAAAAAAAAATCTATCCTAATATGGAATATGGACTCTAGATACCCAAAATGATCTTGAAAAAGAACAAAGCTAGAAGATATATATTTTCTGATTTCAAACCATATAAAGCTACAATAATTGAAACAGTGTAGTACTGTTCTAAAGGCAGATATATAAACCATTGGAGTTAAATAAAAGCCTAGAGCTAAATTCTTCCCTATAATGTCAAGTTATTTTTGACAAGGTTTCCACGAACATTTGGTGGTGGAAATAATAATCTTTTAACTAAATATTGTTGAAACATAATAATTACATGGAAAAGAATAAAGTTGGACCCTTACCTAATCCCATATACAAATATTAACTCAAAATAGATAAAAGACCTAGATATAAATCTTAAGTCTATAGACTTTTAGGAGAAAATCTAGGTCATAAAACCTCACAACATTGAAATTGGCAGTGATTTCTTGGATATGATTTCAATGGCACCGGCAACAGAAGAGTATACAAACTCCCTAAAAAATAAAAAAAAAATTGTATATCCAAAGACAATGTAAACAGAGTTAACAGTTACTAATAGAATGGGATAAAATATTTCCAATAGCTATATCTGAAGGTATATTAATATTCCAACTAGAAATCCTAAAAATTAACAACAATAAAGGCAAACAATACCATTTAGAGATAGGTAAAAGACTAACATAAGTAATAAATCTCCACAGATAACCAATCTTAGTTGACTGTTGGATGGAAACTCTTGTTTCTCTGGTTCTGGTGTGTGTTACCTATTTCTTCTTTGTAGTTAATCTCTTTGAGTATTTTCTCTAGTGCTGGTTTTGAAGACATAAATTCCTTCAGTTTCTGTTTGTCATGGAAGCTTCTTATTTCTCCATCTAATTTGATAGAAAGTTTTGCTGGATAGGAAATTTTTGGCTGGAAGTTGTTTTCTTTCAGAGTTTGGAATATGTTACTCCAAGCCCTTCTGGCTCTCATGACTTGGTTTGGGAAGTCTGGAGTGATTCTATTTGGTTTGCCTCTGAATGTCACTTGGCCCTTTGTTTTTGTTGCCTTTAAGATTCTCTGCTTGGCTTCCACATTGGTCATTTTGACAATTATGTGGCATGGGGATCCTCTTCTCCGATCCTGTCTAAAGGGAGTTCTATAAGTTTCCTGGACCTGTGTATCAACCTCTTGCTCTATGTTTGGAAAATTTTCTGCTATTACGTCCTTGAAGAGATTGTTGATCCCTTTGGTATCACTTTCTTTTCCCTCCTCTATTCCAATTATTCTTAGGTTAGCTCTCTTAAAATGGGCCCATATTTCTTCAATATCAGATTCCTGCTGTTGGATATTTTTTCCTAGATTAGAAGCTATGCGTTCATTTTTGGAATGATCATCTTCTAAGAGCGAGATTCTGTTCTCCATGTGGTCTAATCGGTTGTTTGTGCTTTGAATTGAGGCCTTTACTTCATTAATTGCATCCTTTATCTCTTTTTGGCTCTCTCTGAGTTCTTTTCGAAGCACCTCTATTATTTCTACAGTTATTTTCCTGATTTGATCTTCTAGAAATCTCTGATTTTCTGTTTTATCGGGTTCTGATGTTGTGGTGTTGTGGGCATTCATTGCTCCAGTATTATTCCTCTTTCCCATGATTTCGGAAGTTTGTGCCTTCTCTGGGTTCTTCCCTTGGGTCACTATGACTTCACTTAAGGTGCTCTGGATCTCGAGTCTGTAGTATCTCAGACTCCACTACTCCTTTACTGGGTTGTATCACAGAGTCTCCGACCCAGAGAGTCGATAGAGGCTGCTTTAGACTATGGGGGGTGCCAGGTTGCACGTTCTCCTATGGTGTGATATCTCTGCCACCGCCCCTCCCCCACTGGGTCAAGTCCCAGGGAGTACAGTACTGGGATTTCTCCTCTGTGGCCCGCAATTTGACTCACTGTTCTTGAGTACGCAGATGTAGCTGTACTGGATTCGGTGAATTCTCTGCTGCTGCCGCCAGTGGCAATATGGCGCCGCTGCTATGCCCTCAGCCATGAGGCTGGCGTATTTCTTGTTGGTTTTGATTTCCACTCTGAATCCCTGCAGCGTGTGCTGAGCTCAGCCACTGGGAGCTTTAGATTTTACCTGCGGCGAGAAATCCCGCCTGGCTGTTCCACAGCGGCTCACCTCGGCTTGCTGTAGCCATCCGGTGAATTTGCCGCTGCCACCGGCAGTATGGCGCTGCTGCCGCGTCCTCGGTGTATCTCCTCTGTGGCTCTGAGCTCTGTTCTCAGTCCGCTTTCTCTCTGGAGCCTGGTGATTTTTTTGTTTCTCTGGTGATGGTGTTTTCTGGCTATGAAAGGTGCTGATTTTGTGGTAATGGAGATTGGTTGTTAGCGGTTTTCTCGGTTGCCATCTGGTATTGGATGTTCTTGAGGGACCAAGTAGCATACACAAAATAGGGAGTTAGTAAATTTAGGTTTCCTAAAGTTAAAAAAAAAAAATCAGCTTCTTAGGGGAGATCACAGCTCTTCTGGACACTGAGACCCAGGAGAAATATCTCCCACGGGTCCCAGTAAAGAGCAGAACATTTTGACATAATGAACCATGTCTTTAACAACACCCCTCAGCGCAGCGTAACAGGTTTTATGAGGCTAAGTGGCACGGTTTAGTTGCCGACGTTATACAAGGGATCAACTTGTATTAAAAGGAAATGGATGTGTCAGAAAAAAGCTGAAAATTTAAAAGCACATTTCATCTCCTCAAAGTCAGGACAAAATGAATCTGTACAGCCAACGTGAACCATTTGAGAATATAACTAAGTGTATTCAGTCACGTAATGAACACTTAACACTCCTCAGGAGCTTTGCTGAATTAAATCATCTTTTAAAAAACAGTGCAGCTTTGGCAAGCCTACATGCTAAATGACAAAGGCCAAAGACATTTGGTAATGTGTGTATGATACATGTCATACATTCACATACATATTTTACATATAACTTTTAAAACAGAGCCTCAGGTGAGGTAATTGTTTTTGAAGGGTCTACCAGCAGGCAGGATGAGGTACAAAACACTGTCTTTGGGCATTAGCAGCCCTACCAACTTGGCACATGGGCCCGGGTGCTGCTAGTTCTCACCTTGGCCAGGACACACCCCCACCCTCTTTTGGGAACATGTGGAGACAGACCACCTCAATGTCCTACAAGGCAGTTCTGTATAAAAGACCCGAGTAACTTGAGAAATACACAAAACAGTCAAAAATACAGATATTGGGCAGGGTGTGGTGGCACATGCCTAGTACTTGGGAGGCTGTGACAGGAGGATCACAGATTTGCAGCCAGCTTCAACAACCCTGTGAGACTCTGTTTCAAAACAAAAAATAAAGCCAGGCTTGTAATCCCAGCATTCGGGAGGCAGAGACCGGAGGATCGTGGTTCGTGGACAGCCTCAGCTACTTAGCGATGCTCTTTGCAACTCAGCGAGACCCCGTTTCAAAAAATAAAAGACTAAAATATAGGGCTGGGAGTGTAACTCGGAAGTACAATGTCCCTGGGTTCCACCCCCAGTGCCTCAAAAATTCAAAAATGGTGTGAGGTTGAAAGCCTCTGGTTTTGATCTCCAGTACCACAAAAGAAAAAGATAGAGATATTGAGGCTGAGGCAAAAGGATCGCCAATTTGGGGCCAGTCAGGGCAATTCATACCGTTTCAGGAGAAAATAGGGGGAGCGGGCCTTGGGATGAAGTGAGTGGTAGACCGCCTGAGTCCAACCCCGTACTTCAAGAAGAAAAGGGGGGAAATCTTAGTAACTCCCACACGTCTTCTTCCAAAAATTGTCTAAAGCAAACATTTCCTCATCATGTGCTCCCCACCCTGGGCACAGGCTTGAACACAGAAAGGTGACAATGGTGAGGCCTGAGGGCTGGTGGCAGGGGCAGCTGAGTCGCAGCCCTGGCCTACAGCCCGGGTCTCACCTTCCTCTCACCAGAATGGGGCAGGGCTAGGACATCATATGCCTGGGTCACACTGAGCCCGGGGTCACTGCTGGTGGTCATCCCTTGCGTGATGGCGACTGTGGTGACCAGGGAGCTGGATGAAGACTGGCTGAAGGTCCTGCTGCCCCCTGGGACTGGAGAAAATGAGAAACTGATTACTGTCTGTATTTTGAGGATTGGCCTTCTAACTGCAGTCAGATGAATGAACCTCAAGATGGTGGGTTTGCATTTCCCCAATTGTTAATGATGTTGAGCATTCACTCACATCTATTGGCCATTTGTGTTTCAAGTCAGGCAGTGTGCATTCAGTACAATTTACTCTCTTGCCGGATATTTTGCATTGTTTTTAGTGGAGTTTTAAAAGTTCCTTGTATATTCTAGAAGTTAGTCATCTGATATATATGATATCTGAAAATAGAGGCTGCCTATAAAGTTTCAGTAACCAAGTCAGTGAACAGATGGGGGGGAGCAAATTTTTAAGTAGAGTTATGGCTCCATCTGCTGTCTAATGTGAGCTTAGCACCTCAAGCTAGTAAAAACCACACTTAGAGCAGAGGGAGGGTCTGGAGCCAGGTGTTGGAAATTTGGCAGGAATAATGCATGTTTGAGGCCAGCCTGGGCAACCTAGCAAGACACAGTTTCAAAATAAATCTGAAAGGTGCTGGGTGTGCAGATCAGAAGCAGAATGATTTACTTGGGTTCATGGACAGTATCACACAGACACAGACACACACACATAAAATAAAGACAGAGGGCCGGGCATGGTGGTGCACACTTGTAATCCCAGTACTTGGGAGGCTGAGACAGGAGAATTGCACGTTTAAGGCCAACATCAGCTACTAACTGAGGCCCTCTACAACTTAGTGAGATCGTGTTTCAAAATAAGAATAAAAAATCGGTCTGGGGATATAGCTCAGAGGTTGAATGCCCCTGGATTTTATCCCTAGTAACACACACACACACACACACACACACACACACACACAAAAAAAAAAATACAACGCGATACTCTTCCATATAACATCTAAACAGTGGGACATTATGGCACATGCCTGTAATCTCAGTACTTGGGAGGCAGAGGCAGGAGGATTGCTGATTGAAGACAGCCTCAGCAAATACTGAGACTCTCACCAACATAGCAAGACCCTGTTTCCAAATAAAAATAAAATTGGTCTGGGTGTGTAGCTCTGAGGTAGAATGTCTCTGGGTTCAATTTCCAGTGCTGCAGGAAAAAAAAGAAAAAGAAGAAAAAAACGAAAAAAAGAAAAAACGTCCTGGGAGGTGTGGCTTGGAAGTAGCATGACACTGGGTTCCATCCCCAGTACTTTGCACATACACGCACACACACACACTATATGGAGTGGGGCATGGTAGCACATGCCTATAATTCCAGTACTTGAGAGGCAGAGACAGGAGAATTACAGGTTTGAGGCCAACCTCAGCAACTGAATGTGGCAGGTGGACTTAGCTTCACGACGGCCCGAGAGCCTGGAGTCCCTGGCCAGTTTCCCCCTTTACCAGGGCTGGAGGCTCCCGAGGTTTCCTCCCCATTGCTCCTCTTCTGCCACTCCTGGACATCAATACGGGGACAGAGGGACCCACCAGGGTGAGCTATGGTTGAGCACCTGATGGCTCCCTGCAGGGCCTGCTCCTTCAGCTCCTCAAAGGTAGAGTCTTGAGGATAGTAAATAGAATATAGCAAATAGTAGGGGAGGACCCAGGGCCCCAGATGTCCATCTTGGAGCCTTATGCTTGGTCCTGGTAGAACTCAGGGTGCAGAGTGGAGAGCGCCACAATAGGACGGCAGCTGCTGCCCAGCGGTGATCGTGTAGCTCAGCCCAGTCATGAGCTGGAGCATCTCACTCTAGCTGCTGTCTGTCAGAGTCCACTGTGGTCAAAGTCAGGCCCAGGGAGCTGAGAAATATGACAATTAAGAGAAGTTAGTCATCTCACAGTGTACAGTTATCATACTAAAGCCACAGAAACATCCATTTATCAATTGAAAGCAACACAATACCTGCTGGTGTCATCTCAGCAGCCTGCTTTTGCTGGAGACACCTTGTATGTCTATAACACAGGGAACTTCTGTTTCCTTTTCATTGGATCTACTTGGATGGATCCAGGTTGAATCTTTGGGGGCAGCAGATAACAGCACAGGTCCTTATGATCTGGGTCACAATTTCCTGGGTTACCCACTTCCAGCCCTGATTGCTGTCCATGGTGGTGGCCACACACAATAGGGTTACCTGGTAGAAAAGTGTTTTTGTGACAATAGCTCCTGGGAGGACAGCTGAATTTGGGGCCTGACGACCATGCTTCCGGGTCATGCTGGGAGTGGGGGTGCTCTCACTGGGCCTCACAGAGGACTGCAGGCAGGCTCTGTCTACTCTCCTTGGAGCTGCCCAGGAGAATGACAGGGAGGCTCTCTGCAGTCTCCTCTGGGTGGGGCTGGGGAACGGAGAGGGCCTGGCTGTGTCTTTGCTCCAAAAGCCTCCACTGGGAAACAGCAGGCAGGTTGCCTGTACTCTACTCGAGGCTGGGCAGGGGAGTGTCCAGCATGCTGTCTCTACCCTCCTGTGGATCGCACAGCGGAATGGCAGGCATGCTGTCTCTTGCCCCCTTCTGCTCTGATTCTGTGCCCTCTTTGGCCAGGGAATGCTCAGAGAGCAAAAAGAGGGAGGGGAGAAGGGAATGCTCACTGGCTTTCCACACTGGGGCGATAGTGAAGGCAGAAGTATCTGTGGGGATGGAGGTGGCCTGACGCTCCTGCCTAACCTGCAGTGCACCCTGGATGACCCCGTTTTTACTCCCTGGTAGGTGGTCATTGGGGAATTGATCATTGTTTTGGACATAAGTAGCCATTCTGGCTTGGACCCCAGTCAACGCATGACCATTAAGATTCTAAGTTTCAGCTTTTTGGGAAGTGGCTCATGAAGAATTGAAGAATACTCACCCAGGCTCAGACAGGGATCCCCAGATGGGTTTGGCCAATGGCCTCTGGATCTGGTCTACAGTGAAGATCAGATGAATGATGTTTTGTGCAAAGGGAAAGGTGAGTGGACACTGTGCAACTTCCCTGCAGGGCCTGCTGCTCAGCTCCTCAAAAGTGGTGTCTTGAGGAGAGAGAGTTTGTGAGCAAAGAGTGGGGGAGGACCCCAGGCTGCACATATCCATCTTGGAGCCTTATGTTTGGGCCTGGTAGAGCTCAAGGTGCAGAGTGGAGAGCGCCACAGGAGGACGGCAGCTGCTGCCCAGTGGTGATCGTGTAGCTCAGCCCAGTCATGAGTTGAAGCTTCTCACTCTAGCTGCTGTCTGTCAGAGTCGACTGTGGTCAAAATCTGGGCCCACGGAGCTGACAGATATAATTAGGAGAGGTTACTCATTCCGCAGTGTACAGTTTCCAGCAGGCAACAGCAACCAGTTCTTATGATCTAGGTCACAATTCTCTGGGTTACCTGCTTCCAGCCCTGATTGTTGTTCATGGTGGTGGCCACAGGTGCACAACAGGGTTGCCTAGTGGAGGGCGAGTCTTTTTCTGCCAATGGCTCTCAGACGACAAGGTGGTATGGGAGGCCTCAAGGTCATGTTGGAGGGCCATGCGAGGAGTAGGGGTACTCTCACTGGGGCCTCACAGAGGAACATCAGGCAGGCTCTCTATACTCTGCTCAATGCCTCAGAGCTGTGCAGAAGAATGACAGGCTGGCTCTCTGCAGTCTCCTCTGGGTTAGGCTGGAAAAATAAGGAGCCTGGCTGTGTCTTTGTTCCCAAGGTCTCCACTGGGGAACAGTAAGCAGGTTCTCTCTACTTTCCTCCAGGCTGGGCAGGGGAGGGCAGATGGGCTCTGTCACCTGCCCCCCTTCAGCCCTGATTCTGTGTCCTCCCTGACCAGGGAACGCTCAGAGTGCAAGAAGGGGGAGGAGGGTCACGCTGGAGGGAAGTGAAGCTCACTGGAGCCCACTTTGGGGAAGAGAGAAGGCAGAGGTATCTATGGGGATGGAGGTTGCTCGAAGCCTTAATGCTGCTGCCTAGCCTGGACTGCACCCTGGATCACCTTTTGTACGATCTGTTAGGTGGCCATTGTGAGGTCAAATATTCTGGTGGACACAGCCAGGTTGGGTTTGGGTCAACACATGACTCTTGTGATCAAAGTGGCATGTGAGAAATTGTTGAATCCTCACCCTGGCTCAACCACGGGTGACCCAGGATTGGTTGGGCTGACAGCCTCTGGGTTGCGTCTACAGTGAACATGTGGTGGATGATGTTTTGCACATCTGTGGAAAGATGACGGGGCATCTCATAGCTCCCTGCAGGGCCTGCTCCTTCAGCTCCTCAAGGTGATGTCTTGAGGAGAGGGGTGCGCAGGTAAATCACCACACAGAGAAATAGCAGCCGGGCTCTGTCCACTCTGCTGCGGGGTGCAGAAGTAAATCACCACAGAGGAACAGCAGCCGGGCTCTGTGCACTCTGCTGTGGTACGGGCAGGTAAATCACCACAGAGGAACAACAGCCGGGCTCCGTCCACTCTGCTGTAGTACGGGCAGGTAAATCACCACAGAGGAACAGCAACTGGGCTGTCCACTCTGCTGTGGGGTGCAGAGGTAAATCAACACACAGAGGAACAGCAGCCGGGCTCTGTCCACTCTGCTGCGGAGGTAAATCACTACACAGAGGAACAGCAGCTGGACACTGTCCACTCTGCTGTCATATGGGCAGGTAAATGACCACAGAGGAACAGCAGCCGGGCTCTGTCCACTCTGCTGTGGGGTGCAGAGGTAAATCAACACACAGAGGAACAGCAGCTGAGCTCTGTCCACTCTGCTGTCGTATGGGCAGGTAAATCACCACACAGAGGAACAGCCTCCGGGCTCTGTCCACTCTGCTGTCGTATGGGCAGGTAAATCACCACACAGAGGAACAGCAGCCGGGCACTGTCCACTCTGCTGTCATAAGGGCAGGTAAATCACCACACAGAGGAACAGCAGCCAGGCACTGTCCACTCTGTTGTCGTATGGGCAGGTAAATCACCACACAGAGGAACAGCAGCCGGGTCTGTCCACTCTGCTGTGGGGTGCGCAGGTAAATCACCACAGAGGAACAGCAGCCGGGCTCTGTCCACTCTGCTGTTGTATGGGTAGGTAAATCACCACACAGAGGAACAGCAGCCGGGCTCTGTCCATTCTGCTGTCATATGGGCAGGTAAATCACCAGCAAGTTCTTCACTCTCTTCTCTGCGATAGTCAGCAGGAGGGGTCTGAGCTGTGTCTTTGCTCCCTATGTCTCTGAGGTGGAGCAGCAGGTGGGCTCTGCTGCACAAGCTCTCACTAGTGTTGCTGGGCTGCTGTTGCTATGCAGGCTCTCGCTGGGCTGGTGTTGCTGGGCAGCTCTTGCTGGGCATGGTGTTGCTGGGCAAGCTCTCACTGGGCAGGCTCTCGCTGGGCAGGTTCTTGCTTGGCTGGTGTTGCTGGGCAGCTCTTGCTGGGCTAGTGTAGCTGGGCAGGCTGTTGGACTCTCCCCCATGCTGGGCAGTGAATGGCAGGGGGCTGTACTACTCAGGGAAGGGCCGCTGTGTCTTCTGCGCCCTTGGTGTTGCTCACTGGCCTGCTTTGGATGGAGACACCTTAGCTCTGAATGTTTTAGGGCACCTCTTTGCTTCTTGGCTGGTTCTAGGGCGAATCTTCTTGGCCACCAGGCAGCAGCAGCAGGCTCTCATGATGCTGCCCAGAAATCTCTTGCCAGCCTGCCTCCAGCTGTGGGTGACTTCAGGGGCTGCAGCCTCAAGGTCGTGCGGGGGTGCCAGGCTGGGAGCGGGGGTCTCCTCGCTGATGCTGCACAAGCTCTGTTCATGCTGCTAGGGGTGCGCACCTCAGGCACTGGCGCATCCTCCTCTCTCTGCGATGGTCGGCAGAGAGGGGCTGGGCAGGCTCTGTTCACGCTGCTCAGGGGTGCACACCCTAGGCACTGGCGCATCCTCCTCTCTCTCTGAGATGGTCTGCAGAGAGGGAGCCCAGCTGTCATCATGTTCTTTCTTCTGGCGCCAGCGCTGAATGTTAGAGAGCCTGTGCCTTCTCCCTTCTGGCCTCAGCAGGTGAACATGGGGCAGGCTTTTTCCAGGCAGTACCTTGCTGGGCAGGTTCTCTTTGAGCAGGATCTTGCTGGGAGGGCTTTTCCTGGGCAGGCTCTCCCCTTTCCCCTCCAGGTTGAGCATGATCTTGCAGGGCGGACTTCTGCTGGGCAGGCTCTCTCCTCTCCCCTCCAGGCTGAGCTGGATCTCCCTGGGCATGCTCTCACTCGGCAAGTTGTGGGCACTCTCCGTCAGGCTGGCACCACTCCCTTCCATGCTGACCAGGGGAATGTGTGGCAGGCTGTGTCTTCTGTCTCCCTTCTGTCCTGATTGTGAGTCCTCCTGGTCCAGGGAATGCCCAGAGACCAACGGGCTGGAGGGACTGACAGGCTCGCTAGCTCTCCGCACTGGGGGGAGAGCAGAAGGGTGTGCTGGAGTTGGAGGCGGCGCCCTGGCCTGATGTTGTTTCTGTCTCACCAGGGGAGATGGAACCCAGGGGCATTCAACCTCTGAGCTACGCCCACTGCCCTATTTTTTAATCTTTATTTTGAAACAGGGTCTCACTAAGTTGTGGAAGGCCTCACTAAGTACATGCGCCACCATGCCTGGCCTCTGCTCACATTATATAAAGAAAAAAGCTTCACCTACAAAAGAAAGAAACTGTTCACTTAAAATGTGCTTTGGTTTACAGAAAACCTTGCTAGAAATGCATTCATCCTACCTAGTAAGAATACATACATCATATGTATATATGTATATTTATACATACATATCTTGTTAATCAAATT
Source organism: Muscardinus avellanarius (assembly GCF_963383645.1). NCBI lineage: Eukaryota > Metazoa > Chordata > Mammalia > Rodentia > Gliridae > Muscardinus > Muscardinus avellanarius. The sequence continues at coordinate 77,432 of NC_137808.1, forward strand.
TGTCTTACCTTGGAAATGTCCTCCAATTCTCACACACACACACACACACACAAACACAAACACATCACCTTTGGCATGCTTATAAAATGAGGTTATAAATTTTAAGAGTACTCAAAAAAAAATAACTGGGGATAGAATCTCAGGGATTCTTTTTAATTTGTTTGCCTTTTTCTGTAGGGGCTGATAATGCACCCTGAGTTAGGACCCGGACCTGGCTTGGAGAATCTTGTAGGGGCTAATAGAGCACCCTAAAACTGCATATTGGGGTCAAGGATGCCCGAGGTTCAGAAAGGCTTTGCACATAAACAGAGCAGCCTCGGGTGACTCTTGACATGACAGGTGAAGAGATAAATTTTCTTTCAGATATGAAGGCTCAATTCTCTGTTCTGCTCATCTCTCCTGGACCCCTTTCTAAAGAAACATGTACTGTGCCTGATGTTGATGGCACTCCAACGCCAAAGGACTTACAATGCCTTTAGCTTGTAGATTTGGAGAACTAACTTTTACCCAAGTCTTCTTAGTTCTCCCAGTGTCCCCACTCTTTTGTTGGGAAGAGATTTTTTTAGTTTTCTTGGGAGCAACTCTTAATTTCGCAATAACAGGGACAATAAAAGAAAAAATATATCTGAGGATATTTTATGTTGGGTAGACCCTCAGGTTTGGGCCATTGATGTTCCAGTTAAGGCAATTAATGTCCAGCCTGTTTTTACTTTATTAAAATCCCCAAAAGCTTACCCCAGAGGTGGCAGTATCCTATCAATACAGAGGGACACTGAGGTCTTCAGTCTCTTATTAAGAAATTTCTTTTGTGTGTGTGATACTAGGTATTTTATTTCTTATTTGGAAACAGGGTCTCACTAAGTTTCTAAGGCTGACTTTGAACCTACAATACTCCTGTCTCAGCCTCTCAAGTACTGGGATTACAAGTGTGCACCACAACACCTGGATTCTAAGTGTGTGTGTGTGTGTGTGTGTGTGTGTGTGTGTGTGTGTGTTGCTGAGGATTGAACACAGGGGCATTCTATCTCTGAACTACACACTCAGACCATTTTTTTCTAATTTTTTATTTTAAAACAGGGTCTCACTAAGTTGCAGAAGGCATCACTAAGTGGCTGAGGCTAGACACAAACCTGGATCATCCTGTCTCGGCCTCCCACGTAGTGGAATTACAAGCACGCACCACCACACCCAGCTTCTGACTGGTTTAAATATGGTCCTTTAGTCCACTGCTTCTCCCTATGTAACATACCCATCCTCCCAGTGTTGGAAACCAAGTGGGAAATATCAGCTGGTTCAAGACCTAAGGGCAGCTGAGGCTGTCGTTCTGTTACATGCTATAGTTCCTGATCCACTTACTATTTTGACTCAGATACCAAGTGGATCTAAAGGGTTTACTGTCCTGGACATTAAAGATGCTTTTCTTCTGCATCCCATTACATATGAATTCATAATACCTGTTTGCTTTTGAGTGATCTGATCATGATAGCATGGAAGCTGCCTGGTACACTTGGACAAGTGCAGCTTCAGGGTTTTAGAGACAGTCCCCACCTGTTTGGGAATGCTTTAGCAAAGGTTACACAGGTGGTCTCACAAGCTCTGGGCACAACTTAAGTCACAACCTCTCACATTGGATCAGATTTGAGAGCCAGAGTGAATGTGGCCCCAAATCTAGGCTTTGTTTTTTTTTTTTTTTTTTTTTTGGTGGTACTGGGGTTCCTGGAAGCCCTTCTACCTCTGGGCTACACTCCCAGACCTATTTTCTGTATTTTTGAAACAGGGTCTCTTAAACCAGCGCGGCTGGCCTCGATCCTCCTGCCTCTGCCTCCCAAGCGCAGGAATTACAAGCGTGCGCCACCACGCCCGGCCTCCAAATCTAGGCTTTGAAAACAGCTAAAACCACCTTTTCCTTAGAGAAGGCTGGGAATAGGACTGTCCAAATCTCCACCTTCTAAATGTGGACAACATAAAGCTCAACGCAAACATAGAAACCAGGCCATATCAGGGAAAAGCTACAATACCTGTCTCTTCTATTCAGGGCAATATGGTTCTCGGGACCCAGATCTGACCACCAGCCTCTTCTGTTAGGAATGGCTCCACTCCAGAGCTTCAGAAGGAAGAGGCTTGCTTCTACTAAAAGGAGTAAAATGGATCAGAATAAATGAGCTCACTCACAAGAAACATCCCTGGATAATGATTTTTGGTTGCTGAGAATACTCAGAACATTATATCAAACAGCAAAATTCTGGACAATTAAGAAAATTCATAAGTGGAAGCTGCATCCAACAATAGGTATATGAGGAACAGAATACCTATAAACCCCTATTTTTTTCAGTGAGTATAGAAAAGGCCAGGACTCTTTCTTGATCATCAAAATAAGTTATTCTGTATGTTACAGTGTACAGAATCGGGGAAAAGACACTTTCTCAGAGGTGAGTTAAACGTTTTCTGCAAAAGGCCCAGGTCACGTGGTGTGGAAGGACTACAGTCCAGGGCTCAAGGCCTCATCAGCTCGGCCTCTACTTTGGTGGCACTGGCCTCAGTGGACTTTATTTTCTTCAAATTCTACTGGCTTCTTCTCATCTTCCTCATCAGCTTGGAGATAGAGATCCAAGTATTTCTGCTTGTATTCCTGCATGGCCCAGAACTGGTTGACACAGTCTGAGCTCTTGGTTTCCTCTGTGTTATAGTAGAAGGAGGAAAAGCCTGACTTTTCTACCAGCCATTTTCCAAGGCACAGGCAGTTCCCGTTAATGTCTCCATTTGGCAATATCAAACCTGGAACAGGAAGATGAGCAGGGAAATGTGAGAGGTGTTCTAAGCCTGGTGTGGTGGCACAGTCCAGTTGCCACAGAGCCTGGCAGGCACTCCCTATGGACTTACCTCTGGATCTGAATCCAGATCAGAGTCAAACACCTGGCACACAGGCAGCATTCCTTGGCCCAGCTGGACAGAAGTGGCCATTGGCTTCCTTCTCCATATGGTACACTGATATATGTTGTAGGCCAACTTGGAACCACAAAAATAAAATAAAGTAAATGCCATTCCCATCACACAAGAACCTTCATTCCAGGCCTGGCGCTCTGTGCTGGTATCTAAATCCTGGGCTGAATCCCTCTTAATTCCAGTGCAGGACACTTCAATGATCTACAATCTCCTATCACTACCCTTCATTTGTTTTTTATTTTTATTTTTGTGGTACTAAGAATTGATTCCAGGGGCATTCTAAGTCCTAGTAATAGCCCTAGCCCAGTTTTTTATTTTTATTCTGAAACAGGGCCTCACTAGGTTGATGAGAGTCTCATTACTTCCTGAGGCTGTCCATGACCTGCAATCCTCCTGTCTCAGCCTCTGATGTATTGGGATTACAGGCGTGCACCACCACACTCAGCTGCTGCCCTGGCATTTGAAAAATGAAATAACAGAGGAGTGTCAATCTGTAGTGGCCCCTCAGCAGGCAGCTCACCACCAAAACCTTTAACAGCTGCAGAGCGAGCTCTCATGCCTACAGCTTCATGTGGGACTTGTGAATTCCTTTTAGTTAGTTTTTTTTTTTTTTTTTTTTTTTTTGAGTACCAGAGATTGAACCCAGGGGCATTCTATCTCCAAGATATACCACCAGCCTGTTTTTCATTTTTTATTTTAAAACAGGGTCTCACTAAGTTGTGGAGGGCCTCACTAAGTAGCTAAGGCTGGCTGCAAACCTGAGATCCTCTTATCTCAGCCTCCCAAGTGTAAGAAATTCTTTTGACAGCCTTCTGAGTTAAGGCCTACTTCCAAGATGCATGCAGTTTCTGGGCTTCATGGGATCCAGGCCAGGTTCCCAGCCAGGGCCCACGAATTCCCAGAGCTCAAGCCCTTTCCCCACTTCTCACCAACCTCAATGACCTCACTGCTGGAAAAGAACTTGTGCAAGTGCTGCCCAGGAAGTCTGCCAACAATCCCGAGCAAACGGTTTTCCAAGGAAATACTGCCTCCATGTGAAGATCGCAACTAGGTCTGCAGAAGTCCTTCTTTCATTATTTCTAGGGGATGGAGAGCTGAGAGGAGAAAGTGCTGACAGTGGTGGTGCCCATTAGCATCTCAGGGACACAGTGTAAATCAACATAGATGACAGCTTCAGCAGTAAAATTAAACCCTGATGTGCATTTGTTTACCCAGTACTGGGGATGGAAGCCAGGGGCATTCTACCGCCAAGCTACATGTCCAGCTCAATTTTTTATTTTTGAAACAGGGTCTTACTGAGTTGCAGAGGCCTCACTAAGTAGCTGAGGCTGGCTGCGAACTGCGATCTTTCTGTCAGCCGCCTGAATGCTGGGATTACAAACACGCACCACCACACCTGGCTCCTGATGTACATATTTTTGTAGTACTAGAGATTGAACAAAGAGGAATTCTACCTCTGCACTGTAACTTTAGGCCTAATTATTTTGAAAGCTGTGTAAGGCTGGCTTCGAACCTATGACCCTCTTTCTCAACCTCCCATACTAGGATTGCAGGTGTACACCACCTTGCCCAGCAAGATGTACAAATTTTATTTATTTATTGTAGTTGGGATAAGCCCGGGGCATACTATCTATGTCCTCCTCAAGTCCTCCTAATTTATTTTTTTATTTTGAAACAGTCACATTAAGTTGTAGAAGACCATGCTAAGCTACTGAGGATGGTTTTGAACTTGAGATCCTCTTGTTTCTGCCTCCCATCTACTTGGGATTGTGAGCATGTACCACTATGCCCAGCTGGAATATGTACATTATATAGTGTTTAAACATTTCTTAGTAGGAGGAAGCCCTCACTCCAGTGGCAGCTGCTTCAAGCTCTTCAACCATATTTATGACCAGTTTGTATCCAAAGTCTTTTCAGTTATCATCCAGGCCATTGCACGTGGGTTTTGAGCTGTGTGTAGCAGCAGAGACCAGTAATCCCAGTACCTGGGAGGCTGATAAAGGAGGCTCATGGGTTCACAGCCAGCCCCAGCTACTTGGTGAGACTCTCCACAACTTAGTGAGACACTATTTTAATATCAGAATAAAAATAGGGCTGTGTGTGTATCTCAGAAGTAGAATATCCCTGAGTTTAATCCCTAGTACCAGAAAAAAAAAGGCATGGGATGTAGCTTGAGGTATAATGGCTCTGAGTTTAGTCCACAGTACAAAAAAATTTTTAACTGATGAACTGAGTATCTGGTGAGTCTAGCAGTGTTTAGAGTGACATCTTAGGCTCAAGTGACCATCGCTCTACTGGGCTGTGAACCAAGAGTGTGCAACAGTTTTGACTCAGTGAGCGCAATCCTGCTGCTAAGAAAACTGCCTGTGTTGAGTTTCCTTCTTGTGCCAGGTGATTGTAGAGCCAGCACCTCATAGGACAATCCGCACTACGGCGCCTGTGCCTTCCTGCTGGAGACCTTGTAGATGCTGCAGGATTCAGTCTCATAACCTGACTGAGCAGACGCATCCCTGTCGCCCTAACCTACCTGTGACTGCTGGAGGCCACCGCATCCACCCTTCACACGTCATCACTGTGAAGCATCCAACTGCTTAGGTCAGTGCAGAAACTCAGGAGAGAAGAGGCAGAGGGGTTTCAGTAGGAGAAACTGCCCTGCCCTAAGGCTCAGCAGAGCCTTAATACTTTAGAGGGAGATAAGACTCACCACATGCAGAGAAGACCCATGGCTGATGCTGCCTCAGACCCAGCCTTGGCTGAGACTAAGTGGGCAAGGAATAGCAACTCTGAGCCTCCCCCAGGATGAGTCTGTGGGTCCAGCGGAGGCCCGTGCCACTCACCATGCTCTTCATAAGGCTCACTGGGGTCAGCCACCAGCCCTGCATTGCTGGGAGTGTCATGAGTGATCTTCGTTGGCCACAAACATGACTCGATCCTTCTCTGGTGTTTGGAGAACAGAGGAGGAAATACTTCCTTGAGAGCAGGGAGTGGCCACAAAACCCAGTGTGAAGACAGTCCCACCCACAGGCCCAAGTGAGGAGACCTGCCAGCTGCTCCCTCAGCTCACCCTGAAGGAGGGTCTGGCAGCCATGCGTGCCGAGCACCTTCAGCCAAAACAAAACCTGCACTGAGGTCATGGACCAGGAGGAAGCCTCGCACCCACCTTCCAAGTGTGTCCTCCAATGTAGTTTCTGGGTAGCAGATGAGATGAAATGTCCCGGACAAGCATGACCCCAAATTTTCCAAGAGTCCTCCAGTGCCAGTCTTTTCCTCAGCTCATCAAGAAAGGAGCAGCATCACTAAGAGAAAGGAAGGGCACGGTCCCTTCTCAGGACTCGCAGGCGCTCTGCCACATCATCCCCAGCCGTGAGCACCCTTACTTGCCCTGCGTCCCAGGGACCTGCCAGGGTCTCTCAGTCTTCAGACGAGCCTTGATAATGAAGCACAGGGACACTCAGAGCACCTGACCTGAATCCCCGCCACACTCTTGTCTCACAGCTGCTCTCCTGTGCCATGGGAAGGGGGCGCTGCAACAGGATAAACTGGGATGAATTGGCAGAAGGGTTTCCATAAGCAGAAACTGTTCTGCCCAAAGGCTCAGAATAGCCTCAGTACTTTGGTGGGAAATGATACAACATACAGAGTGGGCCATACAGGGTGGACCTTCAGTCCACACAGATGAAGCAGTAAATGATCTTCCAGGAGCAGAAGATGTCCTGTGGGAAAGGCCCCGGCCACCTGCCCCTGAGAGGCTGTCACCCAGCCTCCTGAGGATGCCCCTGGGCCGAGACCTCTCTAGGACTCTTGGTCTCAAATCACGTCCAGGAGGAGGAAGGCCCATGGCAGTGGGGGACACTACACCATCTCCCCACGGCCCAGGGCCTCGGGTATTTCCAGCCTGTGCAATGGTGGAAGGCAGGGGAGGGTTTCCCTAAGGGCTGATGTTTTTACCTTTGGTCACCAGCACCCAGAGTCAGGGCCTGAGCCCCTCACTCAGGCCTCCAGATGCCAGAGCCAGATGCACTGCATACGAGAGGCTTCTCCTGAGGAAAGGCTGGGTGAGCACAGAAAAGGGAGTCAACGCTGAACAGATCTGGGTGGGGACATCCAATGTCTGCTTCCATTTCAAACTTACATTGTTTACAAAAGTACAGGATTATTATCACCCTAATGAGGTACAGATAAAGCAAAGCCCAGAGTGGTTACTCAAGGTCAGGCAGACACGGATCAGGTCAACATCCAGCAGAGGGGTCCTGGTGTCCAGCAGGCTTCAGAGGGCCTTGTGTGTCTGTCCAATGTCTGCTGGAGTCCACCGTGGTCAAAGTCGGGATCCAGGGAGCTGAGAGACATGTTAATTAGGAAGAGTTAGTCATCCCACAGTCTAGAGACTTATCTAACCATCACACTAAACCTCAGAACAGCCATAATTGTGATTTATCACCTGAAAATGACATAGTCAAATATATATAAAATAAAACACTGCAGTGTGTTACCTGTTGGTGTTTTTCCAGCTCAGCAGCCTGCGTTCACAGAAGACACCTTCTAAGTAAATAGTAAAGGAAACTTCTGCTCCCCTTTCACTGGAGATACGTGGTTGATCCAAGTTGAATCTTTGGGGATCTTTGGGGCCAGCAGGATGTGTACCAGGTCCTTAGGATTGGGGTGGATTTCTCCAGGTGACCTGCTTCCAGCCCTGGTTGTTGTCCATGGTGTGGCCACAGGTTCACAACAGGGTTACCTGGTGGAGGGAGAGCCTTTTGTGCCACTAGCTCTTGGGAAGAGAACTGGCTTTTGGGCCTCAAGGCCATACTAGAGAGCCATGCTAGAAGTGAGGTATTCTTCCTGGGGCCTCACAGAGGAACAGCAGGCAGGCTCTGTCTCCTCTCCTCTGAGCTGCACAGGAGAATGACAGGCAGGCTCTCTGCAGTCTGCTCTGGGTGCGGCTGGAGAGAGAAGGGGCCTGGCTGTGTCTTTGCTCCCAAGTCTCCCGTCTGGAATAGTAGTCAGGTTCTCTCTACTGTTCTCCAGGCTGGGCAGGGAAGTGGGAGGTGGGCTGTCTCTACCCTCCTGCAGACTGCACAGGGGAATAGTAGGCAGGATGTGTCTCCTGGCCCCATTCTGCCCTGACTCTGTGCCCTCCGTGTCCAGGGAATGCTCAGAGAATAAAAACAGGGAGGCAGGAAGGGAATTCTCACTGGCTCTCCAATTTGGGAGACAGTGAAGGCAGAACTATCTATGGGTATGGGGGCGGCCCAACCCCTGAGGTTTCCAGCTAACCTTCAGTGAATCTTGGTCACCCCATTGGCAACATCTGGTAAGTGGCTGTGGTGAGGTCAAATATTCATTGGACACAGAGCCAGGTCCAATGTGGGTTGTACCCCAGGTGACAAATGACCCTCAAGATCTTGGGGTTCAGGTGTTTCAAAGCAGCTCATGAGGACTTGATGAATACTCACCCTGGCTCAGTCACAGGTGTGCTGCATGGGTTTAGCTGATGGCCTCTGGTTTGAGTCTACAGTGAACATCTGTAGATGATGTTTAGTGCAAAGGGAAAGGCGAGTGGGCACCTTGTAGCTCCCTGCAGGGCCTGCTCCTTCAGCTCCTTGGAATTTGTGAGCCAACAGTGGAGGAGGACACCCAGAATCCAGATGTCCACTCCAGAGCCTTTGTTGGTCCTGGTAGAACTCAGGATACAAAGTGGAGAGCCCCTCAGGAGGACGGCAGCGGCTGCCCAGCGGTGATCTTGTGACTCAGCCCAAAGTCCATGAGTTGGAGAATCTCACTCTAGCTGCTGTCTGTCAGAGTCCACTGTGGTCAAAGGGAGGGTCCAGGGAGCCGAGAACTAGGGTAATTAGAAGAAATTAGTCATCCCACAGTGACAAAGTTATCTAACTATCACACTACAACCCAGAGAAGCATCCAATTGTGACTTGTCATTGAAAATGAAATAATGCATATATAAATGAAAACATTGGAGTGCATTACCTGCTTGGTGTCCATCTCAGCAGCTTGCTTTCGCTGCAGACACCTTGTAAGTATGGAATACTTAATATTCAGCTCAGATGGGTTTGGCTGGTGGCTTCTGGGTCTGGTCTACAGTGAATGTGTGATCAATGATGTTTTGTGCATTGGTGGAGAGGCGAGCGAGCACCCCATAGCTCCCTGCAGAGCCTGCTCCTTCAGCAGGGAGGGAGTGTGCGAGTCAACATTGGAGGAGGAAGCCCAGGCCCCAGGAGTCCATCTTGGAGCATTATGCTTGGTCCTGGTAGATCTCAGGGAGCACAGTGGAGAGCCCCACAGGGGGACTGCAGCTGCTGCCCAGCTGTGATCTTGCAGCTCAGCCCAAAGCAATGTGTTGGAGCTTCTCACTCTAGCTGGTATCTTTCAAGTCCACTGTGGTCAAGGTCAGGTCCCAAGGAGCTGAGAGATATGATAATAAGAAGTTAGTCATCCCACAGTGTACAGAGTTATCAAAGCATCACACTAAACCCCAGAGATGCATAAAATTATGCTTTATCATTTTTTGTGGTACTGGGGGTGGAACCCAGGGGCGGTTTACCTCCAAAATACACTCCCAGACCTATTTTATATATTATTTGGAAACAGGATCTCACTAAGTTGCTGAGTGCCTCACAAAGTAGCTGAGGCTGGCTTCAAACCTGCAAGATCCTCCTGTCTCAGCCTCCCAAATGCAGGGATTACAAGCGTGCGCCACCATGCCCAGCTATGCTTTACCATTTGAAAGTGATATAATTACATGTATAACAAGATGCTGGAGTGAACAACCTCTTGCTGTCCATCTCAGCAGCTGCTTTCACTGGAGACTCCTTATAAGTATATAAGACAAGGCATTTCTGTTTCCTTTATACTGGATCTTCTTGGAAGGATCCAGGGAAAATCTTTGGGGCCAGCAGGTAACAGCAACAGGTCCTTATGATCTGGGTCACAATTCTCCAGGTTACCTACTTCCAGCCCTGATTGTTGTCCATGGTGGTGGCCACAGGTGCACAACAGGCTTGCTTGGTGGTTGGGAAATTGTTTTGTCCCAATAGCTCCCGGGAAGACAAGTGGCCTGGGGGTCAAAAGGCCATGCTGGAGGGCCAAGCTGGGAGTGGGGGTACTCTGACTGGGACCTCACAGAGGAATAGCTGGCAGGTTCTGTCTATTCTTCTCCAAGCTGTGCAGGAGAATGACAGGCAGGCTTTCTGTAGTCTCCTCTGGATGGAGCTGGAGAAAGGAGGTGACCTGGCTGTGTCTTTGCTCCACAAATTCTCCACTTGGAAACAACAGGCCAGTTCTCTCCTTTCTCCTTTGTGAGTCACAGACACTGCTAGGCAGTGAGTCTCCTCCAGCCTGGGCAGGGGAGTGACAGGCGAGCTGTGGCTGCCTTCCTCACTGTACAGAGAAGGGGCGGCAGGCTCTGTCTCCTGCCACCCTTCATCCCTGATTCTGTGTCTTATTTGGGCAGTGAATACTCAGAGAGCAAGAAGGGGGAGGCAAGACGAGAACACTCACCAGATCTCTGCACTAGGGGGAGCGAGGAGGAAGAAGTATCTGTGAGGATGGAAGTGGCCCAATGCCTTGATGCTCCTGCCTAACCTGCAGTGCACCCTGGTTTACCCCATTTGCACTCTCTCATATGTGACCACTGGGTAATCAATCATCTTTTGTACATAGGTAGCAATTCTGCTGTGGGCTGTGCACTAGGCAAAACATGGCCTTCAAGAACTGAGGTTCAGGTGTTTGGGGAGCAGACATGACTCTCATGATCAAGGGGTTTGGTTTTGGGGAGTGGCATGTGAGAAATTGGTGAATACTCACCCTGGCCCAACCACGGGTGATCCAGGATTGGTTGGGCTGACGGCCTCTGGGTTGTGTCTACAGTGAACATGTGGTGGATGATGTTTTGCACATCTGTGGAAAGCTGACGGGGCATCTCATAGCTCCCTGCAGGGCCTGCTCCTTCAGCTCCTCAAGGTGGTGTCTTGAGGAGAGGGAGCTCATGAGCAAAGAGTGGCAGATGATGCCCAGGTCCCAGATCTCTGTCTGAGAGCCATATCATGGTCCTGGTAGAAGTCAGGGTGCAGAGATGGAGAACGTCACGGGAGGACTGCAGCCGCTGCCCGGTAGAGATACTGCTGCTCAGCCCAACGTCAATGAGTTGGAGCATCTCACTGCAGCTGCTGTCTGTCGGGGTCCACTGTGGTCCAAGTCAGGGTCCATGAGCTGAGAGATATGTTAAGTAGGAAGAGTTAGTCATCCACAGTGTACTGTTTTCATATAATTTCATAGAATGAATATAATTATGATTAATTCAAAATGACAAAATACAAACATAAGCAAAAGAGAATGCTGTAGTGTACCACCTCCTTGTTGGGGTCCATCGCAGCAGCTGCTTTCACTGGAGACACCTCGTAAGTCTATACTACAGGGCACTTCTGCTCCCCTTTGGCTAGATCTACTTGGGTGGACCCAGGGCAAATCTTTGGGGCCAGCAGGCAACAGCAACATGTCCTTGTGATCTGGGTCACAATTCTCTGGGTTACCTGTTTCCAGCCGTGACTGTTGTCCATGGTGGTGGCCACAGGTTCCCAACAGGGTTGCTGCATGCAGTGGATGTCTTGTTCTTTCAGTCCCTCCTGAGGGGACAAGCCAGCTTGGTGGACCTCAAGGCCATGGTGCTGGGAGTGGGATGCTCTCACTGGGGCCGCACAGAGGAACAGCAAGGCAGGCTGTGTCTCCTCTCCTCTGAGCTGTGAGGAAGAATGGCAGGCCTGCTCTCTGCATCTCCTCTGGGTGGGGCTGGGGACAGGAGGGACCTGGCTGTGTCTTTGCTCCCAGAGTCCTTCCCCTCGTCCCGGCTTGCCTGAGAAGGGGCAGACCGGCTGCCCAGGGGAATGGCAAGCAGCCTGTGCCCCTGCCCCCTTCTGCCCTGACTCCATGTCCTACCTGCTTGGTGGTTTCCTCCTGCTTTCGCTGGTTCTTCATGCTCTTCTCTGCGATGGTTGACAGAAAAGGGACTGGGCTGTGTCTTTGCTCCCTATGTCTCTGATGTGGGGCAGCAGGTGGGCTCTGTTGCACAAGCTCTCACTGGGCAGGCCCTTGCTGGGCAGGCTCTTGCTGGGCATGGTGTTGCTGGGCAGGCTCTCACTGGGCTGGTGTTGCTGGGCAGCTCTTGCTGGGCTGGTGTTGCTGGGCAGCTCTTACTGGGCATGGTGCTGCTGGGCTGGTATTGCTGGGCAGCTCTTGCTGGGCATGGTATTGCTGGGCAGCTCTTGCTGGGCTGGTGTTGCTGGGCAGCTCTTGCTGGGCTGGTGTAGCTGGGCAGGTTGTTGGACTCTCCCCCATGCTGGGCAGTGGGTGGCAGGGGGCTGTACTGCTCAGGGAAGGGCCGCTGTGTCTGCTGCGCCCTTGGTGTTGCTCACTGGCCTGCTTTGGATGGAGACACCTTAGCTCTGAATGTTTTAGGGCACCTCTGTGCTTCTTGGCTGGTTCTAGGGCGAATCTTCTTGGCCACCAGGCAGCAGCAGCAGGCTCTCATGATGCTGCCCAGAAATCTCTTGCCAGCCTGCCTCCAGCCGTGGGTGACGTCAGGGGATGCAGCCTCAAGGTCGTGCGGGGGTGCCTGGCTGGGAGCGGGGGTCTCCTCGCTGATGCTGCACAAGCTCTGTTCACGCTGCTCAGGGGTGCGCACCTCAGGCACTGGCACATCCTCTCTCTCTGCGATGGTCGGCAGAGAGGGGCTGGGCAGGCTCTGTTCACGCTGCTCAGGGGTGCACACCTCAGGCACTGGCACGTCCTCCTCTCTCTCTGCGATGGTCTGCAGAGAGGGGGCCCAGCTGTCATGTTCTTTCTTCTGGCCCAGCGCTGAATGTTAGAGAGCCCGTGCCTTCTCCCTTCTGGCCTCAGCAGGTGAACATGGGCCAGGCTTTTTCCAGGCAGTACCTTGCTGGGCAGGTTCTCTTTGAGCAGGATCTTGCTGGGTGGGCTTTTCCTGGGCAGGCTCTCCCCTTTCCCCTCCAGGCTGAGCATGATCATGCTGGGTGGACTTCTGCTGGGCAGGCTCTCTCCTCTCCCCTCCAGGCTGACCTGGATCTGGATCTCCCTGGGCGTGCTCTCACTTGGCAAGCTGTTGGCACTCTCTGTCAGGCTGGCACCACTCCCTTCCATGCTGACCAGGGGAATGTGTGGCAGGCTGTGTCTTCTGTCTCCCTTCTGTCCTGATTGTGAGTCCTCCTGGTCCAGGGAATGCCCAGAGACCAACGGGCTGGAGGGACGGGCAGGCTTGCTAGCTCTCCGCACTGGGGGGAGAGCAGAAGGGTGTGCTGGAGTTTGAGGCGGCGCCCTGGCCTGATGTTATTTCTGCCTCACCTGGGCTGCACCCTGGCTCACCCTCTGTTGTACCATGAGGTAGGTGGCACTCAGATGGTCAAAACGTCTGTCTGACACAGACGTCCAGGTGAGGTGTGGGTCATAACCCAGGCAACGCATCACCCTTAAAACCAAGGCATTGGGCTCCTTGGGGAGAGGCTTGGGAGGAGGTGGTATGTCTTCGCCCTGGACCAGCCACGGGTGCCCTAGAATTTCAGCAGCTGTCTGCCTCTGGGCTGGGTCTACCGTTAGCAGCTGCCTGATGATATCCTGAGCCTCGGGGGAAAGGTGAGTGGGCTCCTTGTATTGTCCCCGCACGACCTGCTCTCTCATCTCCTTAAAGCTGGTACTTTGGAAGGGGAGAGTCTCAGTTAAAATAAAGTGGAGGAGGATCCCCAGGCCCCAGATGTCCACCTCGGGGCCGTACGGCTGCTGCTCGTACATCTCAGGAGCGCAGAATGGGAGAGTGCCACAAAACGCTGTCAGCTGCTGCCCAGACGTGATTTTGCGGCTCAGCCCAAAATCAATGAGCTTCACGTTCCCCTCCCAGTCCAGCAGGATGTTGCTTGGCTTCAGGTCCCTGTGGACGATGCCTTCTTGATGGCAATAGCGCACCGCCCACAGGATCTGCCTAAACAGCCTCCGGGCCTCCTCCTCCCCCAGGCCAATGGGCAGCTGGCCCCCGCTCACGAACTCCATGATGATAAAGAGTGAGTTCGGTGTCTCCACAATCTCAAAGAGCTGGACCACATGTTGATGTTCCGCCGTCCTCATGATCTCTACCTCCGGCATGTAGGGGAGCCCATGCCTTGATTTGTCTATCACTTTTATCGCCACCTCCGTCCCAGTGAGGATATGGCGGGCCAGGTGGATGCTGCCAAAGTTGCCCCTGCCGTTTTCCCTCATGATGGTATACTGGCCCTTGAGGTCCTCCTCCCAGGGATTATCGGTGGAGATGCCTGGACTCGCCTCCCTCCCTTCGTCCTTACCAGCCATAGTAAAGACAAAGACAAAGCCCGAAATCCAAAGTCCTGAGCCAAAATTCAATCCTAAAATCAAAAGTCCAAAGTCCAAAGTCAAAGAGAAGCCAAATCCAAATCCAACAGGCACCAAGACGCAGTCCTACAGGTCACCACACACGAGCTCCCTGTACTCAACGGACAAATGCCCAGCAACGGCCAGGCCCTTATATAGCCCATGCCTGACGCCTCATAGAGGCTCTTTGTGATGTCACAGCTAGCATGGGCCAATCAGGGCAAGGCACGGCCTGCTGGGGCTGTCTTACCTTTCGCCTCCAAGACCTTTCCCTTTTTAATATGGACTGGAAATTGGAGTCTTTTCTACAGTAGTCTCATAAATCTTGTAGAAAACAAAAGTCACACTAACTTTTCTGTCATGAAATTCCTTTATCAGAGCTCTTTCTGTCTTCACCCAGCTCTGAGTTCCTATCTAACGTCCAGATATTCCACCTGAAGGACTTCCCTCACTCAGGACAGGTCTAGTGACCAACTCCCTCGGCTCTTGCTTATCTGCTGCTGTGGTTTAAGCGTGTGTGTCCCCGGCATTCCAGTTGAGGACTCAAACCCGTGCACCAGTGTTGAGAGGGGCCTTCAGGAGGGGTTAGGCTATGAAGCTCCATTTCCAGGACAGGAGGTGTACGTTTAGAAAAGAGTGAGCGTGTACAAGGCCCTGGGCTGAACCCCAGGACCACACACATACACACACACACACACACACACACACACACACACACACACACAGGCACACACACATTTATTAAACTGGCATGGTGACACAAATCTGTGATCCAAGCTAGTCAGGAGGTTGTAAGTTTGAGACTCATTGGTAGGATGGGTAGAATCCCAATTAGTGCAAAAAAGGAAAAAGAAAAAAGAAAGGAAAAGAAAGGGCTTGATGTAGTGAGTTCAAGCCACCCACCGTCTCCAATGTGGAATGTCCTTGGCCTTACCTCTGGAGCTTCAAGAAAACGACTTGTTTTTTAATCAGTTACCAGCCTACGGTATTTTGTTAGAGCAGCATGAAAGAACCAGGCATCTGGACAACTCCATTCCGCCTTGTCTGGGAAAAACACTGTTGCCGGCCAAAGGATTCATCACTTTAAATATATCGACCTATTGCCTCCTGGGTTTTAGGTTCTCTCATGAGAAATAGGATGAGGACATTATGGGATGCTCATTATCACCACTCCTTTTCATCTTAGTACTTGAAATTCTAGCCAGAGCTATAAGGCAAGAGAAGGAAATTAAAGAAATACAAGTATAGAAAGAAGTGAAATTACTTCTGTTTGCAGATGACATGATTCTATACTGAGAATGAATAAATATATACTATTAAAATATATATTTACTATATTATTATGATATAAATAATAATGTATTATATCTTATGGTCATTATATACAATATAACATATGCTACATTATATATAGTATATAATATATATTTGTTATGAATATATAACACAAATCTTTCACCAGAAGACATCTAGAGCTGATAAATGCAGCAAGCAGCCAGATAGTAAATCAACTTTAAAAAGTCAATAGTTTTTCTATGCCACAGCCACCAATACACTGAAAAAGAAATCTGGAAAATAATTTAATTCCAAATTGCCTTGAAAAGGAAAATACTGTGGAATAAAAGATCAAGGAGGAAAAAGACCTGTACAGTGAAAACCACGGAACACCAGAGAAGGAAACTGAAGAAGACCTTAGACGATGGATAGACCTTCCACGTTCTTGGGTAGGTAGAATAAATACTGTCAAAATGACCTTACAGATTCAAAAGCCACATACAGATTCGATGGCATTCCTGTCAAAATACCAATGGCATTCTGCACAGAGCTAGAGAAAACAGTTCTAAAGTTCCTATGGAAGAACAAAAGCCTTGGAACAGGCAAAGCAACTCTGAACAAAAGAATCATGCTGGGGCCATCGCAATACCTAATTTTTAATCATACTACAGAGCTGCAGGAATAATGATATTGGCATGAAAACGAACATGCAGACCAGAGGAGCAGAAGAGAAGACACAGAGATGAATCCACACACTTAGAGCCAGTTGATTCTTGACACAGGTGCCCAAAACCTGTGCTAGAGACAGGACAGCCTTTTCAACATATGATGCTGGGGACACTGGATGTCCAGAGAGAAAGGAATAAAATTAGATTCCATCTCTTACCCCACACAAAAATCTAGATGGGTCAAAGACCTAGAAATCTAGAAATTAGATCAGAAACTTTGCAATTACTAGAAGAAAACATAGGGCTAACTCTTCAATATATTTTCGCACTGGTAGAGACTCCTTCAAGAAAATCCTCACATTTAAAAACTCTTGGATGCAGCCGGGCGTGGTGGCGCACGCTTGTAATCCCCGCGCTTGGGAGGCGGAGACAGGAGGATCGCGCAGGTTCGAAGCCAGCCGCGCTGGCGTAAGAGACCCTGTTTCAAAAATATAAAATAGGTCTGGGAGTGTAGCCCGGAAGGAGGGCTTCCAGGAACCCCAGTACCACCAAAAAAAAAATAAATAAAATAAAAAATAAAATAAAAACTCTTGGATGCAAAGGAAACAAGAGTCTGAAGAGAACCTACAGGATGGGAGACAATATCAGCTATTTCTCTAACAGAAGACTACAAAAAACTCAAAATACTTAAAGCCAAACACACACACACACACACACACACACACACACACACACACACACTCCAAATGGTACATTGAAATAATAAACACCTCTCACCAGGGTGTGCTGGCACACACTTGTAATCCCATTACTTGGGAGGTGAGACAGGAGGATCACAGGTTCGAGGATAGCCTCAGCTACTTATTGAGGCCCTCTGCAACTTAGTGAGACCCTGTTTAAAAAAAAATAGGGTTTAGGGTGTAGCTAAAATATAGAAGGCCCCTGGGTTCAAGCCCTAGTTTCACAATAAATAAATAAGCAAGTAAACAAATAAATAAATATGATCATACATGCTGGTGAGGATGCGGGGAAATAGAAACTCTTTTACACTGTTGGTGAGATTTTAAATTAGTACATCTATGGGGATCAGTATGAAAGTTTTTCAAAAGACTAGGAGTGGAACCACCATATAACCCACCTATAGCAATCCTTGGTATCTTTCCCAATGAATTCCAAGTTAGAATATTTTAGTTGCTGGGCGTGGTGGCGCACGCTTGTAATCTCCGCGCTTGGGAGGCGGAGACAGGAGGATCGCGCAGGTTCGAAGCCAGCCGTGCTGGCGTAAGAGACCCTGTTTCAAAAATATAAAATAGGTCTGGGAGTGTAGCCCGGAGGAAGGAGTGCTTCCAGGAACCCCAGTACCACCAAAAAAAAAAAAAAAGAATATTATAGTAATATATGCGTATCCACATGCATGACAGTCCAACTCACAATAGCCATCTTAGGGAACCAACCTAGGTGTCCCTCCACAGATGAATGTATAAAGAAAATGTGTGGTATCTGCACAGAGTGAAAGTTTACTCAGCTATGAGGATGAAAAAATTATGTCCTTTGCAGAAAGATGGATGTAAAGACTAGTCTACAGTCTATTTTGCTAAGTGAGATTAGCCAGTCTAAAAAAGTCAAGAGTTGTATGTTTCTCTCATGTGTGGATGAGAGTAAGTAGTGTTTCTTTCCTCCCTCACGTCCTTCCTTCTTTCTTGAAGTATTGGGGATTGAACCCCGGGACATTCTACCTCCAAGCGACACCTCCATCCCGACTTTTTTATTCTTTATTTTTCTCTTTTTGCAGTACTGGGAATGGAACCTCACTAAGTAGTTGGGGCTGTCTGCGAACCCAGATCCTCCTGTCTCAGCCTCTCAAATGCTGGGATCATTTTAAACCGGGGTCTCACTAGTTTACAGAGGGCCTCAGTAAGTAGCCGAGGCTGGTTGGGAACCTGGGATCCTTCTGTTTCAGCCTCCCAAGTACTGGGATTACTAACTACCCTGCCCACCACTGTAATGCCCTGGCCAGGACTACAAGTCCCAGGATGCCCCGCGGCGCGTTGCCTGCTGGGAGCGCCTCCCACGATGCCTTGCGGCGTGGGGAGCAGGCCTGAAAGCTGCTGGAGGGTCGCCCCTGTCGCAGCCACTATGCCCATGAAGGGCCGCTTCCCCATCCGCCGCACCCTGCAGTACCTCCGCCAGGGCACCGTGGTGTTCAAGGACTCGGTGAAGGTCATGACGGTGAATTACAACACGCACGGGGAGCGGGGCGAGGGCGCCAGGTCAGTGGGCCGCCGGCCGCCATCCCTCCCTCCCGCCCGCCCGCGCGGAGTCCGCGCGGACCTCGCGCCGCCCAGACCACGAGGCCCTAGGGAGGACGCCGTCTCGCCCCTGCCCCGCGGGTGGCCGTGCTGGAGCCTGGCCTGGGCCTCCGTGGCTGGAGCAGGGCGGGGGTCGCCATCGGCTGCTGAGGTCCCGGCCTGCACCTGGGAAGCGTGGTCCAGATAGGGCCGGTTGCGGCTCGGGGCGGGAGGGTCTGCAGGGGCCGGGGTGCTGCATTCTATAGATGTCTATACGCCTGTATATCTGCATAATATACACACACATACATGCTGGAATTCTACATGGCTATATACCTATTCATCTATGCATACACACATACATGCTGGAATTCTATACATGTCTATATACGTATATATCCATGCATATATACACACACATATGCTGGAATTCTATGTCCATATACTTATATCATACACACACACACACACACACACACACACACGCTAGAATTCTGTCCATATACCTATATATCTACACATATATACACACATACATGCTGGAATTCTACATGTCTATATACCTATATATCTATGCGTGTGTGTGTGTGTGCGCACATATGCTGGAATTCCATGTTCATATACCTATAAATCTGTGTATGTATATATACACACATACATACGTCTGTGTGTGTGTGTATATATATATATATATACACACATACATGCTAGAATTCTGTCCATATACCTATATACACACATACATATGTTTATATGCAGATATATACATATGCTGGAATTCTATTTATGTACCTATATATCTGCATATACACACATACATACATGTGTCTGCATATATATACACATACATGCTGGAATTTTGTCTATGTACCTATATATTTGTGCATATATTTATGTGTACATACATGAACACACACATGTATTTTTTCTTTTCTTGCAGTACTGGAGATTGAACCCAGTAGCATTTTACCTCTGAGCTACACCCCCAGCCCCTTGTTTTATTCTTCACTTTGAATCAGGGTCTCACTAAGTTGCAGAGGACCTCACTAAGTTGCTAAATGTGGCCATGAACCAGAGATCCTCCTGTCTCAGCCTCCCATGTACTGGGATTACAAGCATGTGCCGCTATTCCTGGCTTGGAATTCTATATTTATTTATTTATTTATTTATTTTTTTTGGTGGTACTGGGGTTCCTGGAAGCCCTTCTAACTCCGGGCTACACTCCCAGACCTATTTTTACATTTTCATTTTTGGAAACAGGGTCTCCTAAGCCAGCGCGCGCGGCTGGCTTCGAACCTGCGCGATCCTCCTGTCTCCGCCTCCCAAGCGCGGGGATTACAAGCGTGCGCCACCACGCCCGGCGGAATTCTATATTTAATAGCAATCTTTTTTTCCATAATCTATCAAATAGGCCTCTGCCTGCTTTATATTTGCATTCTGAATTTGTGTGTGTTGTGTATGGGGTACTGAGGATTGAACCAAGAGGCATTCTACTTCTGAGCTATACCCTTAGCCTTATTTTTAAATTTTTGTTTATTTTATTATTTATTCATTGTGGTCATGGGGATGGAATACATGCTATCTCTGGGCTACACTTCCAGACCTATTTTATATTTTATTTGGAAACAGGGTCTTACTAGGTTGATGAGTCTCACTACTTGCTGCGGCTCTCTTTGAACCTATGATCCTCCTGTCTCAGCCTCCCGAGTACTGGGATTACAAGCGTGCACTACCACGCCTGGCTTCTATTTTTATTTTTTGTAGTACTGGGGATTGAACCCAGGGGCATTTCTGTTTTTATTTCTTATTTTGAAACAGGGTCTCACTAAATTACAGGGTGCCTCACTAAGTAGCTGAGGCTAGCTAGAAACCTGCAATCCTCCTATCTCAGCCTCCTAAGTATTGGAATTCCAAGTGTGTGCCACCACATCTGGCAATATTCAGTATTTAAATTAGTATGTCTTTGTAATCATCATACCCAGGTTAGCCAAATAGGTGTTGTGATTGATGTTCCCTTTTTGTGAATCCTGTTTCCCTTTAGTGAATTCTGCCTAGTGGTGGAAGTGTCCTCAAAAGGTCCAGATTCTTTCCGTTGTTTCATCTTTGTGATCTTAGGAGCTCCAGTCTAGCTCCAGTGTGGCTATAATCCCAGTAATTGGGAAGCTGAGACAGGAGAGTTGCAGGTTCAAGGCAGCCTCTGCAATTTACTGAGATCCCTTTAAAAAAAAAATAAATAAAAATAAATAAATGTGTTCAGGGTGTACCTTGAGGATGGAATGCCCCTGGATTCAATCCGTAGTATCATAAAAAAAAAGACTCCAGGACTGGGCAGGGGGAGGTGAGGGGAAGGAATTATGGCCTGGCAGATGAGCAGAGCCTGCTGCAGGACCAGGGAGGAGGCCATGGCCATGGCCTTCTCCTCCCCTCCCTGGTCCTGCCATTGCTCTCCAGCAGCTGGACCATAACAGCCACAGGGGAGAGCAGTCCTTACAGTCCAGGGTGGGGAGGGGTTTAGATTTGTGCTTGGACACATGCACTTGTGTCTCTTTTTCCCTGTGGTGTTGGGATGGAACCCAGCTCCTCTACCACAGAGCCTCGCCCACCCCTGTGGTGATTATTTAGTCCCCTTCCAGTGGGCATTTAAATTGTTTCTAAAAGGCCTGGGAAGGTGGTGTGTGCCTGTAATCCCAGTATTTAGGAGACTGAGGCAGGAGAAAACCAGTGCAAAGTCAGCCTCAGTTTCACAATTAAATTAAGACCCTGTTTTACAATTAAAAAAAAGGAGGGAGAATGCTCCCCCATTCAATCCCTAGTCAGATACACACGCAGAATGTTTCTTCTTTGCTGTTACAGATGCTTCAGTAAAACTCACATGTGTCCATCCATTCGGGTGTGGAAGTCTGTAAAAGCAGATGTGAAAACATTGAGTAATCTGGCTGGTTTTGTTTTTTACTGGAGATTGAACTTGGGGGAGTTCTACCTGTCTACATACCCAGCGTTTTTATCTTCTTTTTTGTGTGTGGTACTAGGGATTAAACTCGGGCCTTTTACCTCTGAGCTACTTCTTTTTTAATTAAAAAAAAAATTTAACAACCTAATAGGTGAAGGAATTACTTTAATTTCCATGACCTTAGTGGGATGATCTTGAGAATGTCTTCATAGGGTGTTGAACCATTTTGATTTCCTATGAACCAACCAGTACTGACCTTTGCCTGAACCACCGTGCCTGGTTTAGGGTTCGCATTTCTTTTTTCTTAAGTGAATAACCAAGAGCCGTGACTCAGCAAGGAGCGCATCAGTGGGGGCCCCTCCTGCTGCTCTTCTTCAGCATTTGGGGACAGGGTCCTGAGAGCCTGAAGCAAGCTGTGGATATCTCTCTAGAAAAGCATATATACATGTACACAAAACTTATTTATTTTTTTTTGGTGGTACTGGGGATTGAACCCAGAGGAAGGCTACCTCCAAGCTATGCCCCCAGCCCTATTTTTTATTCTTTATTTGAAACAGGGTCTCACTGAGTTGTGTAGGGCCAAAGTAGCTGAGGCTGGCCACGAACCTGCGATCCCAAGCGTGTACCACCATGCCTGGCTGTGTGCACAGAATTTTAGGGGAAAATCTGTTTTTGTTTTCCAGGAAATTTGTATTTTTCAACATACCTCAAATCCAGTACAAGAACCCCTGGGTACAGATCATGATGTTTAAGAACATGACTCCATCGCCCTTTCTGCGCTTCTACCTAGGTGAGCGAGGCCGGTTCCTGTGGCCACCGACCTGACATCTCCCCTCTTCCCTCCCTCCCTCCTCTCCTGCTCTTCCGAGGACCTGTTCCATCTCTTTGGGATTCTAACTGTCATTATAGAGGTCTTTCCCTCCTTGGTTAGATTTATTTATTCCTAAGTGCTTAATTGCTTTTAGAGACTATTGTGAACAGAATTGTTTTCCAGCTTTCTTTTGCAGTAGAGTCATGGTTGGCATACAGAAAAGCTAATGAGTTTTGTAAGTTGAACTCATATCTGCTACTTTCCTGGGTTTATTCCTCAGCTCTCAAAAGGTTGGGTGTTATTGTGTAGAAGAGGGTGGTGTGTAGGGAGGGTAGACTGAGCAGCGGTGGGTGGGCAGAACGCAGAGAAGGGTAGAGGAGGAAGGGCGGGGGAGTAGAGTGTCCAGCATCATGGAGGAGGTTACAGTGGAGAGGATCCTAGAGGGTGAGAGAGGAACATAGTGCAGAGAAGTGTAAATAGGAGTGTGAGTGGGAGGTGGGCGGAGGAGGGAGGCAGCGAATCTTTTTTGTCGAGGTGGCGCTAGGGATTGAACCCCAGGGGGTTCCACCTCTGAGCTGCACCCGCAGGCCAATTTGACAGAACCCAGGGGCATTCTACCTCCAGGCTACACCCTAGCCCTATTTTTTTATTCCTTATTTTAAAACAGGGTCTGAAGCCAGGCGTGGTGGCGCACGCTTGTAATCCCAGCATTCAGGAGGCTGAGCCCTGAGGGTCATGGTTCGCAGACAGCCTCAGCTACTTAGTGAAGCCTTCTGCAACTCAGTGAGACCCTGTTTCAAAATAAAGAATAAAAAAATAGGGCAGGGGGTGTAGCTTGGAGGTCAAATGCCCCTGGGTTCCATCCCCAGACCCGCAAAAATAAAATAAAATAAAACAAAACAGGGTCTGAGTTGCAGAGGCCTCACTACGTAGCTGAGGCTATGAACCACAATCCTCCTGTCTCAACCTCCTGAATGCTGGGATTACAAATGTGTGCCACCACACCCAGTGTTTTTTATCTTTTTTTTTGAAACAGGGTCTTGCAAAGTTGCTGAGGGTGGCCTCCCAAGCAGTAGGATTACAGGTGTGCACCACCATGCCTGGCATGGCAGTCTTAGAAGGAAATTGTTAACGAACATCTATGGGGCTTCTTGACCTGTTGTTTTCTGGGTTTCCGTCTTCTTGCCTACCTGCCCTGCCTCCTGTCTACCCTTCCTCTCCTCTCCTGCCTTAGCTGAGCCTCCTGCACCTAGACTTGCACCCACAGGTGAGCTCCGCGCTGCCTCGGTGAGGGGCGGCTCTCTGCTCACTCACCTGCAAGTCTCGGCGGCTGCTCCCTGCCCACCTCTGCAGAGCCCAGGTGGCCATGGTGCTGGCGGGGACCTGAGCCTCGGGGACCAGCTGTGGTGTCTTCAGTTACTTCCTGTGAGCGTCTCTCTATTACACACTAAGAGTGAAAACACATGTTGTGAAACTGGCCAAGGCTGGGAAGTCGGGGGCAGGACACATCTGTCTACAGATGCGTGGCCTCCGGAGCAGCACCTGGCACAAGGATGCCCGCACTGCAGATAGCCTCTGTCCACTCTGCACCAGATCACAAGAGTGGCAGCTAGCCAGGGCGCAGTTACTTAAGACAGTGTGGCATCTTGGAAAAGGTGTGGGTTTCACACACCGGCAGCGGAGAGTGGAGGGAGCCTGACTAACCCTGTCTTCACTGTCCCACGGAGCTCGGAGGGCCACAGTGTGGCCGGGCGCTGATAGTCCAGGGCAAGGCCTCGCGGCCGCCTGGGAGCTGAGTGGAAGCAGCCACCGGGAGCATTGCGCCAGGCCTCCCCATCAGCTTGCTCACGGGCCACGGCCCAGTTGCCCGCCCTGCGAGACTCAGTGTGGGCCTAGTGGTCCCCGCGTGAGGGCGCCCCAGGGCACGGAGGCGCCACAGAGTGTCCAGCTTCTGGGCCCTTGCTGCTCTGCCATGTGCTAGGGTGTGCATGCTATGGCTTCCCAACACAAGGGGGCGCCCATCACGGCCAGAGCTACCTCAAGGCTGCTGCCATAGCCCAGGGTCAGGGTGCCGCCCCTCACAGGCAGCCAAGAAGCCATGGCGGGCCCATGCAAATGACAGCACCCCTGGACGTCTGTGCCCACCTCACCTAGCCACTTGGTAAGGGGCTAAGTTTCCCTCAAAGAGGTGACTAGCAGACAGCTCTGCGCCGGGCACTGCAGGCGCACAGCTGCCTGGCCTTGGTCAGCCCAGGAACTGCAGGCCCACACCTGCCTGGCCTTGGTCAGCCCAGGCACCGTAGGCCCACACCTGCCGGGCCTTGGTCAGCCCAGGCACTGTAGGTGCACAGCTGCCTGGCCTTGGTCAGCCTGGGCACCGCAGGTGCATACCTGCCCGGCCTTGATCTGCCCTGGAACTACAGGCACACAGCTGCCTGGCCTTGGTCAGCCCGGGCACTGCGGGCCCACACCTGCCCGGCCTTGGTCAGCCTGGGCACTGCGGGCCCACGCCTGCGCGGCCTTGGTCAGCCTGGGAATCACAGGTGCACACCTGCCCGGCCTTGGTCTGCCTGGGCACCACAGGCGCACAGCTGTTCTTCCTCCTCACGCTCTCTTCCTCCCACACCACCGGAACCTGTGGCCTCGCGCATCCTCGATGGGCTCCTGCTGCGGAGCCACCGCGGCCTCCCGTGAGGAGGTGGCCTGTGAGCCCCTCTCCGCTGCCCCCTGGGGCTCACGTCTGTGATCTCCTGGTGTGGGAGCACGGGTGGTACCTGATGGGTGCTTCAAGCTTGCTTTTGCTCTTGTTAGTACGGTGTTGTCTTCCTCGGTTTTTTTTCTCTTCTTCCTCTGCTCATGTCTAACAAAACAAGGAAACATCATTGTGGGTCATGGCGTAGCACATCCCAGCCTTTGGGCTGGGAGGAGCGCTGTGCGTGCTCAGCTTCTCTTTCCAGATTCTGGGGAACAGGTCCTGGTGGACATGGAGACCAAGAGCAATAAGGAGATCGTGGAGCACATCAGGAAAATCCTGGGGAAGAGCGAGTAAGTGGCTCTGCTGGAGCCAGAGAGGAGCCCAGCGGTGCAGGGAAAGGAGGGTGTGGAAAGGGGCGGCCATCGTGTGGGCTGTCCCATGAGCCTCACTCTCTCAGGTGTAAAGACGCCCACAGCCCTGGCTTTACTCCTTACGAGTGACCAGGGGTCTGGGATGGGGACGGGGACAGAAGGGTCGCCACCTCATTACTTTTTGTGATGAAGAGACCGGGAGGAGAGCCGCCAGGCTGCCGTGCGGGCCGGGTGCGGTCACCTGATCCTGCCACGTCCACCATGTCTGTGCTTTGCCGCAGGGAGACCCTCCAGAAGGAGGAGCAGGTCAAGCAGCAGCTCTCACACCCGGCCAACTTCGGCCCGCGGAAGTACTGCCTGCGAGAGTGCATGTGCGAGGTGGAGGGGCAGGTGCCCTGCCCGGGCGTGGTGCCCCTGCCCAAGGAGATGACTGGGAAGTACCGCGCTGCCCTGCGCGCCGCCGCCGCCGCTGCCCAGGACTGAGCCCCGAGTCAGGCCCCAGGAGGTTTCCCTGAAGCCACCACTTGCTCTTGCTGCGCCTGCCTCTGCCTGGGGTGGCAGAGACCCACCTCCTCCCGAGGTTCTCTCCCCAGGCGCCAGTGTCCTTTAGCTCGGCTGGCTTTTGGGAAACCCAGCCAAGGACATGGATGTCCTGGGGGTGAGGCAGAGGCTCGCTGGGCTCAGCAGGCTGGTCCCTTCTGCAGTGGGCGGAGGTGCTGGCGCCATCACGTCAGAAGCCTGTGACTGTGGCCCTTCTCCTTTGCTGCTGTTCCTGGCTCACGACACTTGGCACCGGGCCTGTGGCTCCACCGGTGGCGGGCAGGCGTCCTAGAAGGCCAGTGGCTGGCTCCTCAGCCCTCCTTGCTGCTGCCCGCCCGGCCCCACCCAGCCAGTGGCAGGCTGGCTGGCTGGTGGCCTTTCTACTTCCGTGGAGCGTTCCTTGAGGCCTTTATCCTGCCCTTTGGAAGATCTTTGCAACCAGTGAGATAGCCAGCCTCGCGGGAACCTCCTTCCAGGGCCCAAAGAAGCCGGAGCCGCAACCCTGAGCTTTCTGGAGATCTCTGGTGGGAGTTCAAGCTGGAGCCCAGCTGGGCTCGTGGTGCTTCACGGCAGCGTCACCTGGCTGCTATGCCCCTGTAGACCCGTCTTCCTGTTTTCCACAGCGACAAGGTGGGCTTCAAACATAAGCAGGAGAAAACCAGTAAAGATGGCTCTATGGAGCTGCTTGACCCACACTTTACCAGGTGCCTTTCCTCTTGCTCTTCACTCGCGCTGAAGGGCACGTTGTCACCCAGAACACCCAGCTCTGCTCACACCCACAAACATCTGTGTGACACCCAGCCAGGGGCTGCCGCACTGTTCCAGTATGTTATTTAGCAGCTTGGCAGACATCGTCCCTGGCCGAGGTGCCACCTGTCAGCTGGTGTGAAGGTGGAGGTGGCTGACCTCGTCCACAGCCGTCCAGGAGACCGCCCTGGGCCGGTGCTGTTGTATCGTGAGGAGAAATGACAAGCAGGTGCACGTTAGTCTTTAATACACTTTAATAGTAGAAACCTCATGTAGGTAGTAGTATTAAGCCACAACAGTAATGCCACAATGAAACAGCATTTAATAAAATGCATAAAGCTAACCCATGCACTGCAACACTCTACAGACACAACAATGTAGATTCCTCAGGACTGAGACATTGATTAGATATAAAATTCTGTTTAAAAAAAAACATGCTATTTTTTAAGTGCCATCACCTAACAAACCTGATTTCACATGGGGAGGAGAGCTGTGCAGAGCTACAGCCTTCAACAGGTTTTAAACCTGGAATTAGAAAGTAATGGCATAAACGACATAGTCTTTACTATGAAGGGCAGAGGTTACAGAAACGGTCCCCGGAAAATCAAACACCCAAATTTGCCTTTCATAGAAGTCCTTTTAAAAGGGCTGGTAATGCCAGCTGTATTTTAACAGACATCCAAACTACAGGTAAAAACTACAATTGATACTATGAAAAAATGTGCAGCTTTTCAATTATAAAACTAGGTGAACACTGTTTTACAAGGTAATTGGGAGGACAGAGACTAGAAAAATATTCCAGCACTTGAGTTGTACGTGGCAGCAGCATTTGAACTCACAAATGCTATGGTCAGTAAAATAACTGATTTTACTCTCCTAATGAAAACCCACCTTTCAGCAGAAAGTCTACTACCAAGTGTTATCCCAGCATTCAGCTTTAACACACTCAGTGGGTAAATGTTGAGCGTTTTCTGTTTCTGTTAAAGACACCAATATTATTGGCCTCTCATCAAAGTACAGCTGTGTATAAAAAAAACCTGCCATTCCCCCAAAGATACTTTTTAAGCTCACGGTTTAGTTACTCTTAGACTGCTAAGACAGCCCCAAAAGGAAATGTAAAGATTCGCTTAGAGCCTGTCAAGCTTCCCTTGTGTTTGAAGTGGAAAGCCCCTTTCCATGGTGTGATTGTCTTAACAGGCAATGACACGGGCAAAGTCTAGGGATGGGTGAGGCCCGTGGCCGTGGCCGCAGACATTTACTTGATCGACGCAGGGAAGCCGAGCGCTAAAGACCCACAAAAGGCACTGAATACTCTCTCTCGTGTCTATCAAACAGCAACCGCTTACTTCAAAAGCAAAGAGCAACTTGTGGTCACCGGTCGGTGACTTTCCTCACCAGCTCAGGCACCCAGGGGCTGGCAAGGGCAGCTCCTGCCTCAACCTACAGCCCCGTCGCGAGGGAAGTGCACCAGGAGGCCAAACGAGGAAACGGCGTCTGTGGCTGTAAGGGTGAATGTTCCTATTAGAATGCAGTTTTTATCTGAAAAACCTAATAGTGAATTGCATTCGCGTGCTTGGAGTCACGTGTGCCTGCAGCTGAGAAGCCACGAGGCTGGCCAGCAGTCAGGACCACATTTAAGAGGCCAGCCCAGCCATTTCTTTTCAGCCAGTGCTAGGTGGCAAGTAGTCGCAGCACGGTGCCCAGGTCTTGCTGGGAATGCAAACCCGGGAAACCACTGCTGCCTCTGAGTGGGCTGCTGCCAGGGCCCGCCTGCACCCCTGGCCCATGCCCATTGGCCACTCGGAGGGCTCAGGGCATCTGGAGCATCAAGGGCCACCAAGTTCCTCCAGGTAGGCCATAAACGTGTGTAAAAAGTAGGCTACCATTACCACTTAGTTTCGGCATTAGGATAAACTGCCTTCCTGCCCCTTATGTGAAAACAGAGAATACACATCTTCCTGGTCAGGGGCATTGGGATGCACACACCAATTTACATTAGCAACTCTATCATAAACTCTTTAAACAGCAGGAAAGCTGGGATCGATACGTGGCTACATATCTGTATACATATTATACATCTATGTACACATACACATTATATACACTGTACAATGAAGCTATAAACACATGTACATTCATTTAGTCATACAAGCCTATAAATCTGTACACACGCGATGCTGCTGAAGGAACCCACCAGGGCTGGGCACACCAAGTGTACGCTGGTGGGAGGCACACGCACGAGATCCAGAAGCTTGTGTACAAAAGACCCAGACCAACCCTGTCTCCGTTAGGGGTCAGCTTTAAAATTTACATAAAAGTCAAGACATCTACTAAGAGCCACATACTCTAGAGAAGGGGAGCAGCGGGTTGGGGTCTGCTCTGTGGCTGCCACTCCCAGAGCTCCCTGGGAGAGAAGCGCCTCCAGCCGGCCATGCCCTTAGCAGCCTGTACAGAGAGGAACCGACTAACCCCATGCACATCAGGCTGCTTATGCTGTGAACAGCAAACACTTCCAGCCTCACAATGGGGAGCCCACAGCCAGGGGTGCTGGACAGGCGTGAGGGGACTGCTCTGCAGGAAATGCCCCTCAGAACTAGGGCTTTCCCTCAGAATAAAACCACTAGCTCCAGCCAGAGTCCTTCATTCTTGGCTTCTGCCTGACCATCCCGAGCAGCCGTGGGTGCAGACGGCACTCTGCTACTCCACCTGGGAGCCACAGTGTCCACTGTGAGCGCCCTGGCTGGTGTCCCAACTGCCACGTGTAATACTGATGAACTAACAGTGATCCCTCAAGGGCATAACACAATTAACTGAATTAGCCTCAAATACAAAAACCGAAACAAGAATGGCAGGCCCCACCAGTTAGACAGATAACGCAGCTCCCCTAGCACATACCCATATACAGATTGGCAGGACGGTGACAGAGGTCTCGAAATACCTTCCGGGAGGAACCTGGTCTTTTTCTAAAACGTCTCTTCTGTTATGCTGGTATGTAGTGAGCTCCACAAATTTCAATACATATGGACATCTGCACAAGAACCCACTCAACCAGTAAGTGCCACTGTGTGTCTGTCTCACCTCCCAGGGCGGGCGGGCTCACGGCCAAGTTGCTCAGGAACCCAGTGGGCGCGGGCTGCTCTCAATCCCTCAAACGACTAAGGCTGAAAACCCTGTGAAGGCCGGATCTCAGTACTGACTCAAGATCTCCATAAATATTCTTGGCTTTGGGCTGACACCCTAACTCAACTTAATGAGACAAGTGTACCTGCAGGCCAAAACCTGAAACGACTGGGCAGTGTGAATCTCAAGAGGCCATTGCAAAGGAAAGCAAACTGGACCTGGGAAACCAGTGAAGGAGCAAAGCCAGAAAGGGCCCTGCGATCTGCCGCTGCCGGGGAAGAGCTCAGAGGCAGGCCCAGGAGCCGGGTGTGGTGGCGCACACCTGCAGTCCCAGTACTTGAGAGGCTGAGACAGGAGGATCACAGGTGCGGGGACAGTCTCAGCAAGTATGAGACCCTCAGCAACCTAGTGAGACCCTATTTCAAAATTAAAAATAAAATAGGGCTGGGGACATAGCTCAGAGATAGAATGCCCTTGGGTTCTCGTGTGTGTTCTCTCTCTCTCTCTCTCTCTCTCTCTCTCTCTCTCTCTCTCTCACACACACACACACACACACACACACACACACACGCCGTGTTTTCTCCAGTGCTACCTCAGCAGAGATCAGTACTTCCTTATCCAGCCTGAGTCTAACTGGCCTAATGGACACAGGATGCACAGATGCTGCCACCAAGCAGGCTGAGAGTAAGGTCTGTAAGCTCACACCCAAAAAGAGGAAGAGCAGGCAGCTGCTGTATTGGCCGCGCAGATGTACAAGATGTCCTCCACTAAGCCCTTCACCAGCCAGGATGAATCAGACCCACCCTAACTCCACTGTCTTGAACAGCCTTTTTGCCTTTAATTTTAAGATTTGAAACTCTGGGGTTACGAAACTAAAAAATACTTACCAATTGGCAAAATTAATCCTTCTGTCACTTTGTAATGGTTGCCCCATACTCTCCAATGTTTGCTACCCATGCGTCTCCCTACAATGATACAGTTAAGTCCCAGGGGGAACTGCCCATTGGAAGCTGGAGGTCCTGTCTCACTCCATCCACTACAGTGACTTAGGTGAAACGCTGCTCACACCTCAGGCGGAGGCACCCACCCCTTGGCCTGCCCTGCCTGGACGTGGCGACAGGGCGGGGCAGTGTGCTGAGATCTTTTCGGACAGCATCTGCTCAACAGGTTCTACAGCCACATAGTTAACCTACAGGAGGTATTTTCTTAATCTGGACTAATCAAAACACAAAGCACTGGACCCAGACTTCCTCGGGCTACTTTCCTCCAACAGAAAACTGGATTCATATCCACGGAACTTCAAGTTATGCACAACTGCCTTGTGAGTGACTTTTGTTCTTGAAAACTGATCACAATTGGGCATGGTGGTGTATACTTGTAATCCCAGCACTTGGGAGGCCCAGATAGGAGGATCGCAGTTCCCGGCCCTCTGCAATTTAGTGAGACTTTGTTTCAAGATAAAGAATAAAAAATAGAGCTGGGGGGGGGGTGTTGCTCAAAGGCAGAACGCCCCACTTCAATCCCCAGTACCGCAAAAATTAATAGAGCATGGTCACTATAATTTGAGGAGAAAGACTCACTTTGAACATGCAGGCTGCTTTGCAAAAGTGGGCAGTCTGCTTCTCGAAGCCATCATTTAAAATGCCATGGAGGCCTGCCTGTGATCCAAGTACTTGGGAGGCTGAGACAGGAGGATGATAGCTTCTAGCCTTAGCAACTTAGTAAGACTCAGTAACCAACCGAGACTGTTTAAAAATTATAAAATAAAAAAGGGTTGGGGATGTAGCTTAGAGGTAGAACTCCCCGGGATCCAGTCCTCAGTACCACACACACGCAAAAGCCACGGGAACGCTTTGACGGCACACACCTGGGAGAACCAAAGTGCAGTGTGCCAGAACATCCTACGACTTACCGGCAGAGATGGCCAGTCTGCAGACATGGTGAAAACCCGATATTTAAGACCAAGAGAAAGAAACTGTCTCGAAACCCACTCGGCTACACCAGGCCCTGGCCCAAGCAAGCAGCTCTGACCACGGAAACAAGGCCCTTGCTTCACAGGGTGTCAGGAACGGAGGCCCGCCGAAGGGCCCACGCTCCAGAAGGCGCACCCCATGGGACAGCACGCAGCCACTCCAGGTCCTGTCCAGGAAGTCCGCCAAGGATTCGGAGGCTCCAGCTGCCGCAAGAGGTGGAGTCGAGCTGAAGATTTCAATCGGAGGTATCATACAACTCTTGGCAGGTGAATCTGACAAGTTGCAATTTAATTCAGTCAGCAGGAGAGCGCCCCAGGTTCTGGAAATCTGCAGACACCCGGCGCAGGCCAGGGCCACGTGGTCGAGGAACACGACAAGTGCCAGTTCTGTGGCTGGCAAGTTGCTGGTCTGTGTCGCCACCGAATGCACAGCCACACTCCGCCTGGCACGTGATACCACCGCCACGTTTTCATTCGTAGGAATCCAGCTCGACACCACCAATATGTGCATACAGTTAGGAATGGTGACTTCTTTTCTTAAATACAAATGATTGTCTCCTGTACCCAAGTCAGTTTTCACAGAAGCCATTAGCAATCTAGCCAAAGACATGAACAGTTTTGCATTTGCCCTGCCCATATATAAGATGTTAACATAACAAATTTTGATAAGTACTTAGAAAGTGCTAATGTTATTACCCTGGTAATTAGTAGTTATGAATTCCAAGGACAGTTTTTAACATATGTACACACATACTGTTCTCTTCGGTTCTTTTAGTTTTCTTTAATACTAATTTCTGACATTATAAAACTTATTTGTTTTTTGCCCTTTGAGAATTTCTAAATACAAATTGAGTTAAAAGTTTGTTCCAAAATCTGCTTCATCAAAAGGCATTAAAACATTTTTTATGGCGAGAAAAGTAGACCCTACTTGTCTTTTAGTTGCTATGGTCTGGGATTAACAGATAAGAAACCAGGCAGGAAATGGCTAACATACTGGTAATATGTGCACATACCAAAATACCACTACTGTGATTTTCCTTGCGTCTGATGGTCCTGGAGAGTCTTGCTGGCGGCAGGTGTGTGTCAGACACTACAGATTGGCTCCCGTGATCTGGCCGTTGTACTCTGCCGTCTCCATCTTGAGGATGTAGGGGATTATGCTGTCTATTGAAACATTGCCAATGAGACCAGTGAAAAACAGTTCTTCTGTTATGTTGGAGCTCATGAGCCTGAGCGCCGGCAGGCGGACGAGAATCCGGGCCAATCTGGAAGAGGGAGCTCCATTAGAGAGAGGATGCTAGCGGCCGTCTACTTGGCCAGGACTGGCTCCCGGGGCCCTGACTGCATCGCGCAACTCAGCAGGCCCGCCTTCTGCCTCCACACACCAACTGCTCCTCTCCCAGGAATTGATGGTGAGAGGAAAAATCAGAAAAGCGAGTACAAAGGCATATGCACAAATATGTTCTCCCTGGCTCCATGTAAACACAAACATTTTAATTAAAAAAATAGAAAATTTAAACATTTAAAAAAATTTTTTTAATCTGAATGAAAATTTTTTTTGGTGCTTGGTATCAAACCCTGGGGTGTCCTACCTCTGAGCTACAACCCTATTTTATCTTAATTAATTAACTTCTTAATTTATTTTTGTGGTACTGGGGATTGAGCCCAGGGGCATTCTATCTCTGAACTACAGGGCCTCGCTAAGTTGACAATGCCTCACTGAATTGCTGTGGCTGTCCTTGAACTTTTTTTTTTTTTTTTTTCCCCAGTGGTGCTGGGGATGGAACCCAGAGGCTTTCTACCTCCGGGCTATACTCCCAGACCTATTTTATATTTTATTTGGAAACAGGGTCTCACTAAGTTGCTGAGAGCCTCACTAAATAGCTGAGGCTGACTTCGAACCCATGAGATCCTCCTGTGTCAGCCTCCCAAGCGCAGGGATTACAAGCGTGCGCCACCACGTCCGGCTTGTCCTTGAACTTTTCATCCTTCTGTCTCAGCTTCCCCAGTACTGAGATTACAAGCATATGCCACTGTGCCTGGCTCCTGTTTTATTTTGCAAGGATGAAGAGGAACTTGCTAAGTTACTGAGACTGGCCTTCTACCTGTGACCCTGGTGTCTCAGCCTCCGAAGCAGTGATTACAGGTGTGCGCCACCACACTTGCTCATAAGCACGCAAAGGGAGACTGGGGGGCAGTTCCTCAGTGCTCATGGCTGGGCTCTGGGTACTGGGATCTGGAGTGAGCTTTCCTAGTAAAACTTTGCATTGCCCACATTTCCAGGGTCCATCTAACATTAAAAATGAAGCAGTGTGATGTTTTCATCCTGAAGAAACCTGGAGGCCACAGACACTATATTCCAAGTGTCCTATGTGCGCTGGGCCAGGCATGGACACGGACCAGGACAGTACTGCAGTGCTGCAACTTATCCTCGGTGGCCTCCCACCCAGGTCTCTACCTGAACTAGGAGCGGCTCAGGATTTTTGTAGAAACTCTACTTTCCAAGGCCAGAGCTGCTGAATTTAGGTGAGCCACGGGCCTGAGCCTCAGGGGAGCGAGCTGCCTTCACACAGGCAGCTATGTGGATTCTGGGTGTGGCCGGTACTGGACGGTCTCTCTCTACACTCATGAGGAGGTCTTGAGGAGTTCTGGTTGAAAGTGGTTTTGCAAAAGCTGCATGTTGGTGGAGGAGTGCTGAAAGGTGAGGCCCGGACCTCCATCGCTAGAGAACAGCCAGGCGGAAGGGCTGGGCGAGGCCGTGGCTGTGAGAAGCACCAGGCAGGGGAGCCTGGGCTCAGAGCTGCACGAGTCCAAGGCAGAAGCCACAAGCCTGAGGAGGCAGGGCTTTGCTTATTTTGAGGGTGCAGGTTGGGTGGGAAGCAGGAAGTAACTCGAGGGAAAGGTGCTCATCACCCCCAGTTGGTGAGCAGCAGTGACACGAGGCCGATCTGCACACTCTGCTCTTTGGCAGATCTGGACAGCTGTCTTGCTCAAATCGGTGCCAGCAAGGCCAATTTGTATATGCTCTCTGCTGCCCACTGATTAAATATTATCACTGATTACCTTTCACCCAATGGAGGGACCTTCTTCCCATCAGATTACCTGAGGGTAAAATTATCATTTTGTCTAACTCACCAGGCCTCTCTAGAGGTCAGATCCAGTTTCTATCAGCGAAAACATCTGTCAGTGCTCTAGCATACCTCCACACTGCCCACACGGGCAGAACAGCCAAACTGTGTGAGAACTTGGGCCTTCCGCAGAGCACTAGCCCCAGCAGAAACGGCACCAAGCGGACGGGCCGTGCCCGGGCCGCCCACACCAACATGCACCAAGTCAGGTGTGGCCGGGCCAGCTCTGCCAGGCGGCTGCGCACGCACCAGCCACACCCCTCCTGGCCCCAAGCAGGAGCACGTGCCTGTGCGCCTCACCGGTAGGTGTCTTCCAAGTAGGTTTTCTGAACATAGTCCTGCAGCTCCATCTGGGCCTTTTCCTGGAATTTTTCAATCTGGCTCGTGCTCGTCAAACCTGGGTGATCTGAAAACAGAACATTCCCACAATTCCCCTCTGTATATGCAAGCCTCACCTTGCAGCATCCTTATTCTTTTCTTTCTTTTTGCAATACTAGGATTAAACCCCGGGGGTTTTACCATGGAGCCAAATCCCTAGAACTTTTTGAGGCAGGGTCTTGCTAATTTGCTGAGGCCGGCCTCGAACTTGTGATCCTTCTGCCTCAACCTCCCAAGTAGCTGAGATTAAAAGCAGAACCCACCTCTCCTGACTTCACCAGCCTGCCTGCCCGCCCTCCCTCCCTTTCTTTTTTATTGTGGTCCTGGGTATTGAACCCAGGGGCGTTCTACCTCTAAGCTACACCCCCAGCCCCTTGCTAAGCTGAGGGTCTCACTACATTACCGAGATTGTCCTTGAACTTGTGATCCTCCCGCCTCAGCCTCTGAAGAACTGGGATCATCGTAGGCATCCACCACCGCACCTGTCTTAGTATTTCTTTTTACTCAGGCCTCTGACAAATCCCCAACACAACAGGGTGAACCCTAAAGGCTGATCTGCTTGAACACTGTTAGAATGCTGGCTTCGCTTCTGATTGATTCCGATGGTACTCGAGGTGGAACCCAGGGAGCACTCTACCTCCGAGCTACATCCCCAGACCTATTTTATTTTATTTGGAAACAGGGTCTCACTAAGTTGTAGAGGGCCTCACTAAGTTGCTGAAGCCTGTTTTGAACCCATGATCCTCCTGTCTCAGGCTCCCCTTTTGATTTTTGCCAAGACTATAAGATTCCCATGATGGGGCTGAGGTCCTGAATAGACCCCCCCCCCCCCAGCCTCAAAAGCCCCACACACCTGGATTGGTTCTAAACATTTGGCATCATACTCCTCTAGAAAACACTGATTTTAAAACAACATAAAAATTAAAATGACCACTTTCTAGGTTTTTTTTTTTTTTTTTTTTTTTTTTTTTGCGGTACTGGGGGTTGAAACCGGGGCATTCTACCTCAAAGATACACCCCCAGCCCTTTTGTTATTCTTTATTTTGAAACAGATTCTCACTAAGTTGCAAAGGGCCTCACTGAGTACTTGAGGCTGGCCTCAAACCTGTGATCCTCCTGTCCCAGCCTCCCAACGACTGGGCCCACAGGTGTGCGACACCACGCTTGGCTTGTCTAGGTATTTAATTACATAATTTCTCCCACTTTTTATTAGCTGTTTTGTTGACTGTGAGTAGAAGGCTGAAAGGAGAAGGGGGAGGATGAGAGCTCGGCTGTGCCTGGGCCCTGTGGTCCAGGTGAGCGTTCAGCCTGAGGGAACTCTCTAGAGCAAGCTGGAGAAGCCAGTCCGGCGACTCCTGCTCTCCACCCATGTCCCTGCACAGCCACGGCAGCTGCTGCTGCCGCCGCCAGAGACCGTATGTGAGCCTGCCGGGCTGCAGGAGGCCTGGACCATACGCGGACAGGCCCAACACCGGCAGACAGCGTGACGAGAAAGAGCGCAGCATCCCGACGCGGCCCTACTCTGTAGGGGGCAGTCTTGCTTGGCCGATGGCTTAATTAGGACACAGATTAAATCTACTTGGCCTCACAGCGTATTTCTTTAGGGCTGTATTTACATTGTTATTTTCTGGCTGTATTTCTGGCTCAGCTAGCAAAGCAGTTATCATGAGAACGCCTGGTCACGTGCAGTCTGGCAGGGTTCTCTCTACACCTCTGACAACGCGACCGTGTTGGGAAACATCAGTAGACAGTGGAAAAGTGCCGAGTCCCCAGCGCATATCTTACCGGGGCTAAAGAGAACTATAGCTTTAAGGTATGCGTACTCATAGCCATCTATATCCAGCTTCGCCATGCTGTTGCAGAACTCCTGCAGCTTCCAGATGTGCTCCATGACCTGCTTTATCCGGTCGCCGGAAAGTTTATCTAGAAAACATCACAGATCCCCTGAGAAAAACTGGTAAGAACCATAGAGCCTACCTTAACCTCCAGAGTTGGCTGGGATTACAGGTATAGGTCACCAGGTGGAGCTGTCAATGTTTTTTTATCCTTTGAAAGAGGGCTGCTGGCAGAAATTGGGATGTTCTGACCAATAGAGTTCGCATCACTTAACGAACTCCGGAGCCTCAGCCCACGGAGGCGGCAGGGCGACCTGGCTGGCAGCGCACGCCACAGCCGGGGTGACAGAGGCGGACGCTGTGCCAGGCCTCCTCGGGGCTGGGCCGAGGCACGCCCACCCGCACACAGCCAGGCCTACCTTCCTGGATGCTGTTCTGGAGGTGGTTGACGATGGCAGCCAGGATGGTGGAGAGACTCATGACCTGGGCGCACTGGGCCAGGCCCAGGGTGAAGAGCTCGTTCCAGCAGGCCCGCACCAGGCTGGTGTTGCAGTCCTGCCTGGGAACACAGAGAGAAGGCTGAGTGTGGCAGTGAGGCCCCAAATCCCAGCACTCCCCGAACAAGGGGATTTAACAACTGTGTGCAGCATTGTCTACAACCATTCCCACCCAGAAAATGACCAAGCCTGTGGAGTAGTCTCCCAGTGCTTTTAACGAGTGTCCTGCTGATAATTAGCTATTCTCTTAGAAAAGATTCTTTAAGCCAGGTGTAGCGGTGCATGCTTGTAATCCCAGGATTTGGGCCCCTGAAACAGGAGGACTGCAGGTTCGAGACCAGCCTCAGCAACTTAGTGAGGCCCTCAGTAACTTAGTGTGACCCATTTCAAAATTAAAAAATAGAAAGGAATAGGGGTGTAGCTCAGAAGTAGAATGCCCCTGGGTTAAACACACACACACACACACACACACACACACACACACACACACAATTTTTAGACTGAAGGAAGCACTTTTAATAGGGATGGCCAGCCCATCATTCCCCACAGCGTTCTACTGCCTCAGCCCTCTGCTTGCCTGCCCCAGGAGATGGGTGCCTGCCTCAGGTCCTCTGATTACTCCTGAGAGGCTGCAGAGATGGAAGACAAGCGCCGAGTGTGGACTCCAAACCCTGCAACCCGAGGGAGGTGGCAGGCACTGCAGGAGCGGGGAGGCCCAGCCAGGGAGACTTAAGCTCTGCTCTCGGGACTCTCTACTCAAGACAGCATGGCTGGCACAGTGCAAAACAAGCCATCCTCATTCTCAGAAGCTGCCCGAGGTGCTTCCTCCAGCCGCCTCAGGGGCGGCCCCGCAGCCGGAAGGCCATGAGACCCAGGTGCTGGGCGGCCTCCCACACACCCCGCCACACGCCTCCTGCTTCATTATGTTCACACCCTAAACAGGACGGAGGAGGAGCCTGTGAAACCTACGTAAAGCCACCTACCTTCGGTGGCAGCATTATTTTCTGTAGCCTGGGCTCATTCTGTGGAGGAAGTCCCAAATTACTCAAGTAAAAAACAACACATCCAGGATGGTTGGTGCACTACTTTGTAAGCCCACATTACTAATGCCTGGGTTACTGGCAGGACGCCTGGGCCACACCAGCTATGAGGGCAGCAGGTGTAGGCTGCTGTCCTGAGGGTTAACAAGCGCTTGCAGGAGACACTGCCCGTCCGGTTCTCCTGACAACAGACCAGTCCTGGCCCGCCCCTCTTTTTTTCCTGTAATGTTGGGGACAGAATCCAGAGGTGCTCCTTCTCTAAGCTATACCCCAACCCTACTTATTTATTTTTATCATGAAACTTTATATAATCTTTTTTCTCTATTTTGAAACAGGGTCTCAGGAGTTGCGGCAGGCCTAAGTAGCTGAGGCTGTCCGTGAACCTCCCTGTCTCAGCCTCCTGAATGTGGGGATGATTAGCATGCGCCACCATGCCCGACTCCCTACTTATTATTTATTTTTTGTTGTACTGGGGATTGAACCCAGGGACATGCTGCCTCTGAGCTACACCCCCAGCCTTACTTTCTTACTGTGGAACAGGGTGTCACTAGATTGCTAGGGGCTGTGATAAGTTGCTGAGGCTGGCCTTGAATGAGCAATCGTCTTGCCTCAGCCTCTGAAGTACTGGGATTACAGGCCCGTGCCACCGTACATGCCCTGCCTTTCATCACGGAGCATGGTGACCACGCCAACTACTACTGAGGGCCATGCCATACACCACCCAACCTCTCCGCATCACACCGCCTTAAGACCTCCCTCCATGCCAGCACCGCGCCAAGAACTTCACAGACCTTGGAGCTGGCAAGGACTCTGCTGAGGAAACGAGGGTCAAAGAAGTGGGGTGCCGAGCACAAGGCTTCCTACAGCCCCACACCCAGCTCCATCTGCAGGGAAGGGGCTGCAGAGAGGACGCCCAGGCGGTGCTCCTGCTCACGACAGCAGGCACCGAGCTGAGGAAGCGTGATGACATGCTGTGTGGGGCAGTCATCTGCCACCGGCCCAGCAACAGCCCTTGCACGAGTCCTCGGCACCTGGGCTCCAGAGGTCTGGGCGCCGCGGCACTGCCTGCCATGGTCCCTCGCTACTGGCCCACTGGCCATAGTTTACGGGAAACTCAGGATGAGTGGACGAGGCCATAGGAAGAGTTACCCGAGCCAGAGCTCTCTCAGGCCTTCACCCAGGCGCACGCAGATGGAAGCCACTTACCCCAGCGCCTGGAAGGCTGGGATAGACCGAGCCCAGTGCATGGAGAGGAAGAGCAGGCGGGAGGCCGACTCGCAGATGTAGTGCACGTTGAGGTACTCTGGCATCGGGCTGGGCATCGTCAGCTGGAAGAGGCAGCGCATGACATGGGAGGTGAAGAGGGGCCGGGACGGCTGTCAACGTGTGTCCCTGCCTCATTCCAACAAGGCTGGCCACCAGA
Organism: Muscardinus avellanarius; assembly: GCF_963383645.1. Taxonomy (NCBI): domain Eukaryota; kingdom Metazoa; phylum Chordata; class Mammalia; order Rodentia; family Gliridae; genus Muscardinus; species Muscardinus avellanarius. Next base: position 117,516 of record NC_137808.1, read on the forward strand.
GGCACTGTCTGATTTTGAAGTGCCTGATTGGAGAACCTTTTGTGCAGCAAGTCTGGGCAGCAAGTGCCTGCATCAGCTCCCACGTTTTCTTTTTTAGGGACTGGAGATGGACCCCAGGGCAATTATCTCTGAGCCACACACCCCAGCCCTCTTTTATTTTTTATTTTGAAACAGGGCCTCACTTAGTTTTAGAGGGCCTCATAAGTAGCCGAGACTGGCCATGAACCTGCGATCCTCCTGCCTCAGCCTCCCAAGTACCGATGGTAAGACAAGCATGCACCACCACGCCCGGCTCGCCCATGTTTCTTGCTTGGTGAAGCAGGACCTGATGGTCCCTGGAATGTGAGCTGTGGCCTGGAAACTTCCCAGCTCAGCCTGGCTCATTCAGTTCAACTGCTATTTGTTTACTCTACTTTGCACTATAGGTTAAAGCCCAATTTGAATCAGCACAGGGGTCCATCCCATGGGCTAGCTGGCATTTTTTAGGCGGCCTCAACCTAGTGGAGGGCCTCAGCAAAAGGCCTCCTGCTGTGAGGAAGACACCTCGCTAGCAGAATGGTAGCCTGGCTCCAGGAGCGCCATGCCCTTGAAGCTGGAGTGGCACTGGGGCAGCTACGAGCAGGGGCCAACCTTCCTAAGTGACAAGAGGCGGGAATGAGAAAACATTCTGGACACCTAGAGAATAAAGCGGTGAAGGAGAGTGGGGACCTGTGAGGCCCCAACCACATGCCTCACGAGCGGCGGAGATCTACTTCCTGTGTGCAGGACAGACATGGGACCAGCGGCAGCGGCCTGCCTCCTGAAGACTAAACAGGGCTTCTACTACAGAGAGGAGATGAATGTGTCCGGGGCCTGCACTGGAGCCTGCTGCCATGGGAAGGCAAAGGCCCAGCGGTCAGCCTTCACCCTCACCAGACAGCACCACACTCAGTTGAGGGTTACCTTCAGAACCAAGCAGCACCGTGAGCAAGAGACGAGGGGCAACACTTCACAGTGGTAGCACGTTCTGGAATTCAAGGTCCTGCCTGAAGCCTTGATGACAAACCCCACTGTGAGCACATGAGCTCAGGGCCCAGCAGCTTTGGACGGATTCTCTCCCCCACACCCCCGCGGGGCCGGATGGCACGGTGGGCGAGCGCTCACCTTAAACGTGACATGTGTGTCTGAGAGGAGGGGGCCTTCGACCTCAATGATGGGCGTTGACTGGTCTCTGCTGATGACGTGGATGCTCCCTCCTCCGCTGGTGTCCATGCCGTCTACCAGGCTTGGAGGCGAGGAGCTATCTGTGGTGTTAAGTGCTTTAGCTAAGGTATCAAATGCCCTGGGAGCAAACACAAAGCAAGAAAGTGTGTGAGCCTGCAGCTCCTAGGGTACCGGAGCTGTGGCTGAGCTATCGTTGGGAAAGCAGGCATCCAGGGAAAGACAGCTCAATCCACCTGCTGAGGGCCTGGCTGACGCTGTTAGTTATCACCTTAGGCAATGAGCTATATGTTTTACGTCTATTTTCACATAGAATTTTTATTTTTAAGCCACCTTCTACAGGTAGAAGCTCCCCATTTTAACGTGTGAATGCTGAGGCCCACAGACATCAATTTTCCAAGGCCACAGGTGGTAGAACCAGTTCTACCTAACGCAAAGCTCAGCCTCTTCTGGACGCAGACCTTCAACTTGCTGTCAGGTAGTAAGTGAGCAGAGACCAGAGCTGTCCCGTGGTCCCAGCTCCACACCTGGCTGCCTGTCACCCAAGACCCGCTCAGCAGCCAGTGAGCGCTGCGCAGGACCATCCTGTGCTCTCCATCAGTTAATGCGCAGCTCTCTGCCGTCTAATACACACCCAGCCTGCGCTCTCCATCAGCTAATACATACCTACCTACCTACTTGGGGAAAATGTTCATGGGAAAAATGGGCTAGAACAGATGTAGAGAGGGGCTGAGTTATTACTACGCAGGTGCAGCAAAAATGATCATGGAAAGGCTGCCACTGCCTGCAATGACTTACCTCGTTCCCTTTTTCACTGGAAGAAAAGCAAGTTAAAGTCTGAAAGAAGGCAGAAGCACAGGGTCATGTAGCCCTTAACTAAGCATAGGATGAGCACACGTAAGCAGGGGCCCGCGCCGCGGCCCGTACCGAGTGATCTCACTCGCAGACTGGTCCTCTGGCTGGATTTCGGAAGCGTCGCCATTGTTCAAGGATTCACTTAGGTTGGCAAGGGAGGTCACTACATTTGCCAGTGTGCCCAGGGCTCCCTGGCTTGTTTCAGCCTGTGAGACAAAAAAACTGTCACGTTAAAAACAAAAACACACATGCAAGTGACTCTGAGCCCAGTAGAGGTGTGATCTGCTTCAAAAACACCTGCTGGGTGTGAGCACCGAGCAGCACAGGGACCTCTTTGGGGTGAAGAGTCAGTTTCTGGCCCTTGGTGATGGTAGTGGCCACATAAGTGTACCACCTACGACACAGTGACACGGTGGTGATGTCAACAACAACGGGTTGGCTGGGCTTCACTGACCAGACTACTGTGCCTCCAAAGACTTATTGAGAAAGTTGTAAAAAGACAACTGGAGACAGGCACAGTGTCTACGAGCCCAGGACCTGGGAGGTGAGATAGAACTGCAGCTGTGAGGCCAGCCTGGGCAACTCAGCAAGACCCTTCTTCAAAATAAAGAATAAAAAATAGGGCTGAGGGTGGAGCTCGGAGGTAGAGTGCCCTGGATTCCATCCGCAGGACCAAGGCTGGGAGAGGAGCAGGGAAGACAACCCACAAAACTAAACAGACAGTGCACAGAATGGGAGAAAATATTTGCAAGGTCACATACACAATGATGGTTTAGTGGCTAGAATATCCAAAGAATTCTTAATGCTGAACAATAAACAGACAACTAGATTTAAAATTTCACAAAGGGCCAGGCATTGTGGCGCATCTTGTAATTCCCGTGCTTGGGAGGCAGAGACAGGAGGATTGCTCAGGTCCGAAGCCAGCCGTGGTGGCTTAAGAGACCCTGTTTCCAAATAAAAAGTATAAAATAGGTCTGGGAGTGTAGCCTGGCGGTAGAAGGGTTTCCAGGAACCCCACTACCACCAAAATAAATAAGTAAGTAAGTAAATAAATAAATAAATAAATAATTTTAAAAATTCACAAAGGATATGAAAAATAATACCCCAAAGAAGATATACAAATGGCCAATAAGCACATACCAAGACGCTCACATCACTGGAGATGAAAATCCCACTGAGACACCACTTCCGACCGTTAGGACGGCTACAATCCGAAAGACAGTAACAAGAGGAATTGGAGCCGCATCCACGGCAGGTGAGACTGCAATCTAGCAAGGTCGCTTTGAAAACGAGGCTGGAGTTCCTAATCGTGACCAGCAGTTAAAGTAGAAACAAGCCAAAGGCCCATCAATTTAGGGATGGAGAAATACAATGTGCTATAAACGTACAGTGGCACAGTTTTGGCCACAATAGGGAATGAACTTCTGGTGTAAGATACAACCTGGATGAACCGTGAAGATATTATGCCACGTGAAAGGAGCCAGGTGTGAAAGACCATATACCACAGAATTCCCTTTATACAAAATGTATAGAACTTGAGTCAGCAAGCAGATTAGTGGCTAGCAGAGTTTTGGAAGAAAGGGGGAATAACTACTGAATGGTGTTCATGGTTTGTTTTAGGGTGATGAAGAATATTCTAGAATCAGTGGTGATAGTTGCAAAACCATGTAAATATACTAAAAACCATTAAATTATAAACTAAAAGGATATGGTATGAGAATTATATTTCAATTTTAAAAAGCCAGACATAAATAATCCAAGATGGGTATACACAGATGTCTGTGTCTTGATTATAAAAGTGAACAACTAAAATCACAAAAGCTGGCATAGTAGCGTCCACTTGTAATCCCAGTACTTGGGAGGCTGACACAGTAAGAGCACAGGTTTCCAGCCAGCTGCAGCTACTCAGTGAGGCCTTCTGCAGCTGAGTGACAGCCAGTTTCAAAATAAAGGATAAGAAGGATTTCCAAGATGGCGACGGAGAGACGCAGTGTCCCTCACTAGCTGAAGCAAACTAAGTTCAACTACTGAGACAGAAGTGTCTTAATAGAGAAAAAATTAAACGTACGATCCAAAACAGACTTGGAGAGTACGGGAGAAAAAATCCAGCAACTGAACTGCAAGATTCACCACAACACACAAAGAAAGCAGATAGTGAGCTGAAGACTCGGCGGCTGGCGGAGTGCAGGCGCAGGCGCAGTGGCCTCAGGGCCGCTGGCCCAAATGGGACTTTTGGGTCTTTAACATTCCCAGAGAAGCTCCAAAACCTGAAAGTGACCAGAGAGTTCCAATACCTGAAGTTGCTAGCGAACTGGAGCTCCTGAGCGGCACTCAACAAAGGCGGCCCCGCAGACACACCCGGAGAGCGGCAGGGACCGGGAAGTGGACCTGCTCACCGCGGGAGCGAAAAGTCAGCAGGATACGGGAGAGCTGCCAGAGCTTCAGAGCCGCAGATTGGACTGCCGGTGTGAATTCCGAGGAGCCACGGACCCGGCAAGCACACAGTGAGTACGATATATGTGAGTGCCAGTGTGCGCAAAGTGGGCCAATTCAACTCCAGGACCAAAGACTTAAGGCGCGATACCTGCACGGGGCCACAAGGGGACACTCCAAGCAAATACAAGATTCACCATATATCAGCAACATAGTAGGACTGTTATCTCTTTTATTATTATTATTATTTTTTTTTTTTTACTATTTTTCTATCCTTTTATATTTTATTTTCTACTATTGAGGTTTGGTATTGTTTTACTTTTTGGGTCTTTGGGTTTGTTTTGGTTTTTGGTTTTCTGGAAGGATAAGTTTTTTTTCTGGGGGGATAAGTCTTTTCTAAAGTCCTAATACAAAGACTGGGCTAAAAATAATACCCACTAACGATGGGAAGACAGCAGAAAAGCAGACCTGAGAACTCTGAAAATATGAGAACTAGGAATAATGGAGAAATGGCAGAAATCACGAATACTGACCTACACGAAATGCAGGAAGGGGAATTCCGAATCTTGATCTACAATATGATGAAAGGATTTAAAACAAGTTTAGAGGAGATGAGAGATGAGTTAGAAACACTAAAAAAGAATCAGAAAGAGGCTTGGAATGAAATGAAAGAGTCAATAAATGAAATGAAGTCAGCAATAGAAAGAAATTCTGGAAGATTAGAGGAAATGGAAAGTAGAATATCACTGTTAAAAGACAGTTCACCCAACACCAAAAACACAGTCAATAGTATGCAGAAGTCATTACAGCAATAAAACCTAAACATACAGCAAATTTGGGACAACATGAAACGCCCTAACTTACAGATAAAAGGCATTGAAGAAGGGATAGAGGTACAGACCAGGGGCATCCGTAATCTCTTCACAGAAATAATTTTGGAGAACTTCCCAAACATGAAACGAGAGATAGATCTTCATGTTCAAGAGACATACAGAACACCATTAAGACAAGATCAGAGAAGAACCTCCTCGCACAACCTAATAGTCAAAATGACTAACAGAGAGGCCAAGGAAAAGATCTTAACAGCATTGAGAACAAAAGGTCGGGTGACATACAGAGGCAAAACAATAAGAATCACCCCAGACTATACAACCCAGGTCATGAATGCCAGGAGAGACTGGTACAACGTGATCCAGACCTTGGAAGAAAATAACTTCCAACCGAAACTGCTCTATCCAGCAAAACTACTATTCAAAGTCGACGGCAAAATAAAAGTGTTTCAAGATAATCAAAATCTCAAAAAATTTATGAATTCAAAGCCAAACTAGAGAAAATACTTAAAGAAATAAACCATAAAGAAGAAAGAAGCAGCAGACTTCAGAACCAGAGAAGAGAGGAAAGTGATCAGAGGGGCTTCTAAGTAAGAAAAAAGAAAAAGCTACCAAACAGATGACAGAATACAAAATGACAGAAAACAAAAATCATATTTCAATAATAACTCTTAACGTCAGAGGACTTAACTCACCAATCAAAAGACATAGATTGGCAATGTGGATCAAAAAACATAACCCAAATATATGCTGTTTGCAAGAAACTCACCTAACAGCCAAAGACACTCACAGACTGAAAGTGAAAGGATGGAAAAAGATATACCATGCTACTGGAGAACAAAAAAGGGCAGGGGTAGCAATCCTGATATCCAACAAAACAGACTTTAAACTAAGACACATCAGAAGAGACAAATCAGGGCACTTCCTTTTATTAAAAGGAACAATACACCAAGATGATATAATGATAGTAAACGTTTATGCTCCAAATGTGAATGCAACCACGTTTGTAGAACAAACCCTTCAGGACATCAGATCTCAAACAGACCCAAATACAATAATTCTGGGAGACTTCAATATGCCTCTCACACCACTGGATCGATCTTCAAGGCAAAAGTTGAGTAAAGACTCTTTAGAACTAAAGAAAACTATAAACCAAATGGACCTAACAGACATATACAGAACATTTCATCCAGAAACTACAGAATACACATTCTTCTCATCAGCCCATGGAACCTTCTCCAAAATAGATCACATCCTGGTACACAAAGAAAGCACCAGAAAATTCAAAAGTTGTAATATAATTCCTTGCATCTTTTCAGACCATAATGGAATTAAAGTAGAAATCAACAACAGGAAACTCAAAAGAAACTATGCAAATACGTGGAGACTGAATGATACACTATTGAATGATGAATGGGTAAGAGCAGAAATTAGGGAAGAAGTAAAGAAATTTTTGGAAATAAATGAAAACAGAGACACAACTTACCAAAATCTCTGGGACACTATGAAGGCAGTATTAAGAGGAAAGTTTATTGCATTGAATGCCCACATAAGAAGGACTCAGAATCACCAACTTCAGACCCTATTGGCACAACTCAAGGATCTAGAAAGACTGCAACAGTCCAACCTCAAAGCCAGCAGACGACAGGAAATTAAAATTCGAGCAGAAATAAATGAAATAGAGAACAAAAAAACAATTCAAAGAATCAACAAAACAAAAAGCTGGGTCTTTGAAAAGGTTAATAGAATTGATAAACCCCTGGCCAACCTAACCAAAAGAAAAAGAGAATCAATGCAAATTACTAAAATCAGAAATGAAAAAGGAGACATCACCACAGAGAGTGAAGAAATTCAAAGGATTATCAGAAACTAAAAATTTATACTCCACTAGACAAGAAAACATGGAAGAAATTGATAGATTACTAAACACAGTTAACCTACCTAAACTGAACCAAGAGGACATAGCAAGCCTAAACCAACCAATAGCAAACAATGAAATAGAAATGGCAATAAAAATTCTTCCATCAAAGAAAAGCCCAGGCCCAGATGGGTTTCCAGCTGAATTCTACAAAGCCTTCAGTAAAGAACTAATACCAATACTTCATAACTTATTCCAGGAAATTAAAAGAGATGGAACTCTCCCAAATTCCTTCTACGAGGCCAGTATCACATTAATCCCCAAACCAAATAAAGATACCTCAAGAAAGGAAAACTATAGACCAATATCTTTAATGAACATAGATGCAAAAATTCTAAACAAAATACTAGCCATATGCATTCAAAACCATATCAAGAGAATAATACACCATGACCAAGTTGGTTTCATCCCGGAAAAACAAGGCTGGTTCAACATACGCAAATCAATACATGTCATCCACCACATAAATAGAATCAAGAATAAAAACCACATTATCATAGCAATAGATGCTGAAAAAGCCTTCGACAAAATCCAACACCCATTCATGTTAAAAACACTACAGAAAATTGGAATAAAAGGAACATACCTCAACATCATTAAGGCAAAATACAACAAAACCAAAGCCAACATTATACTGAATGGAGAAAAAATGCAAGAATTTCCCCTAAAATTGAGAACAAAACAAGGATGTCCACTATCACCACTCCTCTTCAATATAGTCCTTGAGACTCTTGCCACAGCAATCAGACAAGAGAAGGAAATCAAAGGAATTTAAATAGGAAGAGAGGAATTAAAATTATCCTTATTTGCAGATGGCATGATCCTTTGCCTAGAAGACCCTAAGAACTCAACCAAAATACTTCTGGAGTTAATTAACAAATTCAGCAAAGTTGCAGGATACAAAATCAACCTAAAGAAATCAGAGGCTTTTCTTTATACCAACAATGAATCCACAATGAAAGAAATAAAACAATCAATTCCATTCACTATAACCTCAAAACCAATAAAATACCTAGGAATAAACCTAACCCAAGATGTAAAAGACCTCTACAACAAAAACTATAAAACATTAAAGAAAGAAATTGAAGACCTTGGAAGATGGAAAGACCTCCCATGCTCGTGGATAGGCAGAATAAATATCATCAAAATGGCCATTCTGACAAAAATGATTTATAGATTCAATGCAATTCCCATTAAAATACCAACTACATCCTTTACAGACCTAGAAAAAGCAATCATGAACTTTACATAGAGAAAGAAAAGACCCAGAGTAGCCAAAGCAATTCTCAGCAACAAGAATCACGCAGGAGGCATCACAATCCCAGACTTCAAACTATACTATAGATCAATAGTAGTAAAAACAGCATGGTACTGGCACAATAACAGGTACACTGACCAGTGGAACAGAATAGAAGATACAGAAACAAATCCACACACCTACAGTCAATTAATTTTTGACAAAGGGACCAAACTCATACGCTGGAGAAAAAACAGCCTTTTCAACAAATGGTGCTGGGAGAACTGGCTATCTATTTGTAGAAAGATGGAACTAAACCCCTATATCTCACCATGCACAGGAATCAACTCAAGATGGATCAAAGACTTAGAAATCAGACCAGAGACTGAAGTTATTAGAGGAGAACATAGGCTCATCACTACAACATATAGGCACAGGCAGTAACTTTCTCAACAAAACCTCCAAAGCTCAGGAAATTAAAGCAAGAATCAACAAGTGGGATAGCATCAAACTAAAAAGTTTCTTCTCATCGAAGGAAGCCATCAAGAACCTAAAGAGAGCCGGGCGTGGTGGCGCACGCTTGTAATCCCCGCGCTTGGGAGGCGGAGACAGGAGGATCGCGCAGGTTCGAAGCCAGCCGCGCGCGCTGGCTTAGGAGACCCTGTTTCCAAAATGAAAATGTAAAAATAGGTCTGGGAGTGTAGCCCGGAGGTAGAAGGGCTTCCAGGAACCCCAGTACCACAAAAAAAAAAAAAAAAAAAAAAAAAAAGAACCTAAAGAGGAAGCCTACAGAACGGGAGAAGATCTTTACCAGTCACCACTCCGATAGGGGACTAATATCCAGAATATACAAAGAGCTCAAAAGACTCTGCACTAGCAAAACAAACAACCCAATCAAGAAATGGGCAAATGAAATGAATAGACACTTTATAAAAGAAGAGATACAAATGGCCAATAGATTCATGAAAAGATGTTCTTCATCACTGGCCATCAGGGAGATGCAAATCAAAACAAAACAGATTCCATCTAACCCCAGTCAGATTGGCAAGCATAAAGAAATCAAACAATAATAAATGCTGGTGAGGATGTGGGGAAAGAGGAACTCTTTTACATTGTTGGTGGGAGTGCAAACTAGTTCAGCCACTATGGAGATATGTGTGGAGATTCCTTAGAAAACTGGGAATAGATCCACCATATGACCAGCTTTACCACTCCTCGGTATTTTTCCAAAGGGGTTGAAAACAGAGAACTACAGCAACATATGCATACCTGTGTTCATAGCAGCACAATTTATAATAGTCAAAATTTGGAAACAACCTAGGCCCCCATCAACAGATGTTATGGGAAATACACACAATGGAATTCTATTCAGCTATAAAGAAGAACAAAATCACGTCATTCGTATGAAGATGGAAAGTGCTGGAAAGCATTATGTTAAGTGAGATCAGCCAAACACAGAAAGAGAAGGGACATATGTTTCCTCTAATATGCCCAAATGAGTGAGCATCAGGGATACCAGAGGGACTCCAGATAATGGAAGGGAAATCTCAGCAAAGTTTGAATGGAAAACTAAGAGAGGAAGGAGGCTGAACTTGACTGATGAGTGGCTATTTCCAAATAGGTGTAAAAGTATGAATATAGCAAGGTTAGCCTGGGTATTAAAAGTATCGGGAGTGGGGAAGGGAAACGGGGGGGACGGGGGACGGCTCCAAATACAGATTAAATGTATAACATTTACTTTCAAGAAAATAAATTTTTTTTTAAAAAAGGATAAAAGTATGGCTGGGGAGTAGCTTGGAGGTAGATGCCTCTGGGTTCAATCCCCAGTACAGCAAAAATAAAAATAAATAAATGAGTAAAACCAATAAAAATGTCACAACCAGAGAGCAGATTAACAAATCACAGTATATAGTAAAATATGTGAGGTGTATATGGTGGCACACACCTGTAACCCCAGTACTTGGGAGGCTGAGACAGGAGGATCACAGTTTCAAAGCTAGCCCCAGCCTTAGCAAGGCTCAAGGCAACCTAGGGAGACCCTGTTTCAAAACAAAAATATAAAAAGGGCTGGGGGCATATCTCAGAAGTAGACTGTCCCTGGGTCTAATCCCTAGCAACACACACACAAATTATGGTAGTACTGCTGTTAAGATTTAGGTCAGTCATCATGATAGAAAAATATGTTGAAGAAAAATAAAGTTTTAAGAAGAGTGGACAGAAAGAAAAGACATAAACAACGTACACACTTTGACCATCAGTGCCCTGGCTCTAGTTACGGCAGCCACCAAGAGACCCTGGTGAAGCTTTGTAACAGCTTGTTTCTTTTTACAAAGTAAGCTTTTTTTTGCGGGGTGGGGGGTGGTACTGGGAACTGATCCCAGGGGCATCTACCTCTGAGCTACAGCTCAAGCCCTATTTTATTTTGAAACCATCTAACAGAGGCCTTGCTAAGTTGCTGAAGCTGGTCTTGAACCTGTGATCCTCCTGTCTCAGATTCCCAAGTACTGGGATTACAAGTGTATATTGTCATACCTGGCCAAAGTAAGCTATTTTAAGTGTAAAATTATTTCAAAGTAAAAAGTTTAGAATGAGTCTGATAATAGCTACCCTCAGGGGCTTTGCATGTCTAACATGCACAAGCTTCAGGGGTGGCCCTGTCGTCCCAGTCCATGGAGGAGGAGTAGGCAGGACAGGAGTCTGATTCTAAAGCTCTCTTGACTACAGCTTCTCATGCAGCTTTGGCATCCATTCTCTGTCATCCAGTGACAGTTCTCAACAGTGAACACTCAAGGGCTCATGCGTGCCAAGAGCTTTTCAAATTAACTTCCTCCAGCTTCCCACCAACCATGTGGAATCAGCATCAAGAAAACTGGCGTGGGAGGAGGCTCATGGTTGTTAAGCACAGGCCCAGCGGCCCCGAGATGGGTCTCCGTCTGCACCAGTGACCAGCTGCTGCACATGACCTGGGTTCAAGGTGGCTGGAACTTTACTTTGGGGCCTATGGTTTCTGTACATTCCACTGTGTAGTCAGAGCCAGTCTCCAGAACATCTGCTGGATAACCAGCTCCCTCAATGACAGGAAGCTCAAAGCCCAGCCTGGGGAACCAAATGTGCAGGGCAGCTCGCCATGCCGGCCAGGCCTCGTCCTCAAAGAGGATGCTGCCCAGTGCCCTGAGCGTGTGCATGGATGCGCCAAGAGCAGATCAGACGGAAGTCTGCAGGACGGCCCTTTCAGTGTACCTGGTGCTATTTCCTAGTCACTTGCTTTATACTACTAACGGAACAATGTCCTCTGCCCACAGGACCCTAGCCCTTGCTAATCATAGAAAGTAGCCAGCTGTCTACCTCTTGGACTCACAAACAGCTCTGTCCACAGCTGAATTCGCTACGGCTGATTTGCCCCAGTCAAGCTTCACAACTGTCGGCCTTCTGGCTCAGGTTCCTACTAAACATCATCTAATAGCTGGAGGTTTAGTAAAAGACCATCTTAGGATAAGTAGCTCTTTTCATAGCACGCTGGTGTTTGATAATGTGTGTACACGAAGGAAAAAAATCATACTGAGAACAGAGCCACAGAATGTGCACCAAGCTGGAGTCTGAACTCTGGTGTGTTATAATGACCGTGGCCAGCAGCCCTAACTGAGTGCTCCAAGAAGCCGCCAGCGACTCTGGGATGGATCCCAGGATGGCTGCACTACGGGAGCAAGCTGAGCTGCAGAGGCCAGGAAGGGTGGGCACACAGAACCGCAGCCGCTCGGACCACACGGAGGAGAGGAAGGAGGTGGGAGGAGAAAACGTCACCTTGGCGTCCGCGGCCAGGAGCACCGTGCCATCCTCACGTATCAAAGGCTGCTGGATGTTCACAAGCATCCCTGGATCAAGAAGACCTGTTTGTCTATTTAAGACATAAAGAAACCCAGAGTAGCTTCCAACATTTTATGCACAGGATGGTCATGCTGCATTTCCCTGTCCCTTCCGTGCCTGCAAAGCTATCTGCTGGTAGAAAAGCTCTAACTAGACCCAGCCACCGCGTGGCGAACAGCCCTCTTCTCCAGACAGTGAGACGTGTGACGTGGCTGGGTAGCTCAAGACACAGGTGCGCAGCCCCGGGGTTCCATGCTGACTGCAGGCTGTGGCCACGCCGCCAAAAAGCTAACTTGACCTTCAGAAACCAGGCAGCCGCAGCTCCGGTCCTCTACACAACATGTTTTAGATCTCGCTTTCCGTCTTTCTGTTCCTTGTTACACAATTCCACAGAGTACATTAAAAAGAATGGAAAAGCTAGCTTGGGGCACTATGTGGGACCTCACCTCACCTTCAACCTATCATTTACACGGCAAAAATATGTGAATCTTGAGTTAAAGAATAATTCTCTGTATGAATGGCACCTAAACTGGAGGCTATAACCAGAGCCCCGAGCTAGAACCACCCACCCCAAGCCAGACGGCCTCAGGACAGCCCAGGGTGTGATGGCCAGCTCTGGGGGTGTGGGGCGAGGCACAGCCAGGCCGCAGCAGGCGCCTCCTCCCGGGGCCAACGAGCCGGCGCCTCCGCTGGTCAGGCTCCAGGCTCCTCAGCCGGCCCTCTGTGAGCACAGGGACTGACCTTGCTCCATCCTTGTCTGCCACAAACGTGGGAGTAGCTATCAGGGGACTTCTCAGGTCCTTCCGGATGTAGATTTTCTCTGTTGAAGCAGCACAATTGCTTGGTTTCTCCCGCTGCACGTCAAACGGCTTCCGTTCGCTCTGCACAGCTTAAATCACAACATGAAGGTTCACGTTTAGAGTCAGTCAATAAAAACCATACCCCGTGCTAAAGGAGGGGCTCTCCCTCAGTAAATGCCGTAGGGCAGGGTGGGAAGCACTGGTGCTGGGCTCGCTCGGCTCAGTTCTCACAGGGGAGAGAGGTTCAAGGCCAAGCACCGCCAGGTCAGCGTCAAAGGCCTGCCAAAGAGCTGGAGACGGCAGCAAGCTGTGGAGGCCTCCCGGGGCTCTCTGGGTTTTCACATCTTGCTAGCAACGCACTGCCCAAGAGAAGAAAGGCCACTTTCCAAGCAGGCCCTTAACAGACACTGCTGCATGCCACACAGGACAGAGCAATCAGTCTAATTTCCAACTCCAGCCTGAACAGCTTTGACCAACTATTTAATGGGCGTTAATTTTTTTTATCACATTAGTAATTTCTCCCTTCAGCAATCTAATAAAAGAACAGATGTGCATACCACAAGCGAACAGAGTTTTCTTTAAAAAGGGAAAGAAAAAAAAACTTGGATTCAGATATCCAGGTATCCTGCTCAGTGAATGAAATTCACTGGATCTGAGTCTGCAGTTACAGCCATTATCATAAGAGATGAATTTCAGTCACTGCTCTGAGTAAAAATAGTCACTACTGAGAAAGACAGCTTGGCAAGGTGGCCTGTCGCCCACCAAGCCAGCGACACATTTATTGACTTTTGGGGAACAGCAGGATCACTGGATGAGATAAAAACATTATACTAAGGAAGAAATTAGACTGATAATTCAAATTTCTCAAAGAACACGTTTTCATTTGTTGCCTGGTAAAGTGTGCAATTTCCTATTCCTAGAAGTAGAAACGTAGTTCTGAAGCATCTTGGCTGTCAGTCTCCCTAGGGCCCCATGTTGCAATGCGCTCGCCCTGCAGCGGGAGCCTGCAGGCCTAGGTCCAGGGCCGCCCGCCCTGCCTCTGCTAACCTCCGTGCGCGCTCAGCCAGCCCTGCCCTGCTCTCCCTGGATCTCTCTCTTGCTGACTTTGGATCCTGGGCTTCACGGTTTCACCACTAGGGAGGGAAGGGACCCCATGCGGACTGGCCCATGTGAACGAGGGCCTGGTTTTAGAATTCCTCACACCCAAGTTTCTGGCAGCAGGTTGAGGAGGGCCCAAGCCCGCCCTGGCTGCCCACACCAGGGCAACAGCTCTCCCCTTATGACTCGACTGTAAGAGGGCTGGCGCCAGGCCCGAGGACCAGGGTCTGGGCTGAGGCTACACGTCCCCGGCCGGAGCGCTTCGGCAGCAGGGCTGGGGTGCGCTGCTGTCAGCTGTACCCCAGTGTGTTCACCCCCACCTACTTCCTGGACGTCCCGACCTGGAACAGGGAATGCACATGCCCGGCAGTGCTGGCCCAGGAAGTGAGCCAAGACAGGGCCCGCGTGGGTCCGTTGCTCCTAAGTGGATTCCTGGGTCAATACAGAACGCCTCGGGGCGACACCATGGCCTGTGACCCACACTCACACTCCATCTTCATGCCCATCTCTAAGCACTTCTTCAGCCGGCAGAACTGGCAGCGGTTGCGGTGGTGCTTGTTGATGATGCAGTCCTGGTTGCTCCGGCAGCTGTAGGTCAGATTCTTCCTCACGCTCCGTTTGAAGAAGCCTTTGCAGCCTTCGCAACTGACCGCGCCATAGTGTCGGCCTGAAAGGAGACGAGGACAGGAAGCGCTTCAGAGAGAACAGGCCATCTTCCACACACTCTGCTTGGAAAACAAGACTCCCCAGGTGGTCGGGGCGTGCGCCGTCAGGTGCTGAGCCCACGGAGACGCGGCCTAAGCACTAGGCACGGCCACCGCTCCCCTCCACGTGATTCCTCGACGGTCCTGAAATTAGGGAAAACCTCAAGCACACACAGGTTACGTGAGCCTGATGTTCTTGGTACGCAGAGGCCCTACACACAGGGAGAGCACTCCGGGGGCCCTGGTTCGTGCCATCCGTGCAGGATCGCACCTGGACCTGGGCCACGGAGCTGCCCGGCTCCCATCCTGCCGGGAGCGGTGCGGGCAGTCCACACGTGCACCATTCTAGCACCCAGTGCCCCACTCCGGCAGCCCAGTCCACCTCCTGTCCCCGCACTTACATTGGGGGAAACAATGGTGGCTGTGACCCATGAAACAACTGCAGTTACCACTCATACCCTTCCTGGAATGCTGGTGTGTGTGTGTGTGTGTGTGTGTGTGTGTGTGTGTGTGTGTGTGTGTGTTACTAGAGGTTGAACCCTGAGGTGTCCCACCTGAGCTACAATCCCAGCCTGATTTTTTTTTTTTAATTTGAAATACGGTCTCTCTAAGTTGATGAGTCTCCCTACTTGCTGAGGCTGTCCTCAAACCTGTGATCCTCCTGTCTCAGCCTCCCAAGTACTGGGATTGCAGATGTGCACACCTGGCAAACAGTTCATTTTCTGACCGTGTTTAACCAAAGACAAACAACCCCTCCCCAAGCCTTCCTAGTTTATCAAGCACTTATGCACACATCCTAGCGCCCTGGTCTCCAGCTGGGACTGACTGGACATTCTGGTTCTCTCTGGTTTCTGTAAGCCAACTTCTTCCAGGACACACTTCACAGGATTGTTCCTGACGGTGGAGTCAGGGCAGTCAGGGCATCCGCATAAGCTCTAGTCCGTGGCGCCATTTCTAGGGCCAAGCGCACAGCCTCGGCTCTACTTCTGTGAGCACTGCACTCCCTTTCTCATGCTCCTGGCTCAAGTGACTTCTAGTATTTGGAGACAGTGGCACTGAAAGCCCGTGTGACTAGGCTTTTCTCTAAGCTCAGAGGAGGCCAAAAGGGCAGCTGTCCTTCAACCTGTGATCCTCCTGTCTCAGCCTCCCAAGTACTGGGATTACAGACGTAATCTTGGCCAGAGGCAGCACTGTCCCCTTGCCTCCTGGGGTGGGAAAGGGCATCAGAGAGCAGCTGGGCGGGCTTCACCAGGGCAAGGCGGGGGCAGAGGCAGCCCTGGGCACAGTATCGGAGCTTCTGATCTTCTGCAGATCATAAGGTGAAGTCTAAGAGGCTTCCTCCAATCTTTTTTAAATTTTTTTTATTTTTTGAAGTACTGAGGATGGAACCCAGGGACATTCTACCTTTGAGCTACACCCTCTGCCCTATTTTTTATTCTTTATTTTGAAACAGGGTCTCACTGAGTTGCCGAGGGCCTCACTAAGTAGCTGAGGCCTGCTGTGAACCTCCAATTCTCCTGTCTCAGTCTCCCAAGAACTGAGATTACAGGTTTGCAGCCAACCTCAGCAATTTAGTGATACATTTCCCAACTTAGTGAGACCCTAATTCAAAATAAAAGCCGGGCATTATGGCGCATGCTTGTAATCTCAGCATTCAGGAGCGCTGAGACCAGAGGATCGCAGCCTCAGCTACTTAGTGGAGCACTCCGTAAATTAGTGAGACCCTGTTTCAAAATAAAGAATAAAAAATAGGGCAGGGGTGTAACTCAGAGGTCGAATGGCCCTGGGTTCCATGCCCAGACCCGCAAATAAATAAATAAATAAATAAATAAATAAATAAATAAATAAAATGATAAAACAGGGCTGGGAGTGTAACACACACACACACACACACACACACACACACACACACACACGTAAAAACAAAACAAAACTAAGGACAACAAAGCATCCAAAGTTCATGTGAACTGTTGCCAAAGAAGTAGAATCCAGCAGGAACAGAACCCAGGCCTCTGCTGCTGGCATCACCAGAAGCAGGCCCCGGCCCCAGTGCTAGTGGGCCAGAGCCTGACCTTTGGGCCAGATGCCTTCTCCAGTCCCCCTTCACCCACACTCACCCACAGAACCCAGGAGGAGCTCGCCAGGACACCAGGGGTGGGCAGCAAACTTGCCGAGCCCTGGCTCTACCAGCTCCAACACCGTCCTGCTCTCGGCAGCAGCATAGCCGTACTCAGCCAAGGCTCCCAGGACGGCTGCCTTGCAGGCCCTTCCTGAGCCCGGACTCCAGCCAGAACCCACGCGCCCTGCACCTCCGTTACAGCAGTCTATCACACTGAAGTACTCTGAGGGCTAATGGGACTGGGTGGGATGAAGGAGACTAACCAGCACATCTTGTGAACAGCAGAACACTAGGCATATATTAACTAGATTAAAAAAAAGATTACTTTCTTCATAGTACAGAAATCCTAGACTCTTGACCAAGATTCACAGATCACAGGGAATGTTGACTTTTCCTGTTGATCCTAATAATGTGAGAAACTATTTTGCTTACCACCCGAATAAGAAAAGTGCAGTTCATGCTTAAAATCTACGAGCCTACAGATAACATCCTTTCTCAGTTAACCCTGCCTCGCCCCGTGGCAGCCAAGTCAGGCTCCTGGTCCAGGGTAGGCCCAGCAGAACCCGGTCACGCACCAGAGGCTTTGTCGCCACAGACCACACAGTACTCCACCACCTGGGGCCGCTGGACGTCCGCCTTCCCCAGCAACCGCTCCACAGATGCAGAATCCGTGACGATCTATGAGAAATCACAAACAAACAGCGCTGAGAGCAAAGAAGCCACCGAGCAAAGTCTACCCGTAAATCTCAAGCCGGGGCTTTCTAAGTGGGACTGGGAAGATTCCCGCTGACACCGTCGTCTGACATCTAGCTGGCCTGCTCTCAGTGGAGCTCATCACAACAAGAAAATGCTTCCCTTCCTTAAGTTTCTCCATATTAGAGTCCCCCTCCAAACATGAATCAGCAGCATTATCTGTAATATACAAGAGGTAGAAACAATTCAAGTGTCCTCTAAGATAAAAAAAAAAATTATTTCATAGTATATACGTACAAGGAACTAGTATCTAGTCTTAAAAAGGAAAAACGTTCTACCATGTACTACAACATTTCAGAAGACTCGAACACATAATGTTAAGTGAAGTACGCGGGTCGGAAAAGACAAACGCGGTGTGATTCCACTTCACCGAGGTGGCACCCAGAGTCTCCCGGCTCACACGGCGGTGGCCAGGGCAGGACGGGGAAACGGCAAAGCTACTGTTCAATGACACGGAGCAGCAGCCGCCTCGACATCTTCACCCTGCCACCGGTGTGTGGCATTCTCACGGGCAGAGCGTTTTATTAGTTTGGGAAGATGAAAAAAGTTACAATGACGAATGGTGGCACAATCTGAATGGCCCTGAACACGGAGCAGGTGGTAATTTTTTTTTTTAAATTTTTACTCTTTATGCTTCGGTGGATGGAACTCAGGGGTATTCTACCTCCGAGCTACACCCCCAGCCCTATTATTTTGAAACAGGGTCTGACTAGGTTGATGAGTCTCACTACTTGCTGAGGCTGTGCTTGAACCTGTGGTCCTTCTGGATTACAGTGAGCCACACGCCTGGCTCAGATGTTAAGCTTTATATAATGCAAAACTTAACACACTCCTTAAAGCATAGAAGCTATGCGCACACAGACGAGCTCCATGCTCGGCCACCACACGGTGCCGGCCTCACGGCTCTTCTCTACCTGCTTCGTTTGCAGTGTTCCCCAGCTTCATGATGGACACCTGTCTCCTCCAGCCTGGCCCGCCCCCAGCCTGCTGGCAGGAGGAGAAGGCAGGGCGGAGATGGAGTCGAGAACTGAGGGCCCAGAGCCAGTGGGCTACAGGAGCAAGGAAGAACAGGAGAAGCTGGGACCAGGTTTGACGAGGTGGCAGAGGTCAGAGCTACAAGTGACTGGCTGTGGTCAGACCTAAATGGTGCCTTTAAAATATCACAGGCCTGCAGCTGGGCAGAGTGGCGCATGCCTGTCATCCCAGTACTTGAGAGGCTGAGAGTGGAGGATCACAGGCTCAAGGACAGCCTCAGTCAATCAGCAAGCGTCTCAGCAACAGAGTGAGACCCTGTTACAAAACAAGAAAGAACAAGGGGCTGGGGTGTAGCTCAGAGGAAGAATGCCCCTGGGTTCAAGTCCCTGTATTGCACGCACACACAAGCACGTGCACACGCACACACACGATCCCGGGCCAGGCACTGCGGTCACGTGGCCTTATAGCGTAAACGTCCCTGTGGCCTCGGTGCTCCTGGCTTTTCTTGGCTCAACTCCCATCCCCTCTGAGTGCTGACTGTCTTCTGGGCTTGCTGGTTTTCTACTTTAGCCAGAGCAGCAACCTACTATGTTTGTAGGACCCTCTAGGGAAGGCTCTGGCCTCTAAGACCAAGGTGAAAATAAGTCGGGAACAGGTTCCGCAGCAGGAGCCTGGGACGGTGCTGCCCGGCCCTACCTGGATCCTGCCAGGGACCAGGCTGTCCGAGGTGGTGAAGATGAGCTGCTTGGCGCTGGGCGTCTCTGGGGAGGCCAGGATCACCTTCCCAGCTCCAGCTCCATCTGGGCTGGTCAGGATGAACTGCTGCTTGGAGGAGCCAGAGGCGTCCACCGCGGTGACTATCTGGATCTTCTGTCCTGTCTGCTGGTCGGTCACAATCTACAAGACCACGAGCACCGGTATTGAGGCCGATCAGTCACAGAGAAAACGAAAGACAGGGTCACTGAGCGGAGCAGGATGCAAGACTGGGCAGCCTCAGGAGTGACAGGGATGAGGCAAGCGGAAGCCGTGGAGAGAGGGCCTCGAGCTGGCCGGCGCAGGCAGAAGGGCTCTTCCTTGCCTTGCACGAACAAGACGGCCACCATAACCCAGTGATGCAAGTCAAATGTCTGGCTTCCTTTCCCTGTTTATCAATTCTTATTTTCCTTACACTTCTTTTGCCATTAAGGAATAAAAACAGTCATGTGATTGAGAGGCATCTTCCATAACCAACTACAATCATACAGCTTTTGGTGACAGAAATATGTTCTAGGAGACGCACTGTTGGGCGATATTGTCATTGCACAACTATCAGAGTGGACAAGTTGCACCAACTGAGATGGCTACATTCCTAGGTGGACTTGAATTAGTTAAAAACTACTATGTGTGTTTTCTGAACAGAAAAAGTTAAGGTATTTAAAATGGCCAGAAAGGCATGGTGGCGCACACTTGTCATCTCAGCATTTGGGAGGCTGAGAAAGGAGGATCGCAGGTTCGCAGCCAGCCTTAACTACTTAGTGAGGCCCTCCACAACTCAGTGAGACCTTTTTCAAAAGAAAAAACAGGACTGAGGTGTAGCTTGGAGATAGAATGCTCCTGGGTTCCATCCCCGGGACCACCAAAAAAAAAAAAAAAAAAAAAAAAAAAAAAAAAGAATTGCCCAAGATTTATTGGGGGTACTAGATGTGACTATAGGTGGTGGCCCTGCTCTTAACTGATAGGATATATATTACTTCTCAATTTGAAATCAAGTAAGTAATAAAATGGCTCATCCCCATCTTTTGAAACAGCTCAGACCTCTTTCTCTTTTTTTTTGGTGACACTGTGCTTGATCTAGGGGCATCCTACCCCGGAGCCTCAGGTTTATTTTCAAAGAGGGTCTCACTAAGTGCACTGGCCTTGAACCTGCACTCCTCTTGTCTCAGCCTCCCAAGTACTGGGACTCTAAGCCATGCACCATCGTGCCTGGCCAGACTTTTGCTTTGAAATTAAGTTTGTTAGGTTTGGGGACGTAGCTCAATGGTAGAACACTTGTTGCCGAGCATGTGCAAGGTCTGGGTTTAATCCCTAGTGTAGGTAAATAAATAATAAAATAAAAATAAAAAGGTCAGTGAAATTTTTTTTCTTCTTCTATTATCATTATTATTTATATTTTTTTTTAGTGGCACTGAGAATGGAACCCAAGGGTATTCTACCTCTGAGCTATACCCCCAGCCCTATTTTTTTATTCTGTACTTTGAACCAGTGTCTCATTAAGTTATGGAGGGCCTCACTATGTAGCCGAGGCTGGAGGCAAACCTGTGGCCCTCCTGTCTCAGCTTCCCAAGTACTGGGATTACAAGCGTGCGCCAACACGCCCGGCTTATTATTTTTTTTAAATAAGTGAGGTGGTACTGTACTTGATGGCCAAGAGGCACACCAGCTTAATAAATCCCTTCGGCAGGTTTTTGGGCAGGATTTTAAGGGGGGCAGGGTTGCCCAGCAGTGGCGGCACCCACGTGGGGCTGGCACGGGTACCTGAATGCGCTGAGGTGATGCTACCGCGGAGTCGGTGGAGATGATCTGGATGCGCGGGGAGGGGCTGGTCATCCCTGGAGATTCCGGCCGATGGGTCTGTGTGCACGGTGCCTGTGGGTGATGATGGGGGCTCAGAAAGATGCCAATGGCAGCCTGAAGACCACGCCTTTGGCATCTGCTGTGGCCTGGAGTGGTAAACCTGTGCAGTGCTGAGTTATCAACACAGAATAACAAAGGAACAGGTGGGATACTGACACAGGCTCGCCCCCCAAAATACAATCTCAAAACAGTTGTTTCTAATATTGAAAATGCAAGGAAAAACCAAAGAGATACTTAGTTTTCCTCTGCACAACTTTTAAGAAGCTACCAAATAATTTTTTCAGAGATATCCTTGAATGTTTCACTTTCTTCAAAGCCAGCTATAAAATCCTCTTTAGTGATGTTTCCAGAGAGGCCCTCACAGCACTGTGGGAATAACGAAGAAAACCAGCATGACCCTGAAAACTCCTGGGGTCAGTACTTAGGTCCTGCCAGCCTCTAGCCCATCAGGAACACAGGGTCTGGAATTGAGTCAATACCTACCAATGGCAAGAGTCAAGGTGCTGAGTGGTCACCTGGGTACCTGAAGCGAGAAGATAGTATTTTTCTCGATTAAAGGAGTATCAAGAGCCAGGCATGTGGTGCCCACCTGTAATCCCAGTACTAGGGAAGCCAAGACAGGAGGATCACATGTTTAAAGCCAGCCTCAGCAATTTAGCAAGGCCCTCAGCATCTTAGTGAGACCCTGTTTCAGGGGGAAAAAAAAAAAAGTGGGGCTGGGGGTGTAGCTCAGAGGTAGAAAGCCCCTGGGTTCAATCCCTAGCAACCCCCTCTACACATAGTACATCATGCACCAATACCTTAACAAACCTCAAAAAAAAAAAAAAAACAGGAGAAAACATTTCCTAATCCATTCTAAGAGTCCAATATTACCTGATACCAAAACCAGACAAAGACATAACAAAAAAACTACAGGGCAATATTCCTTATGAATACAGATAAAATAAGAAAGCAAAACAAATCCAGCAATATACAGAGGAGAATACACCATGACTAAGTGGGGTTTATACAAGGTTGGTTCAACATTTAAAAATCAAAAAATGGAATACACCTATTTAAAGAATATAGAAAAGAGCCAGGCGTGGTGGCGCATGCTTGTAATCCCAGCATTTGGGAGTCTGAGACAGGAGGGTTGTGATTCGAGGACAGCCTTAGCTACTTAATGAGGCCTTTTGCAACTCAGTGAGACCCTGTTTCAAAAATAAAGAATAAAAAATAGGGCTGGGGGTGTGGCTAGAGGTAGAATGCTCCTGGGTTCCATCCCAATACTGCAATATACACACAAACAAACACTGGGTACATGGCGTATGCCTGGAATCCCAATATTTGAGAGGCTGAGATAGGATCACAGGTTAAGGACAGCCTCTACTACTTAGTAAGATCTTCAGCAGCCCAGTGGGACCCCATTTCAAACCAAAAAATTAGAACGACTGGGTATGTAGTTCAGAAATAGAAGGTCCGTGGGTTCAATCCCCAGCATCACAAAAATAATTAAATAAGACAAAAACTTTATGATCATGTCCACTGAGAGAGAAAAGGCATTTTGACAGAAACCTAACACCCTTCCATCATGAGCACACTCCACAAGCCGGGCGCGGCAGCGCACTTGTAATAGCAATGCTTGGAGCTGAGACAGGAGGATCCGGGTTCACGGCCAGCCTCGGATACTTGGCGAGTATCTTAAGGCCTCAGATAGTGAGGCCCTCTGCAACTCAGTGAGACCCTGTTTCAAAAGAAAGAATAAAAAATCGGACTGGGGTTGTAGCTGGAGGTAGATCTAGCCCTTGAGCTCTCAATTTCCAGTACCCCCCAAAATAAAAGACTAAACTAGGGCTGAGGGTGTTGCTCAGAGGTACAGTGCCCTTGCATTCAATCCCCAGTTCCATAAACACATACACACACCCAAAACAAAACAAAAAAACACACCAAAAAACAAAAGCAGTGTGCAACAGTAGTTACAGAGGCTAGGGAGTAGGGGAAATCAAGATGATAGTAAGAAGATGAAATTTCAGAAGATATTTGAGATCTACTGCACAGCTTGTTGAATATAATAACAGTATACTGTGCATTTCAAAATTGCCAAGAGAGCAAATTTCAAATGTTCTCAGGAAAAAATAAGGCTTAGTTTTCGTTTTTGTGGTAGGGATTGAGCCCAGGGGCATTCTACCTCTCCCTTCTTATTTATTTTTGTGGTGCTGGAGATTAAACCCAGGAGCATTCTACCTTCCAGCTACACTACCAGCCCTATTTTATTTTTCTTTTGAAACAGGGTTTCATTAGGTTGATGAAAGTTTCACTACTTGCTGAGGCTGTCATCGAATCTATGATTCTCCTGTCTCAGCTTCCAAAGCTCAGGAATTACAGGTGTGGACCACCACGCCCAGCCTATTTTTGGTTTGAAATGGGGTCTCATGAAGTTGCTGAGGCTGGCCTAAAGTCATAATCCTTCTGTTGCAGCCTCCCAAGTACTAGGATTACAAGTGTGCACCACCATGCCAGTCAGAACAGATGCATTCAATCTTTCTTTGATAATAAACATTTAGACTTCTGTTTGAGTCTATTATTGGTCTGCAAGTTATTTCTGTCAGCTTCAGACATTTGAAATTCTTGACTGATCAAATAATACAACAAAATACTAGTGTAGATCCTTGTCTTACCTGCGAGAGGTTTTAAAGCCCTGGGCATTACTTGCCTAACTCACAGGCTATGTGCAATCAGTCTCCAGGCTATGTGGAATCAGTCTCCGCTGAAAGTGTATTGTTACCTCAACACTTCAATTAAATCCTCTAAACGTCAGTGTCCTTTAATTTAATATGGACATACTGTTACTACTTTATGGGACTGGTAACAATGTAAGTATCCATTCTCGTCAGCAAAAGATAGCTACTATTATCATGAACTTCCTGAAAAATTCTCTAAAGCCAGAATTAAGCAGTGTATGTCTTTACTAAATATGATAAAATTATACAGTGAGTCTCTCAAATAGAATTCTTTTATTTGATTATAAAATATTAAATTCAACTTCACATCCTACAAAAAAATTTAAAACTACACGGGGTGTGGTGGCCACGCCGATAATACTTGGGAGGCTGAGACAGGAGGGTGGCAGGTTCCCAACCAGCCTGAGCAACTTAGTGGGGCCTTTGACAACTTAATGAAACCCTGTTTCAAAATAAAAAATAAAATAGGCCTGGGTTGTAGCTCAGAGGAAAAGTGAACCTGGGTTCAATGCCTGTGCAAAAAATTTAAAAAGTGTAAATCTCTGTAACTTTAGATTAGCAATGGTTTCTTAGTTATTACACTTATTCACAAGCAACCAAACAAAAAATAGGTAAGATAGACTTTATCAAAAGTAAAAACGTTGGCACTTAAAAGGCTATATAAAGAATATAAAAAGAAAACCGATAGGATGAGGAATATAACTTTCAAATTATATATTTGATAAGAGATTTGTTGCCAGAACACAAAAGAATCGTTGTAACTTAAGACAGAAAAAAAAAAAAATTAAGATACCCATCAAAGCAGTTGAATAGACTTTTTTTTTTTTTTTTTTTTGGTGATACTGGGGGTGGAACCCGGCTTTCAACCTCAGAGCTATACTCCCAGATCTATTTTATACTTTATTTGGAAACACTCGTAAGTTGCTGAAAGCCTCACTAAGTAGCTGAGGCTGGCTTTAAACCTGTGTGATCCTCCTGTCTCAGCCTCCCAAGTGCAGGGATTACACGCGTGTGCCACCACGCCCGGCTGAATAGACTTTTAAAGAAGATACGCAAATGGCCAGCAACCACGTGAGAGATAGGGCCACATCACAGCGACTCAAAACCACTGTGAGCAGCACTTTGCACACACGGGATGGTCACAGCAAAAAGGCTGGTGATACCAGGTGCTGACAGGAACCGAAGATGGTGCAGCTACTCTGAAAAACAATCGGGCAGTTCCTCACAGGTTTAAAAATAGAGCTGTTATTTGGCCAGCAATTCTCCTCTTAGGTATATACACAAAAGAAAATATCACATTCACAGAAAAACTGGTATACAACATTCCTAAGAACATTAATCCTCATAAGTGAAAAATGAGAGCCCAGTACTTAACAGCTAATGAACAGATAAGGAGAATGTGGTTTACATCCCGTAAGTGGCACATTATCTGGCAGTAAAAAGGAATGGAATGCTGGTATATACTACAACATGGGTCAACTCTGAGGAAATTATGCTAAGTCAAAGAAGCTGGTCACAAAAGACCAGGGTGTATGACTCCTGTTTATATAAAAGGTCCTGAGCAAAGCATTTATTTATATACAGACAGAATGTAAATCAGTGGTTGTACAGGGTGAGAGCTGAACAGGGAGACAGCTAAGGGTCTAGGGTTTCTGGGGGGCTACTTTTGGGGTAAAGGAAATGATCTGCAACCAGGTGTGGTGGCCACGCCTTTAATCCTGCATCTGGGAAGCTGAAACAGAGGATCACAGATTTGAGACCAGACGTGACAACCTAGTGAGGCTCTTGGCAACTGAGTGAGACCCTGTTTCACAATTAAAAATAAAATAGGGCTGGGGGTATAGCTCAGAGGCAGAACTAGAGACTGAACCCCTGGGTAGCCCCCCCAAACACAAAGTTCTGTAATTAGATAGTGGTGACGGTTGCATAATCTGTGAATTAAAAAGTTGCAGAACTATACACTTTAAACAACTGTATACTATGTGATATGGATCGTAATAAGGCTAATTCTTTTTAAGCAATGAGCCTGGTGTGGTGGCACATGCCTATAATCCCAGTACTTGGGAGGTGAAGACAGGTGGATTGTAGGTTGGAGATCAGCAGGCGGTAATTTATCCAGACTGTTTCAAAATAAAACACAAAAAGCCCAGGCTGAGGGTGCTGGGCATGGTGGCCTACACCTATAACCCCAGTATCTGGGAGGCTGAAACAGGAGGATTGCAGGATTGAAGCCAGCCTTGTCATCTTGGCAAGGCTCTTAGCAACTTAGGGAGACCCTGTTTCCAAATAAGAAATAGAATAAGGTGGAGAATGTAGCCTGAAGGTAGAATGCCTCTGGGAGCAATCCTCAGCACCACAATAAACGAACAAATAAATAGCGCCTAGGTGAGGTGACTGGGGCTGCGCTCCTCTTGAGCCCTCCGCCACCGTGGAGCTGTGGCAGGCACAGAGGGCGGTCAGCAGGGGTGCGGCCCTCCAGTGTATGTGGGGGACGATGCCTACAGGGAAGGGCAGGGTGGGCCAGAGGAGGCTCCTCCCCAGGTCTACAGCCGTCCTGGGGTCCTGGGCAGCAGGCTAAACTCCGGGGTCTGTGTCCTTACCTGATTAGGGACATCTTTGTATGTTTAAGATTCCGTTAAGCTGGGCGTGGTGGCGCATGCTCGTAATCCCCGCGCTTGGGAGGCTGACACAGGAGGATTGCACAGGTTCGAAGCCAGCCTCAGCTACTGAGTGAGGCTCTCAGCAACTTAGTGAGACCCTGTTTCCAAATAAAGTATAAAATAGGTCTGGGAGTAGAGCCTGGAGGTAGAAAAGCCCCTGGGTTCCATGCTCAGTAACACACACACACACACACAAGAAAAAAAGAAAAGAAATAAGATTCCATTAATATGAACAGCCCAGAGGACTCTACGGAGAGGGAGCGTGGACCGTGCTGGCAGTGGGACTCACGAATACATTTAGATGGAGTGAAAAGCCTTAACTACACCTGGTGTTCAGTGTAGTGATGCTTAAACTCTGAAGTGGCAGGTTAGTAGGAAAATGTCTGGGACACCCTACTCCTGAAGCTTAGAAAGGAGGGGTGGGGGCGCTGCCTAGATACGGTCTTGCTTGAAGGCAGTGAAGCAATGCTGGGGCCTCCTGCAGCCACGTATGAACTTCAAGCCTAATATTATGACCAGAAAGCAAGGAAGGAAACCTACTTTCTGCCAAAAGCATGCTGAGAGTCATTCGGCACAGTGATAAAAGGTGAATCTAGTAACGGGCTATAAAAACCCGAGATGTGTTTCTGCCTCACTGAAGTCTCCTTTCTGTCTTTTCTGCCTATGTCCGTCCTGGCCTCCACCGTCACCTGCCTCCTACCCCTTCAACCACTCAGGTTGCAAGAACAGAACTGCTTACTGACGCTGAGTACACCTGTGTGCCTGACAACACCCAGGTGTGTTAAAGCCCAGAGACGGCACTTCACAGGAGAACCCCTAGGACCGCAGCAAACTGGTGTCAACACACGATTACGCATGCGCCTTCCGGGGCCGTCTCCATCACCTGAAGGTAAAGCCAGCTGTTTCGACTTCGCTTCCTTTCTAAGGCTAGCCACGCTGCCCAGCACCCACACCCGCGTTGTCTCCAGAGCGTAACAAAGCCCTGCTCCCTGCCTGCCCTGCCGGACTCCTTGCCCGGTCCTGTAGCAGCCTAGACACTCCCCTGCCTGCCTGTGGCCACCGCGGAGGGCAGGCAGAAGAGTCCGCTCTCTCCTGTTTCCAAGCCCAGCAGGCACAGGAGGCCTTGCGCAGTGAACACTTGTGAGTGCCTTGCCGCAGAGCGACAGTCAGAAGTCTCTGCTCTCTAACCTCTGGCCTGGGGCTCTGCTTAGATTGTGCTTTTACTCTACTTTTGTGTCTAATTAGACTTCCGGTAGGAACAGTTCAACACCTACCCACCTAAGAAGCTCCCTGTGTGGATGAGGGAGTGTGGCTCCCCGACACAGGGATTTGAGGCCAATGGGACGTCAGTATGTGTTCACCCTGGAATGGGAACCGTCTCTAGCCAAGACAGCCCTACACTGCCTTGGCATTTCAGCTTTTTGATTTCTTTATTTGGTGCTGGGGAGTGAACGCTGGGGCATTCTACCTCTGAGCTCCGCCCCCAGCCCTAATTTATTTTGTATTTTGAAACAGGGTCTAAGTTGCAGAGGGCCTAAGTTGCTGAGACTGGCCTCAAACCTCTGATCCTCCTGTCTCAGTCTCCCAAGTACTGGAATTCCATGCACGCGCCACCACACCTGACTTTGTTATTTAATGAGATAAATATTTGAAAAAATTTGTATGATTCATATGCAGCTTTTGCTGAAGATGCATGAGTTGAGAAGGATGCTTTCTAAACCTACAACTGACTTTGAGTTTTGCTTGCAACATTCCCATGGGTGATTAACAGGCAGCACAGTTCACAGGGTATGAAAAAGGAGCTTCCGACGCAACACTCCCAGGATAATGACCCATAATGCCTAAGCAGGGGAAGGGTTCGAGCAGAGGACTCTCCAGCCTGCAGCGTGCGCTACATCCTCCTTTTGTACTCATTTAAGAGTTGGGTGTGGTGAAGGGTCACTGGGCAAAGATTTAACTCTCCTTGTCATGCAACCTGTGTCTGAGAGAGTGGAGTGAATGTACAGGAGGCTGCCGGTCGTGTGTGTGTGTGTGTGTGTGTGTCTGTGTGCATGTGCACATGCACACACGTACGTGACAGGACTGAACTCAGGCATTCTACCTCCGAGCTCCACCCCCAGGCCGATTTTAGTTTTTATTTGGAAACAGGGTCTTGCGCTAAGTTGCAGAGGGCCTCATGAGGTCGCTGAGGCTGGCTGAGAGCCTGTGATCCGCCTGCCTCAGCCTCCCAAGTACTGAGAGGACAAGTGTGCGCCACCACGCCCCACTAGAGGCTGCTGGTCTTCACGGAGTCTACCCTTAAGCACACAAAGGGTTTGAACCTTTTAAGGCTAGCCTGTGCACCGTATTTCTGAAGAATTACTTTTGATGACTTGCAAGTTCAGCTCTTCTTGAAGTGTAAAATCATTATAAATGAGCATTAATTTATATCAGAGTAATTTACCCACTTTTTAAATTGACCAATTGTTAGGATAGGTTTTTAAAAAGATGAAACTCTACCCCTAAAATCTTGGGGACAGAAACGAGATCCACAGTCAATGACTACTTCCCACAAATACATAAAACAATGAGATGTTTAAGAGTATTGCGGCTGGCCGGGCGTGGTGGTGCACACTTGTAATCCTAGTACTTGGGAGGCTGAGACAGGAGGACTGCAGGTTCACAGCCAGGCTCAGCTACTTAGTGAGACCCTCTGCAACTTAGTGAGACCCTGTTTCAAAAAATTTAATTAAAAAAAAAAACACAAAACAGGGCTGGGGGTATAGCTCAGAGGTAGAATGTCCCTGGGTTCAATCCCCAGCGCCAAAAGGGGGGGGGGGGCATTGTGACTCATAAATTCCTTGTTCATAGGCAAAATAACTAGCTAAAAAACAACAAGCAAACAGCTCTTGCCCCACCTGAATTTATCCAGCATACCCAAATACAAGTTCCTATGAAGAAACAATTTGCTAGGAGGTTAGCAAAGCCATAGATCCCAAACTGATGCTTCAAATACACGTGGATATCTGAATCTTTGGCTGTTTTGCTAAGTGCTTTAAAGACAGGCGCCTGCTGAAATGAGCTGCACTAAAGTAGGCTCCTCCCCGACGCAGAGGAGACCTCACACTCACCAAGCCGCTGGCTCCCTGCAGCTTCATTTACATTTTTCCTCAGCAATCTCCCAGGCCAACCAAACCAGCCAGGGTGGTTGAGGGAATTCACAGGCATGTGCTTTCAAACCCTGCCAGCGCTGATTCCACTCACCAGAACCAGACAGGGCTGTTTAAAGATGCCCTCTGTGTGACCTGCTGTGCTGAAGGTCAAGTGCAGGGCCTCTTCCTGTAACCATGGCAGCAGCATCTCCAGGTTCCTGTAGTTTCACCAGCTGCTGACACAGTTTGTCTAATAATATGATTAACTGCTTCTAGGGAAGACACTGTGCTTTACAAAGCTCTCCCTTCACCTAGATTGTTGCCTTTGCTAAATTCTCTCCTCCACCCTCCTTCCCTAAAGGATTTCCTCTCTGTAACAGACCTAGCACAATAAGGCTACCATGGAATCCAACCAACTCAAAACAGTTTTAAAACTCTCAGGAGTGGAGAGATCTGAAGAACGCAAATGTTCTGCACACAGCACCTTCGCCCTCACACTGCATCTGAGGTAGAAGAAATACAAGAAGCACAGCAGTACTTGGGAGGCTAGGACAGAGGGTCACAGGCTCAAGGCCTGCCTCAGTAACTGAGCAAGACCCTTGGCAACATCGGGAGGCTCTGTGTCAAAGGCAAAATTAAAATAAAAAGGGCTGGAGTTGTAGCCCAGAGGTAGACTGTCCCCTGGGCTCAATCTCCAGGAAGGAAGGGAGAGGGGGAAAGGAGACGTTAAGGAAGGAAAAAGAAAATGTAACTGATATGAACGCCTTGTATAACGGTCTGCCACGCCCAAGGTTCTGGGAAGCTTACATATTTTTACCCATCTACTTTTGAGAAATACTTAGAGAACTAGAAAGATTATCTACTGACTAAACATCAGGCACTTACAAAGGATCTGGAGATGGATATGGCTAGAGCTATATACACAGAAACAACAGTCTAGTGCTTACTCTAGGAAATAAGGCTAGCCAGGCGTGGTGGCGCACGCTTGTAATCCCTAGGACTTGGGAGGCGGAGACAGGAGGATCACAGGCTGGAGGCCAGCCTCTGCTACCTAGTAGTGGGGCTCTTCACAACTTAGTGAGACTGTTTCAAAATAGAGTATATAAGCTGGGCATGGTGGGATGGGGGCAGAGGCGGAGGATCACGGCTTGAGGACAGCCTCAGCTACTTAGCGAGGCTCATCGCAACTCAATGAGACCCTGCTTCAAAAATAAAAAGACTAAAAAATAGGACTGGGGTGTAGCTTGGAGGTAGTATGCCTGGGGTTCCATCCCCAGTACCAGAAAAACAAACAAACAAACAAACAAACAAACAAAGTACACACACAAAATATATATATATATATATATATATATATAAATATATATATATATATATATATATTTTTTTTTTTTTTTTTTTGGTGGTACTGGAAGCCCTTCTATCTCCGGGGTACACTCCCAGACCTATTTTATACTTTATATTAAGCCAGCGTGGCTGGCTTCGAACCTGTGCGATCCTCCTGTCTCCGCCTCCCAAGCACAGGGATTATAAGCGTGCGCCACCACGCCCGGCTAAATGAGTATATGTTTTTTAAAAAATAGGGCTAGGAGTGTAGGATGGAGGTAGAATGAATGCCCCTAGGTTCACGCCCCAATTCTGCAAAACAGAAAAGAAAAGAAAGCTGAAGGCTGGGTATAATAGTGCATACTCCTGTAACAAGGGTACTTGGGAGACTGAGATGAGAATCACAGGTTTAGCAAGACTCTGTTTCAGAATAAAAAATAGGGCTGGGGTTGTAGCCCCCAGGCTCAATTCCCAGTACCACACACACACACAAATAAATTTTTAAAAAATGACTGCAGTAGCCGGGCGTGGTGGCGCACGCTTGTAATCCCCGCACTTGGGAGGCAGAGACAGGAGGATCGTGCAGGTTAGAAGCCAGCCGCGTGCGCTGACTTAGGAGACCCTGTTTCCAAATAAAAATGTAAAAGAAAAAAAAAAATGACTGAGGTGCTAGCTTGGAGGTAGAATGCCCTGGGTTCGACCGCCAGTGCCCAAAAACAAACAACAAATAAACAAAAATACAAAGAACTGGAGTGGACACTTTTCCAAGAGGAGACAAGCTGTTAGACACCACTCATCTTTAGGGAAATGGAATTCAGACTCACAATATCACTTTACACCCATTAGTATGGCTTAGTGAGGCCCTCCGCAACTTAGTGAGACCTTGTTTCAAGATAAAGAGTAAAAAGTAGGGCTGGAGTGGAGCTTGAAGGTAAAATGGCCTGGGTTCAATTCCCAGCACCACAAAAAAAAAAAAAAAAAAAAAAAAAAAAAAAAAAAAAAAAAAAAAAGCCTGATGCAATAACACATGCCCAGAATCCCAGTTACTCCAGAGGCTGAGGCAGGAGGATCACTCAAGTTCCAGGTCAGCCTGGGTAACTTCAAAAAGCCCTGTCTCTAAATAAAAAGTGAGCTGGATATATAGTTCAGTGGGTACAATCCCCAGTACTACTGGGGGGGGGGGATCTAGAAAATAATAAGTGCTGTTGAGAACATAGAGAAACTGGAACAAAAAGAGATAGTTTCAGTTATTTTCCTATTTGTAGATGACATGATCCTATATTTACAAGACCCCAAAAACCTCAACCGAAGGGTTTTCCTAAAGCTAATTAACAAATTCAGCAAAGCAGTGGGATACAAAAATCAATCTAAAAACAATCAAATCAGTAGCCTCTCTATACACCAACCATGAATCAATTGAAAGAGATTTCTGGAAAACAATTTCATTGACAACAAAAATGATAAAATACCTAGGAATAAATCTAACCAAGGAGGTAAAAGAAAATGAAAATTAGAAAATCCTAATTCTGCTTGTATGACGTACCTAGACTCAAATTCAGAGAGGATGGTGTTTTTAGGGGTGTAGAGGAAGGGAGCCTGGGGATTTAATATTAATAAGTACAAGATTTTCAGAGGGCTAGAGATGGACGGTGGGGAGGACTGTACAGCAAGGCGAAGGTACTTGAGGCCACTGAACTAACTAGACACTTAAACCTGGTTCAGATGGAAAATCTATGTTCTATATATTCTACTACAATGTAAAAGGGTTCAAATGGGAATTTGTGTTATTTATGTTTTATCACAAAACAGTCACTCTAAAACAAAAAGTGTCTATACTTGGTCAATCAAGAAATAGCACGATAAAGGTATTTTTAGAAGCAAGGAGTTAGACAGCAGAGGATTCAAGTTTGGAGAAGACTTAGCAAGAAGGAAAAGGTAGGGCTGGTTCAGAAGCCTGTTCTTTTTAGTTCCAAGCTTAACATAATACTGGCCACCCTTTAAATCAATCTGTCCATCCACCTATGTATGTATGTATGTAGGTTCTACTTTGACAAGAAAATTAAAAATGCAAAGTGTCCTGTTGGGCAGAATTAACCAACCGTTATCATAATGACCTGGGCGTGCAGGTCCTGGAAGGGCAAAACCTGAGCAGTGCCTATGCTTTCTCCCCATTGCAGATGTGTCCTTGCCAGTGCTGTTTAAGAACTGCGAGCTCTGTTTTTAAAACATTCCCTTCCATGGAAACATTACTGTAAGTTTTCTACAATAAAGACGTAAGCCCAGACTTTGAATAAGAGTAATAAAGACGCTGGCCTTTTCAGCCAGCGTGAGACGTTCCTACTCAGAGCCTATGCTCTTCGTCCAGGGATCAAGGAAAAGCCTGGCAGAGACCTAGAAAGCCAGCTCACTTCCACTGCATCAACACCCAGGGTTTCAGTGCACAAATGATTGCTTTCTTCTACTCAGCAAACACTTAAAAAGCCTCAGCAAGCCAAGCAGTGTCACACTCCTGTATTTCCAGTATTTGGAAGGCTGAGACAGAAAAATCGCAAGTTTGAGACCAGCTTGGGAGACTTGGTGCAATGGTTTCAAAATAAAAAGTAAAAAGGGCTGGGATTGTAGCTCGCAGGATGCCCCTGGGCTCAATCCCCATTACTAAAAATAAAGGCAAACAAAAACAAAAAAAAACCTCAGCACGTTAACTCCTAAATTTCTCCTAGCTCGGAACATCTTATACCATTACAAAAGTATCTCTTTGTTTATATCTTTTTTTTTTTTTTGTCAGTTCTGGGGATTGAACCCAGGGGTGTTCTATCTCTCATCCCTTTTGTTTTGAAACAGGGGCTTGCTAAAATTTGCTGAGGGCCTAGATAAATTGCCCAGGCTGAGAACCTATGATCCTCCTGTCTCAGCCTCCCAATTATTGGGATTACAGGTGTGGGCTACCACGCACACCAACTCCAAAGACCTTTACACCTTTACTATAGGTAACAATTAAAAAATATAGTATGTGTGTTTATGCGTCTGCATCTGCTTTGAATTTCCAGTCATGGAGGGAAATCTTGAAGTCTTAGAAAAATTAAAGCCCCTCTGGAAAAATTAACTTCATTCATAATATGAACGACAAGCTTAATTCTCCACTAGGTGTACGTGAGGTCTCAGCGCTCCGGTTACCGGTTTTTATCTGTCCCTATTATTTCTTTCTTAACAACTTCCATAGCTGATGGACATTTGATTTACACTCCAACCAGGAACACGCGAAATTTCCAATTTCTCTACATCCTCAAAACAAATGGCTCAACTTAAACCAACAATGAAAACAAAAACTTCATCATTTAAAAAGCATGGCACCTGCTAACACTCTCCAGGTGGCATAACTTCACTGTGTCCTCACAGCAACCCAGGAGCGGCCCATTTCTGAGGTGGGTAAAGAAAGCGTAAGACCAGCCGCAGACGCAGGGCAAGGTCGGTGTGATCTCATGGCCAGACTCACTGTGGAGAGCGCCCTTCTTTTTACTTTGTGGTACTGGGGAGGAACCTGGGGACATTCTACCTCTGAGCTACACCCCCAGCCCATTTTAGTTTTTATTTTATTTATTTATTTATTTATTTATTTATTTATTTATTTATTTATTGCGGGTCTAGGGATGGAACCCAGGGGCATTTGATCTCCGAGCCACACCCCCTGCCCTATTTTTTATTGTTTATTTTGAAACCAGGTGTCACTGAGTTGCAGAGGGCCTCACTAAGTAGCTGAGGCAGTCCGTGAACTGCGAATCCTCTGGTCTCAGCCTCCCAAATGCTGGGATTACAAGCGTATGCGATCACACCCGGCTAGTTTTTATTTTGAAATAAGGCTTCACTAAGTTGCTGACCCCCTAACCTGTGATCCTCCTGTCTCCACCTCCCAAAAACCAGGCTTGCAGGCACACACCCCCTCCCCACAGAGAGCCCCTTTCTACCAAGATCCTGCCCTCTCCCACCACCCCTCTAGTGGGGCCCATCTCATCCTTAATGCCTCTGTCAAAGAACTCCTGGAGAATAAAAGGCCTGTTTTACTACCTACCAGTGTCCCCTTCCTGGCCCAAGGGAAGGAGAGGAATAAGCTCCTTCACAGTTCGCTGACTAAATAACCCTCCAAAGCTGAGGATTAATAACCCTTCAGGTTGGATCCTTTATTCCCATTACTGCCTGCCACTGCTGGCCTGCAATCAATCCCAGTACTTGGGAGGCAGAAACAGGAAGGTCACAGGTTCGAGGCCAACCTCAGCAACTTAGCAAGACCATTTCAAAATAAAAAAATGAAAGGGGTTGGGTTGTAGCTTGGAGGTAGAATGACCCTGGGTGGTTCAATCCCCAGTACTACCCAAAAAAAGTCTTCTCTGGATGTCATTATTTGGTAAATTTGTCTTTGTATTAGAAATATGACTCAAAATGCACATCTGAAATGGCTCCAGGTTACAGTACGACCCAGCTTAACTGAAGGAGCGCTACAAGAAGTGAAAAGACCTGGGTCCGAATCGCAGCCCTGCTACAGTGCACCCCTGGCCAATGACTCTGGGAATACTAAGAGTACTGACCTCCAGAGGTTGAGAGAACCAGGCCCTGGCATGGGCCTGGTGCCGAGTGAATATTCAAAGTACCTTAGAAATGATGACAGACTGTGCTTTTCAAGATGTGGCCCTGACTACCTCCTGCACACCTCAAGAGGCCTGTACACACTGAGCTACTGATGCCCTCCCCGGAATCCGCCCAGAGCTCCCCACCCCACTCCCCTCGGTCTGTGTGACAAAGCTTGCTTGTCACTCAGGACCCAGCTCCAGGCCCACCTACTCCACATGGAGGTCCTCCTCCAAACCCCCCCGACTGCTCCTCAACAGGGACCCTGGCTGACTCGGCTTCACGGGCCTCAGCCCTAGGGCCAAAGGCAGGTGGCAGTGACCGCTGACCACACAGGTGACGGGCCTGACACCATTCCTAGAGGAACCAAGTGTGCAAGGAACGAAGACTACACGACCCCGAGTCAGAATCACGTTCCACTCCCTTTAGGCTCAGGGTAACACTCACTGCACGCGGCATCCTACTCATGTCAAGAAATGTGGTGGATAAACGCTCTGGCTTTTATTTTTCCTTCTACGGCATCCTGCTTTGGATGCGGAGCACATGCGATCCCTTGGGACTGTTTCGAAGCCACGGAGCACACTGCTTTTTCTTCCCTTTCAAAAGCAAGGGCGGCAGCCCCTGTCACTCACCTCAGCCACCTGCTGGGTCCCCACTCTGTGCTGAACCAGCCCCTTCACATTTGTAGCCATGGTGAAGCAAGATCATTACAGAACCTGTTTGGAAAGATGCAGCAACTTCTATCAGGTGTGGAGAAAGCGAGCTACTTGAAAACTACTACTAGTCAAATTCCTGCTGGTGCCATCGCCCCGGGGCGGTGCCCTCTACCAGGCCGGGCCAAGCGTCTTCAACGGTAAGGACCCAAATTAATTTGCAGAAACATTTTGATTTGGGAACAAAACTTTTCCTGGTAAGTACAGATAAAGAGGAATCTTAAGTTTAATGACTGGACCTCCAGGGCTATAACTGCCCAGAGGGCCGGGAGTCAGCCGCACCTGTTGGATGGCTCGGTACGCAGAACAGGAAGGTGGTCATCTGAGACAGGTGCTCTGGAGAGCGACGTGGAGAAAGCACTAGATTGCTATCACCGGCCCTACCTGTGTTACAACTGGCAGAGAGAGAAGCCAAACCCGCCCGGGACTAACACACCTTTCTACAGGCTGAAGGGCAAACACCTTCACTGATGAAGAAAGGCACAGGGGGAGTCTGCTGATAAAAACGGTTCCCTGCGATCTATCAACCTGTATGTTTAAGTCCTCAGCCACTAGAAAACCACACACAATTCAGGCTTTTACTCAGAGAAAATAGATTTGATGGCACGCTTTGTAAGAATTGAGGAAAATCATCCCAAGACCAAAAGGTGCACTGGCCAGGGTCACCTAAGCACACAGGCACTCAGCACCCTGGCTGGCCTCTCCTGCTCAGGAGATAGGGCCCCTGAAGACTGCATACAATACTGCCGCCTTCCAGCGCTCCATCTCAAAGACCTCACACAGGGAGCCCACATTGGCTCTACTTCCTACACACTCACTGACAGCACAAGTCCCATGCTTTTGCACATAAAGCCTGTACAAACGCACCTGCTTGTCCTTCCTCCATCAAAAACAGGACTATTATGCAATGCAATTTTCTTTTATTACTGAGGATTGAAGCCAAGGTATTCCACCTTTACGCTAGATCCCTAGCCCTGTGTTTTAAATTTGAAACAGACCCACCAAGTTATTAAGGGTCCTCTAAGTTGCCGAGGCTGGCCTTGAAACTACTATTTTCCCATGTCGGCCTCCAAGTACTAGAATTACAGGTGTGCGCCACCATGCCTGGCTAAGACCCAATTTTTTTTTGTGTGTGTGGGGGAGCTACTGGGGATTGAACCAGGAGCAGTCTACCTTTGAGCTACAACCCCTGCCCTATTTATTTATTTTTGAAGCAGGGTCTCACTAAGTTGCAGAGGCCCCACTAGGTAGCTGAGGCTGTCTGCAAACCACGATCCCATCTCAGCCTCCCAAATGCTGAGATTACAAGCGTGCGCCACCACATCTCAGCCTCCCAAATGCTGAGATTACAAGCGTGCGCCACCATGACGGGCTTCGGTATAAATTTGTGATAACCATGTAGTTGGTCCATTTTTATTATTCTTAACAACAGCAGCAAAACAAAAACCTCTTACACTTCAGAAAAGAAACACACTATAAATTTAAGTTTTTGTTTCTTAAAGACTTCTTATTGTAATAAGTAAATCAACAAACATTGTAATTATCACCTTTTCCAGCTGAGGACTGACATTTGCTTTTATCCTTGGTAAAGCGATTAAAAGGTGATTTTATTTTTAAAAATTCCAAAGTATTCACCTAATCACCTGGGTTAAAAAGAAAAAAAAAATGTTACTGTAGAAGCACTGGGAGGAAGGGAGAGAATGTAGTACAAATACCTTCTCGAGAGCCATACGCTCTCCGCTGCGTATCTTTCTCAGAGGAGACCTGCCGCCACTCAAGGCAGGCACTAGAGTTAAGGAGCATGTGTGGGCAGCCAGGTTGAAAACTCTTCAACACCGTCTTGCAGAGCTGGGGTGGTGGCGCACGCTTGCGATCCCAGGAGGGTCGCAGGTTCATGACCAGCCTCAGCTACTTAGTGAGGTCTTACTTCAAAACAAAGAATAAAAAATAGAGCTGGGGATGTAGCTTGGAAGTAAAATATCCCTGAGTTCACTCCCTGGTGCCACAATAAATACGTCAATAAGTCAATAAAAGTCCTGCCTCGTTTCTGCCACTCCAGAGCAATGAAGGTGCACCAGGGCTCAGATCCGGCCCTCGGCAGGAGGAGGTGCCCGGGAACAGAACAGTCTCCTCCTCCTTCACGCCTGGAAATCTGGACCACAATTCCTTTCCATCTATATGTTAACATTTCCAAGAATTACAAGTTTGGGAGTTACTGTCAGTAATCATGGAATAAAGGTTTTCGCCTCCTGTTAAAGGACTGTGGGTGTCTCGCTAGGAGGAACTTTTTATTGTCCTAAAGGATGCTTTGCCCCACAATTCTCTTTCTCCACACAGGCTGCCTGGAGTCCAGGCACACGATCAGCAAGGGCAGTAGAGTCTGCCTCCTTCTGGTCCTCAACAGCTCACCTCCCGGGCCTGCTCCAAGCCCAGATGCCTGGTCTGAACCTGTCCCCGAGCAAATGCTGCCCTACGCCAGTGCCTGCCTAGGCCTTCACCCTCTCAGTCCCTTCCGCATCCCCACGAGCGCGGCTCGTCCAGCCTGCTGTCCCTCGGCCATCAGCTGTGGTCCGGTGAGGCCAGACAACATGAGTAGTCATAGGCCACAGAACAATATGGGGAAAGGACAGCAGGACAGGAGAGAATGGCAGGACCTCAGCCTCCAGGCAAGTTAGGGTGGACACAAATGATCCTCCATGAAAAAGGAAGACCGTGTCTTTTACAGCGTGACAGGAACATGAGTATGTCCATGGTTAAAAATGATGATCAGAAATGGAGGAAAAGCCGGCATCACTTGAGTCCCTCAGGATGAGAAACAGAGCAAGAAGAGACACTTCCAATCTGGTGAGGTGGACTCCGGCACGGGGCTGGACTCCAGACTACCTCCCAGCTGACATGCTGTGGGCTAAGGGGCCTGGCACACAGGTGGAACCGAGGTCAAGGCCGTGTGTGTGGACACCCAGGCACCCGGACATGTTGGCCAGTGGCCAGGCTGAGTGGGGCTGTTCCACTGGGCCCACCTCCCTTGCTTCCAGAGTCCTTAGGTCCACAGTGGACGCCCCACACCAGCGCTGACCACCCGAGGCTCACCAGTGCCCACCCCCACAACTCAGAGAGGGAGCTAAGCCTTTATTTTTTGTAGCACTGGGGATTGAACCCAGAGGCATTCTACCTCTGAGCTACACCCCAGCCCTATTTTTTTATTCTTTATTTTGAAACAGGGTCTCACTGAGTTGCGAAGGCCTAAGTAGCCGAGGCTGTCCTCAAACCCGGATCCTCCTGTCTCAGCCTCCCAAATGCTGGGATTACAAGCGCGTGCTACCAGGCCTGGCTTCAGCCAAGTCTTCCACAGCACAAGCACTTTCCACTCTGCCACAGCGTCACCTGACACCTGAAGATAACGAAGGACTCGGTGGGAACTGACAGCCCACCTCCAAGGCCCCATAACCTGGGAGGCTGAGGCAGGAGGATCCCTGCAGACCAAGGATGGAACCCAAGGGTTTGCAGCCAGACTGTACAACAGAGAGACCCTGCCTAAAAAACAAATTAAAAACAGGCATGGTGGTGCATGCTTGTAATCCCAGCACTTGGGAGGCAGAGACAGAAGGATCGCAGGTTCGCAGACAACGAACTTGGTTAGCTACTTGGTGAGACCCTGTTTCAAAATAAAGAATAAAATAGGGATAGGGACGAAGGTAGAATGCCCCTGGGTTCCATCCCAAGTACCACAAAAAAAATATAAATAAATAAATAAATAACTCCCCAGCAGTCCTCATAAAGTTAGGAGGTTGTCACACACACACGATTTTCCTTCTTTTTATAAAGATGTCATCTCAAAAACAAAAGCTCAATGTCAACACAACTATTGAAAGCAGTGAATAAGTAATCTAATGGTGTAAGGTAATATATCGCTTTTTCATTAAACTATCGATTCTTGGGTTACTCTAGTTAGTTCAAATAATCAAGTACTGAACTAGTGATTAAAAAATCTTCTTAAATAGGATAGAAAAAGATTCAAAAATAAACAAAATTGAGCCGGGCGTGGTGGTGCACGCTTGTAATCCCCATGCTTGGGAGGCTGAGACAAGAGGATCGCTCAGGTTCGAAGCCAGGCTTAGCTGGCTTAAGAGACCCTGTTTCCAAATAAAATATAAAATAGATCTTGGGAGTGTAGCCCGGAGTTAGAAGGCCCCTGAGCTCCATCACCAGTAACACCAAAAAAAAAAAAAAAAAAAAAAAAAAAAAGAACTATGGCAGTTATTGTTTTTAAAATATGTCATTTTAAGCTTCTGTATTATATAAAATAAGAACATACAAATGTCCTATTAACCGGACATGGTGGTGCACGCTTGTAATCCCAGCATTTGGGAGGCCAAGACGGAAGGATAGTAGTTCGAGGACAGCCTCAGCTACTACTTAGTGAAGCCCTTTGCAACTGAGCGAGACCATTTCAAAAAATAAAGAATAAAAAGCAGGGCTGAGGGAGTAGCTTAAAGGTAGAATGCCCCTGGGTTCCATCCTCAGTACTGGAAAAAAAAAAAAGGTTCTATTTACCAGACTTTCTAGTAGAAGCTTGGCATGTACTTTGTAAAACCTGCTTTTAGCCTGGGCAAAACAATTAAAATGTGGTTTCCAATAACATTACTGCATGAATCAATTTACCTTTGGAAAGGTAAATATTTAAAAATTAATGGCTACAGAAAGCCAGGTGTGGTGGAGAATGCTTGTAACCCCAATACTTGAAAGGCGGAAACAGGAGGATTTGCAGGTTCTAAGGCAGCCTCAGCAACTTAGTGAAGCTCTCAGCAACTTAGAAAGTCCCTGTTTCCAAATAAATAATAAAATAGGTGTTGGGATGTAGCCCA
Source organism: Muscardinus avellanarius (assembly GCF_963383645.1). NCBI lineage: Eukaryota > Metazoa > Chordata > Mammalia > Rodentia > Gliridae > Muscardinus > Muscardinus avellanarius. Next base: position 158,950 of record NC_137808.1, read on the forward strand.
GGGGTAGAAGGCCCATCCACCTCCAGTCCCACAAAAAATAAAATGCAGTAATTAAATTAATGGCTAGAGAGACTTTCAACTCCAACTCTAAGGCCATGAAAGTCTTTTCCCCTGCTGTATGATCCCCTATGACAGAGAAACAAGGACTAGCATTTTTTATTTCAATAAATTCATAATCAACTGGGCATGGCGGCGTATGCCTGCAATTGCAGTACTCTGGGAGGCTGAGACACAGGACTGAAAGTTTGAGGCTAACCTCAGCAACTTAGCACAACCTTGTTTAAAATTAATAATGATGATGATGATGATGATGATAAGGCCAGGGTGTAGCTCAAAGGTAGAGTGCCCCTGCGTTTAACCCCCAATACCCTCCCTAAAGTAAGTAACGTAGGCTCGGTATTCTGTTTCTTCAGACATAGTAAGGGACATGATTACATTTGGGCTATTAATTCACATATGAACTTATTAAACTTTCATGGTACTAAACATGCAATTCCATTAGTGTTATTAAGCTTTTTTTTCGGGGGGAGATGGTACTGGATATTGAACCCAGAGATGGGCTAATACTGACAAAACTGAGCTGTAATCCCATCCCTCCCTTTCTGTTTCCAATTTTTTTTTTTTTTTTTGGTGGGTCTGGGGATGGAACCCAGGGCATTCGACATTGGAGCTACACTCCCTGCCCTGTTTTTTATTCTTTATTTTAAAACAGGGACTAATTAGCTGAGGCTGTCCGCGAACCACAATCCTGTGGTCTCAGCCTCCCAAATGCTGGGATTACATGCATCTGCCACCACGCCGGCTCTACCCTTCCCTTTCTAAGGGTCTTGCTATGTTGCTGAGGCTGGCCTCAAACTTATGCTCCCCCTGTCTCAGCCACTGCACCAAGCTGTAAATAAATTACCTACATCTTGCCTTTGAAAAACTTAGCAAACCAACATATATGCAGGGGAAAAAGATTCAGATGAGTCACCTCACTCGAATCCACATCTCCACGCAGCGGCAGATCTGTCAGGGACTGCTTCCTCAATCCATCCAAACACCACAATAGACATTTTTATTGCTGGCAGTACTATTTCAATTGCCAAACAGGTATGTATAAAAAGCTGCTCAGTAATGGGCAAGAACTTAGTTATCAGTGATACCCTAAGTTGTCAACAATACACACTACCAGGCACTCCGGACACATAGTTGTGAGCAAAATGATTCCTGTTCCTAAAGCATATGGTGTGGTATGAGGAGGACAGATGTCAACCAAACAATCACACAATGGAGTGTGCAATTTCAAAGTGAGATAGAGGCCCTAACGGAAACACAATATAATGAATATGATCTAGACCGGCCGTGGGAATCAGGGAAGCCTTCCTTGAGAAAGGGAAGACTGCTTGAGCAGAGATCTGCAAGACCGGAATGAAGACTGTGACGGACAGGCATCTGGGCACTGCAGGCCGGGGGGAAGGTAAGCCGCGCTGTCACAGCGGCTAAAGGTAGACACGGCAGTGTGTCCGGGGCACAGGGCGCATGGGGTGCAGAGATCCTTGACGGGCCTTGGAAATACTTTTAAACAGGGAGCAGGAAAAGGGCCTCTACCATTACATGAGTTCTAGTGGAACTTAATGTAATGTCTACAAAAGACTCATTAAGTTGTGGAGGGTCTCATTAAGTGCCTGTGGCTGGCTTTGGATGTGAGAGCCTCCTGTCTCAGCCTCCCAAGTCCTGAGACTACAAACGTGCAGTACTACACCCAGCTATAAAAGACTCCTAATTGTGAGGCACCTTAGACTTTGGTTAGTACTAGTTGGTTCCATTCTTTGTCTTGTGTGTGTGTGTGTGTGTGTGTGGTACTGAGGATGGAACCCAGGGGCATTCTACCTCCAAACTACACCCCTAGTCCAATTTGATTCTTTTTATTTTGAAACAGGGTCTCACTAAGTAGCTGAGGCTGGCGGCAAAACTGCGATCCTCCTGTCTCAGCCTCCCAAGTACTGGGATTACAAGTGTACGCCACCACGCCCAGCTCCATATTTTGTTTTCTAAATACACTTTTGGACTAAACGCCAAATGACAAGGTAAAAACACACGCATCAACTGTTCCATCCGGTATTTCCACTCCTCCACCAAAATGCCTAAAAAACTTTGTTGCTGCCAGGTGTGGTGGCCCACACCTGTACTCTCAGTGACCAGGAGGCTGAGGCAGGAGGATTGCCAGTTCAGGGGCAGTCTCTGCAATTTAGACTGTTTCAAAATAAAAAAGAGTTGTGCATGGTGGTGTACACCTGTAATTCCCAGTAATTGGGAGACTGAGACAGGAGGATCACAAATTCACAAATTCGCAAATTCGGTTGGAGGAAAGCCTCTGAAAGTAGTTAGATTTGTATCAATCTAGCAAGACCCTGTTTCCAAATAAAAATAAAATAGGGCTGGGGGTGGAGCTTGAAGACCTCTGTATTCAATACTTAATACTGCAAAAAGAAAAAAAGAAAAAAATTTACCCCCAAAATCACACTGCCAGTGAATGTTGACCTGTTAATCACAATACTATTTAGTTTCTGCCTAAAACATTTAATATGTTTATGTATATGTTAAGACAGACAGAAGAGAATCCACGTGTGCAGAATCGCATTCATACATTTTCCACGTCTGGGGGGTGCTGGAGTATGAACCCAGGACATTCTACCTCCTATCTACACCCTCAGCCCTGTTTTATTTTGAAACAGGATCTCACTAAGTTGCTGAGGCTGACTTTGAACTTGCAATTCTCCAGGTCAAGTATTGGAAAGACGGTGTGCACCACAAGACCTGGCTATATTCATCCATACTGGAGGGTCAGTGTCTTGGCCTAGCGCACAATGCCTGGGGTTTTAGTGCTCAGCCAATATTTAACGAATTGAAGGACAGAAGAGGCAAAGGATTAGAACCTGGAAGTAAAGTGATTTCCTGAGGCTCTGCCTCTCAGTCGTGTATTCATCAGCAATTCGCTTGAAGACTGTATTTTTCTTGCCTTTCTTTTTATTATTAAAGTAAGATTTGTTCTCCATTAGGTAACTGCCATACTTCACAGACTTTGGCCTGGAGGGAGAGGGGGATAATGGAGAGTTAACTAGTTCCAATCTTTCCCCAGCCACAACCGGCCTGTTCTCCACCTTCACCCACGCCGTTTCCCATGCTGTTTGTCCGGAACCCCACTCCTTTCTGGGGTTCCTCCATTCAAACATCACATCCGCAGAGAAGCCTTCCCTGATCGTCAGTCCCCTCTGCCTTCTTACCGCTTTCTCCAGTCCCATTTCTATCAGGGGACTTGCCGCTTCCTGGAATTCCCTTTTTATTTCATTGATTTTCACCCCCAGCCCCCAACTCCAGGATGACAGGTTCGCGGGATGGATCCCCTGATGCCCAAGATGCTCGTAGTCAATGCAAGAAAGAGACGAGGCTGACTCGGGGGCCCTCAACTCCCCACTCCTGGCGGCGCCACATCCCGCTCTCCACAGCAACACCCTCGACCCATGCTCGGAGGCCCCCCGAGCACCCGCTCCACAGACCAGGACCCCGGCTCCCAGAGGGGCCTCGCCACAGGCGGGCGGGAGCCGGGCGGGGCCGGCCGGGCTCCGAACAGCTTGTTCCGGAGACTGCGCTTCATCACCCTTACTACTATTGTTCCTCAGCACTCACTAGGGACGCGTTCCAGAACCCGGGCGGCCGCCATCCCGGTCGCGGTCCCAGCCGCCTCCCGCCTCCCGCGGCCACGCCCCCGCCCCGAGGCCACGCCCCCGCCGCCCCGGTCACGCCGCCCCGCGGCCTCTGCTCCCGCCCCGCCAGGGCGCCCGCGCCGCTGGGGCCCGCCCCCTCCCGTGGCGGCCAATCAGCGGAGCGCTGGGGGCGTGGCCTCGGGCCCGGGGCCTCCTATCTGGGGACCGATTGGTCATCTCCACTGTCGCTCAGGAGGTCGCGCCCGGCGCCCGCCTTCCTCCTTTCCCTCACCCTCCCTCCCTCTCGGGAAAATCGGCAGCGGGGCGAGGCGGCCGCCGGCTACCCGCGCGGGGCGCGGGCCGGGAGCGCGGCGGGCGGGCCGCCGGCCGCAGGAGGCGAGGAGGCCCCGGGGCAGGCGCGCCCGCCGGCCGCGGCCGTCTCCAACGAGAACAAGATGGCGGCGCTGGCGGCGCGCCAGCCGCGAGGCGGGGCCGCGGCCCGGCCCCTGCGCCCCACCCGCGCGCCGCCGGCCGGGAGCCGCTCGCCCCGCTAGGCCGCGGGCGGGCCCGGCCCAGGTGGCGGGGCCGCGCGCCGCCGCCCGCCGCGCGGTTACCTCCGGGTGTGGCGCCGCGGCGGCCTCGCAGCAGCTCCCGCGTCGGCGGCGGCGGCGTCCCCGGCGCGGACCAGGGCCCCGGCGGCGGCGGCGGAGCGCGGGGCCGGGCGCGGGCTCGCCGGCCGGAGACGAGGCGCCGGGGGCGCGGGCGCGGGCGGGGGCGTTTGTTATTGTTTTCGTCAGTGAAAGGTCAGAGTTCGTGACCCCGGTGCCGCCGCCGCCGCCGCCCGCGCTGGTAGGAGGAGGGCGAGTGTTCCTCTTCCTCTCCCGGCGCCGCCGCCGCGGAGGGGGCGGGCGAGCACGCGATTGGCTGCGGCGCGCGCGCGCTCCCGCCGCTTCCGGCCGGCCGCGGGCTGGGCGCGGGCTCTGGGCTCGGCGGCGCGGGGCTGCAGACCCGCCGAGCTGCCCGGGGCCGGCGTCGGCCGCACCGCCCCGGCGCCCGCGGAGCTCGGCCGTGGAGACGCGGGCGGCCGCGCAGGGGAGCGCGCTTTGAGGCCTCGGGCGGGTCTGGCGGTCTGTATTGTTCTTTTTTTATTTTATTTTTTTGCGGGTCCGGGAATGGAACCCAGGGGCATTCAGCCTCCGAGCTACAGCCCCTGCCCTATTTTTTATTGTTTATTTTGAAACCGGGTCTCACTGAGTTGCAGAGGGCCTAAGTAGCCGAGGCTGTCCGCGAACCGCGATCCTCCGGTCTCAGCCTCCCGAATGCTGGGATTACAAGCGTGCGCCGCCACGGCCGGCTTTGTTGTGCTATTTTTTAAAGGAGGTCTTTTAAAGGTCCGAAGGCGCACCGCCCCCCACCCCTCCCCGGCCGCGGCGGAATTGGAAACGCAGCCGGCCGCGGTGGCGCAGCGGTTTGGGAGGCCGAGACGGGAGGATCGCAGGTCCGTCCGATGACAGCCTCCGCTTCTACCTAGTGAGGCCCCTTGCAACTCAGTGGGACCCTGTTTCAAAATAAAGAAGAGCGAGCCGGGCGTGGTGGCGCACGCTTGTCATCCCCGCGCTTGGGAGGCTGACGCAAGAGGGTCGCACAGGTTCGAAGCCGGCCTCAGCTACTTACTGGGGCTCGCAGCAACTTAGATCCTGTTTCCTAATACATTTTATTTTATTTTATTTTTTTATTTTTGGTGGTACTGGGGTTCCTGGAAGCCCTTCTACCTCCGGGCTACACTCCCAGACCTATTTTTTACATTTTTTTATTTGGAAACAGGGTCTCCTAAGCCAGCGCGCGCGCAGCTGGCTTCGAACCTGCGCGATCCTCCTGTCTCTGCCTCCCAAGCGCGGGGATTACAAGCGTGCGCCACCGCGCCCGGCTTCCTAATACATTTTAAAATAGGGCTGGGGGTGTGGCTCGGAGATGCCCCTGAATTCCATGTCTAGTACCGATAGAAAACAAAAAGTGGAAACGCACCAGAACCTTTATTATTATTATTATTATTATTATTATTATTATTACAGAGGATGGGACCCAGGGGCTTTCTACCTCCAGGCTACACTCCCAAAACTATTTTCTACTTTATGTGGAAACAGGGTCTCCCTAAGTTGCCGAGAGCCTCGCCAAGTAGCTGAGGCTGGCTTCGAACCCGCGCGATCCTCCTGTCTCCGCCTCCCAAGGCCGGGGTGACAAGCTTGGCCACTAGGACTCCGAGCCTGTGGTCCCGCGGCGCCCTTGACGGGAACCTGGAAAGGAGGGTGTGTGCAGTTACTTGTCGTTTTGCTTGGGAGGCTGCAGGCCTCCGCAGCCTCCAGGCCCCTCCGTGTTTGTTTCCCTTTCCCTCCATGATGCTTCGGACTCGGCATAGCCCATAGGAATGTATTTTTTTCTTCTCCCATTAGGAGTAAACGTGAACCCCAAGATGCGTGGTTAACCTTCTTTTTTTAGCAGGGGGATTCTACCTCCAAGCTACAACCCTAGCCCTTTATTATTTTAAAACACAGTCCCAGTGAGTTGCTGAGACTGGTTCCGAGCCTGCAGCTCTCCAGTCTCAGCCTCCAAGTGCTGAGATGATCGATGTGCACCGCCATCCCTGGCTAATGTTTTATAGGATTTTCTGTGTTGGGGGGGGGGGTACTGAGGATTGAACCCAGGACCTTTCTACCTCTGAGCTGCAAAACCAGACCTATTTTATTTGAAAACAGGGTCTCACTGAGGACCTCACTAAGTAGCTGAGGCTGACCACGAGGCTGCAGTCCACCTGTCTCAGCCCCCCACATTCTGGGATTACAAGCCTGTGCCAAAAAAGCTGCATTCCTAATACCTCGGTTAACCACCGATGCTGTAAGTAGAAGAGGCCTCTGCATTTGAGCTGAGGTGGGTGAGAACCTGAAAGGCCAGGTGAGGAGCCTGAACTGACAGTATTTTGATGGTAAATCCTTGTATACACGGACTGCTTTGTAGTGTACTTAAAACTTTTTGTGGTACTGGAACCCATGGGCATTCTATCTCCAAGATACATATGCCCCCAGCCCTATTTTATTTTTATTTTGAAACGGGGTGTCACTACTTGCCAAGGCTGTCCTTGAAACTGCGATCCTCCTCTCTCAGCCTCCCAAGTACTGGGATTACAGGCATGGGCCACCACACCCAGCTTTTTTCTTTTTCCAAAAAATGAATTTTTAATTCCAAGTAATGCCTCTAGATGGAGTGTAAAACTCAGAACAGTAAGGTTTTCAGAGAAACATTACAATTGTACATTAAAAAAAACTAAACATTAATGTTTCTATGATGGCATATTATCTTTTAATATCTCACCTAGCATGGGTGAAACCCTGGGTTTAATAACTAGCATGGCAAAAAGAAAAAGTTAGTTTTTTTAATTTATTTTTTTTTAATTTGGAAACAGGGTGTCTCAAGCCAGCAAGGCTGGCTTTGAACCTGCGCGATCCTCCAGTCTCTGCCTCCCAAGCGCAGGGAGTACAAGCGTGTGCCACCACGCCTGGCTAAGTTTTTTTTTAATAATGTATATTATTTGCGGTAACTTCTCATAAACTGGAAATGTTTAATAATTACCTTCATAAATACATTTAAGCTGAGCAAGTTGGTGTATGTTTGTAATCCCAGTACTTGGGAGGCTAAAACGGGAGGATTACAGATTCAAGGCTAACATCAGCAATTTAGTGAGATCCTGGGGGCATTAGGCCTCTGAGCTACACCCCTGCCCTGTTTTGTTTTTTTATTTTGAAACAGGGTCTCACTGAGTTGCAGAGGGCCTCACTAAGTAGCTGAGTCTGTCCACGAACCACGATCCTCCAGTCTCAGCCTCTCAAATGCTGGGATGACAAGCGTGCGCCACCAGTTTAAAAATTTTAAAAAAACACACAAAAAAAGCTGGGATGTAGCTTGGAAATAGAATGCTCCTGGGTTCCATCCCCAACAACAAAATACTTACGTATAATAACTGGATTCGTGTTTATAATATCTTATGCATTATTACTGCATATAGTAACGTATCAGACTTGTGTTTATATTGTTAGCATAATTATTACATGTTTGTAAAATAAACTTTTAAACCTCCTACAGTTGCTCCTGGCCTTATATTTTTAAGAACGTGGAATCAAAAGGGGCGTACTTTCTGAATACCACTTACACTAATCTTACAGTCATCTCCTGAAGCAGATGTTACTATCCTGTTTGCACAGAGGAAGCGGCTGAGACCTCTTCAGAGGGAGGGTGACTTCCACAGTCACGTGCTTAGCAAGTGGAATAAATAACATTTATCATTATTTCCATCCTGGACTGACAGGAAGAGAGCCCTTTCTGCCCATCCACGCCTTTGTGAAAGTCAAGTTCTGGCAGGCTACCTGGGGAGGTCTCTGCTTGTGGTAAAATCGTTCCTCATCTATTTTGTTTGTGGGGGGTGAGTATAGGAATTGAACCCAGTAGGATTCGACCTCTGGGCTATAGCCCCAGCCAATTTTACTTATTTTTGTGGTGCTGGGTATTTAACCAAGGGGCATTCTACCCCCACGCTATACTCCCAACCCTTATATTTTTATTTTGAAATGGTCTCATTAAGTTCCTAAGTCTAGCCTCAGACCTAGGATCCTCCTATCTTAGCCTCCCACGTACTGGGAATTACAAGCATGAGCTACCGTGTGTGTGTGTGTGTGTGTGTGTTAGTAGTGGCACTGAGGATTGAAGCCAGGGTCATTCTACTACTGAGCTACACCCACAGCCTCATTTTTTATTTTGAAACGGTCTCACTAGGTGGTGAAGGGCCTCACTGAGTGGCTGAGGCTGGCCTTGAACCTGAGATCCTCCGTCTCAGCCTCTCAAGCAATTGGATTACAGGTGTGTGCCGCCATGCCCAGCTTGTTTCTTGCATTTTTACTGTGTATTAGGACTGAAGGTTGGGAGGTGAAGCGTTCTGGTGACCACATAGTATTAGCCAGGCCTGTGTCTGAGTCTGCAGCCTCTTCTAGTTTTGTTTTTGTTTGTTGCAGTACTGGAGATGGAACCCAGGGTTATTCTACCTCCAACCTATACTCCCAGCCCTATATTTTATTCTTTATTTTGAAACAGGGTCTCACTCAGTTGCAAAGGGCCTCACTAAGTAGCTGAGGCTGTCTGTGAACCGCGATCCTCCAGTCCCGGCCTCCCAAATGCTGGGATTATAAGCGTGTGCCACCATGCCCAGCTTTTATTTTCTTCCCAAAGAATAAACCCGCTTCCTGCCAGGATGGAGAAAGGACAGGCACTTGCCTCTATAGTGTGCTCATGACTCCTTACAAAGGCTCAACTGATGTCTCTGCGGATTTTTTTTTTTTTTTTTTTGGTGGTACTGGGGTTCCTGGAAGCCCTTCTACCTCCGGGCTACACTCCCAGGCCTATTTTTATTTTTGGAAACAGGGTCTCTTAAGCCAGTGGGGCTGGCTTTGAACCTGCGCGATCCTCCTGTCTCTGCCTCCCAAGCGCGGGGATGACAAGCGTGCGCCACCACACTCGGCGTCTCTGGATCTTCAGTCCCACCCTGGCCTTGCAAGACACCTGGGCCTTGTTCCTGAGTCACCAGGAGTGGGGCCCCTGGTGCGTCCACTGGCGTGCCCCTCTGCAGGGATGTGGTGACCCCTCCCTGTCGAGTCAGCTGCCAACTGTCTACGCAGTTCTGTTTTCCAAGAACATTTTCTGACCCAGGCGTGGTGGCGTACCCTTGTAAGCCCAGCATTCTGGAGGCAGAGGCGAGGATCTCAGTTTGTGGATCTCAGTTTGTGGACGGCCTCAGCTACTTAGGCCATTTGCAACTCAATGAGACCCTGTTTCAACAATAAAAAAGATTAAAAAATAAGGCTAGGGTTGTAGCTCCGAGGGAGAATGACCCTGAGTTCCATCTCTAGAACATTGTCTGGACCCTGTGCCACTTGCACTTTTATTCTTCGGATTATCTGTTTCATTTGTTGTTTTTAGTGAGTTTGGGGAGAGAGCCGAGAAAGGCGTGCTATTGTTATTGCTGCGTCACGCCCAAATTCAGTGGCCTAAAAGCCAGTAATCTTTTTTTGGTACTGGAGATTGAACCCATGGGCATTCTACCTAAGTCACGCTTCCAGCCCTTTATTTTTATTTATTTGTTTATTTATTTATTTATTATTTATTTATTTATTTATTTTGGTGGTACTGGGGTTCCTGGAAGCCCTTCTACCTCCGGGCTACACTCCCAGACCTATTTTTACATTTTTATTTGGAAACAGGGTCTCCTAAGCCAGCGCGCGCGGCTGGTTTCGAACGTGCGCGATCCTCCTGTCTCCGCCTCCCAAGCGCGGGGATGACAAGCGTGCGCCACCACGCCCGGTGTCTATTTTTATTTTTTATATTGGAACAAGTCTCGCTGAGTTGCTAAGGCCTCGAACCTACAATCCTGTCTCAGCCCCATAAGTATTGTGATTACGGGCACGAGCCACTACACCTGGCTCAATAATCACTTCATATATATATGTGTGTATATATATGTGTGTATATATATGTGTATATATATGTATATATATAATACGTGTGTGTGTGTGTGTGTGTGTGTGTGTGTGTGTGTGTGTGTAAATAATCTAGGGCTCTCCCAGGGCCCTCCTGGTTGTGCTCAGAGATAGTGGCCGAAGCTGGGGTCGACGCTAACACAGGAATACTTACCTCCCTGGCCTCCCTACGTGGCCTGGGCTTCTTCCCAGGCTGGCCAGCGAAGCCCAAGAGTGAGTCACTACTCCAGCTGCCAGGACCACAGGTCTGAGGCCGGCCAGGGCAAATTAGCAAGACCCTGTCTCAAAAATAGGAAATGCTGAGGGTGTGGCTCAATGGCAGTGAGCCTGGGGGCTCCATCCCCAGTCCCACCGCCAAAAAAAAAATAAGTGTCATCAAAAAACAGTGGCGCACGCTTGCCATCCCAGCATTTGGGAGGCTGAGACAGGAGGATCGCAGTTGGCGGACAGCCTCAGCTACTTAGTGAGGCCCTCTGCAACTTAGTGAGACCTGTTTCAAAATAAAGAATAAAAAATTGGGCAGGGGGTGTAGCTCGGAGGTCAAATGCCTCCCTTATGATTTAGCCCGAATGCTGTCTCCACTTACACTCCACCTCCTTGAACCTGGGCAGCCCTATGTACTGGGATTACTGGTGGACACACACACAACGTAATGCACTCTCTTCTGACAGAGCCAACTGAAAGTTTCTAGCCCCAGGAAACAATCTCTATGATGATAACTATGATAACTAATCCTGGTGTAAATACCAATGTTCCTCTAGGCTCTGGGTTTCAACATTAAATTTGATTTGTACATTGATGTTTTGATTATGACTTAGGTAACCAATATTTCCCTGTATTAGGAAAGTCAATACTTACCAGTCAATGGTGTTATCAGTTTCAATTAGAGAATAACAAAGTTAATACCCTTGCTTAGGAAGATTTGAGAAAGCTCTGATTATTAATAGATATAGTTCAGAAATAGCTGTGTCAAAATGGCAGACCTGGAGAGAGAAAGGCTTGGCTTCGGTCAGGAAGCAAACAGCTACTGAAACTTAGATTGACTTGGCTAAAAGTAATTAGCAAGTCAATAGAGGGGAGCTAGGACTTTCTAAAGACCTACATGATTAGCTAGGATAGACCTTCGACCTTCATGAAAGGAGACACCTCGCCACACCTTGCTGGGGAGGACCTTACAGGGATGTTTAGTAGTCAGAATTATGTAAACAAGATGGAGGTCATGGGTATAAAAAGTCCTGTCCACATGCTGTATCTTGGGTGGGCATTCATTTGAACCACACCCCCATGCCATTCTGGCATGGGGCTGTAACTTGTGTATTTCTCTTTTTTAATAAACTTCTCTAAATCTTCAAGTGTTTTTCTGATTTTCAGGTTTTGCTATGATTTGAGGGTAATTGTGTCCGGAACCCTAACAGAGGTCCCCGGGACAGTTTCCCCAAAACCATAACATTCCCACACCGCAACATATTTCACCGAAACACCGGGCTCACTGGTTTGGGTTGTGGCACTTCTGATTAGGGGCAGCTACGTTGGGTGGTGCATGTGGGAAGAAATGTGGACTTTTAGCCGGGCGTGGTGGCTCATGCTTGTAATCCCCGCCGCTTGGGAGGCTGAGACAGGAGGATCACAAGTTCAAGGACAGCCTCGGCAACTTAGCGAGACCCTCATTCGACATGAAAAAATAAAAAGAACTGAGGGTGTAACCTGGAGGTAGAAAGCCCTGGGTTTAATCCCCAGTACCTAAAAAAATAAAAATTTTTTCGGTGAATTTGTTCAAACCAACGCCCCCCCCCCCATGCCACTCCTGAATGGCATGGGGCTGTGACTATCTCCTGAATCTTTTTAATAAACTCCTCTAAATCTTCAATAAATAAAATTTTAAGAGATTTGAAAGTGTAGCTCAGAGATAGAATGCCCCTCTGTTCAGTCCCCAGACACATCACACACACACACACACACACACACACACACACACACACACACACAATAAAACAAATTCTGCATCTCAAGCTCCTGACAGGTAATGAAATCAAAGAGAGGAGGTTGAGAGGCCAGATGGGCAGGTTAGCACGACCCTGTCTCCAAACAGTGGAAAGGGCTGGGGATGCGGTTCAGAGGTAGAACGCCCTGGGTTCCATCCCCAGTAATACACAAAGACATACACGCACAGCCCCCCCCCCAAAAAAAATATATATATATACACACAAAATAATACAAAATCTCTCCCAAGAGCCCAGAAGAGTTCATTACGGCTTGGCTACTGGTTTGACAATTATGTTCCATCGGGAACTTAGAATACAGGTAATATCAAGCCAGCCTGCTCAATACCGCTTATTATAATATTTATCAAATATATGTCATAGACAACTCAAATAATTGCCCTGTAGGTTTCTGTCCCATATCATCCCCCAAATCCTTGACAAGGCACAGCCGCTGCACTTCTGCTAATCCAAACCACAGTCTTCCAGAAGATCTGGTGAGAGGGTCGACACTGGGGGGGGGGGTCCCCAGCACCTGTCCCTCTCTACTCAGCTAATGTAATAGTCGGCTTTCTATCACTTTAACAAAATACCTGAGATAATTAACTTTGGGTTTTTTGTGTGTGTGTGGTATTGGGGATTGAACCCAGGGGTATTTTACCTCTGAGCTACACCCTCTGCCTTTTTTTTTTTTCTTTCAATCTCCAGTACCACAAAAAGAAAAGGAAAGAAAGAAAATAAATGGTCTCACTCAGTTGCATAGAGCCTTGCTAAATTGGCATCAAACCTGCGACCCTCCTCTCAGCCTACCAAATCCTGGGATTACAGGTGTGCACCACCACGCCCGGCTTATTTCTTATCCTTTTTTTTTTTTTTTTTTTTTTCGGGTCTGGGGATGGAACCCAGGGGCATTCTACCTCCGAGCTACACCCCTTGCCCTATTTTTTATTCTTTATTTTGAAACTTGGTCTCACTGAGTTGCAGAGGGCCTCACTAAGCAGCTGAGGCTGTCCGCGAACCGCGATCCTCCGGGCTCAGCCTCCCGAATGCTGGGATGACAAGCGTGCGCCACCACGCCCGGCTCTTATTTTTTTTTTATTCTTGACAAGGTCTTGCTAAGCTTTCCAGGCTGGCCTGGACCTCAAATAGCTGGAGTAACAGGGATGTGCCGCCACGCACATCTCAGCACGGACACACCCATCCTCTTAACCAAGCACAGGATTCTCTGTGACCACAGAAGCCACAAAACACTGGCTAAACTAATTAGAGGAAGAGCCCACCAAGGCATTGACTCTGATCTGTAGCAGGACAAAATGTCGGTTCCAGGCCTCGTCCTTAACACCCTCGGCCTCAGTGGCCTTGGTTCCCGGCTGCAGCTTCTGTGTTTAATGGTGACATTTATACTACCGCTCAATTGAATGGCTGCACGGAGCGGAGACCAGGCTTCACTAAGCCACCCTCTGGCCGCGGCCCCGAGCGCATGCGCAAAGCCAGGCCCGCGTCAGCCCCTCGCTGGACAGCTCTGCCCAGGGCCAGGCTGCATCCTGGGGAAAGCTGATGGTTTATCAACATGGCCAGAAAACTCAGCCATAACTCTGTATGCCAGAGAATGCTTATTAGAACCCAGGAATCCCGTGCCTGTTGGCACTACATTTCTGATATGCTTTAGTAATAAGAAACAGTTCTTGCCCGGCGTGGTGGCGCACGCTTGTCATCCCAGCATTTGGGAGGCTGAGACTGGAGTATCGATCCTCGGCTACTTAGTGAGGCCCTCCACAACTCAGTGACACCCTGTTTCAAAATTAAAGAGACTGCGTGGTGGCGCGCGCTTGTAATCCCAGCATTTGGGAGGCTGAGAACTGGAGGATCGTGGTTCGCAGACAGCCTCAGCTACTTAGTGAGGCCCTCTGCAACTTAGCGAGACCCTGTTTCAAAATAAAGAATAAAAAATAGGGCCGGGGGTGAAGCTCGGAGGTAGAATGCCCCTGGGTTCCATCCCCAGACCTGAAAAAAGAAAGAAAGAAAGAAAGAAAGAAAGAAAGAAAGAAAGACCAGTTCTCATTACTTACAAAGTCCAGCCCAGGATGGAGAAAAATATCACTCTGCAGGAAGCTGTGAAGCTGTAATTGGGGAAGAAGCGCTACCTGATTTCAGTGAAACTGGGATTTCACTGACTCTGAGAAACAGGCCAGAGCCAGCCTTGTGTGTGTGTGTTCCTCAGAGGTGATAAAAAAACAATCAAGATGCCAGGCGCGGTGGCGCACGCTGGTCAACCCAGCATTCGGGAGGCTGAGGCCGGAGGATCGCGGTTCGCGGACAGCCTCAGCTACTTAGTGAGACCCTCCGCAAATCAGTGAGACCCTGTTTGAAAATAAAGAATAAAAAAACAGGGTTGCGGGTATAGCTCAGAGGTAGAATGCCCCTGGGTTCCATCCCCAGTACCACAAAAAAAAAATAAAAATAAAAAAATAAACAATTGAGAGGAGAGATGGATGAAGTTGGCCGTGAACCTGTAATCCCAGTACCTAGGAGGCTGAGACAGGAGGATCTCAGTTCACAAACAGCCCCAGCTACTTAGTGAGGCCCTTTACAACTCAGTGAGACCCTGTTTCAAAATAAAGAATAAAAAAATAGGGCCGAGACCGGGCGTGGTGGCGCACGCTTGTCATCCCCGCGCATGGGAGGCGGAGACAGGAGGATGGCGCAGGTTCGAAGCCAGCCGCGCTGGCTTAAGAGACCCTGTTTAAAAAAAAAAATAGGTCTGGGAGTGTAGCCCGATGTAGAAGGGCTTCCAGGAACCCCAGTACCGCCAAAATAAATAAATAAATAAATAAACAAATAAATATAAAAATAAAATAGGTCTGGGAGTGTAGCCCGGAGGGATAAGGGCTTCCAGGAACCCCAGTACCGCCAAAATAAATAAATAAATAAATAAATAAATAAATAAATAAATAAATAAAATAGGGCCGGGGGTGTAGCTCGGAGGTAGAATGCCTCTGGGTTCCATCCCCAGGACTGCAACAAAAATAAAATAAAAATAAAAAATAAACAACGGAGAGGCGAGATGAATAAGTAAAGGCCTAACCGCACCCGTTGCTCGTTGTTGTAATTCTCCTGCATAAAAAGAAAGTTCTCGTACATACTACCGTCATTTTGTGTTGTTAGAGAGCAGGACCCAGGGCTTGGCTTTGCTTTTATGGTGACGCCAAGCTCTTCCCCACTGGGTTATGGGTTTTGGACCACGGGCAAAAATGTCCGATGTGTAGCGTTCTCCCTCAGCCCATGGGCACAGCGTGAGTGGGCTCTGGGTCACAGAAGACACCACGGCTCCCAGCGCCTCGGGTGAATGACTTACCCAGCAACACCATCCTTATAAACCTTCGAGTCACAGGGCCCTGCGGGCTTCCTTCTACAAAATCCACCGTGTGTGTGTGTGTGTGTGTGTGTGTGTGTGTGTGTGTGTGTGTGTGTGTCGGCGAGGGGGAGTACTAGAGATTGAACCTAAGGGCATTCTACCTCTTAGCTACATTGCTGGCCTTGTTATTTATTTTGAAACAGGGTCTCCCTAAATTACTGAGGCTGGCCTCAAACCTGTCATCTTCCTATCTCAGCCCCCCCAAGTGTCAGGATTACAGGGCTTGTGCCTCCACCCCTGGCTCCAGAACATTTTATTGATGTTTTATCAAGGTAGCTATGACCAGAGAAATAAAATCCCTATTTATTACCTCTTTCAGAGAATTAAAAATCTGATCATATAAAGTAAAAGGGTAAGCCGGGCGTGGTGGCACACGCTTGTAATCCCTGCGCTTGGGAGGCGGAGACAGGAGGATCGCGCAGGTTCGAAGCCAGCCTCAGTAGCTTAAGAGACCCTGTTTCCAAATAAAAATATAAAATAGGTCTGAGAGTGTAGCCCGGAGGTAGAAGGGCTTCCAGGAACCCCAGTACCACACACACAAAAAAAAGGGTAGCTGGGCGTGGTGGTGCATGCCTGTAATTCTAGTACTTGGGACGCTGAGACAGGAGGATCGCAGGTTCACAGCCAGCCTCAGCTATTTATGAGGCCCTCCGCAACTTGGTGAGACCCTGTTTCAAAATGTAAGAATAAAATAGGGCCAGAGGTGGAGCTTAGAGGTGGAACGCCCCTGGGTTCCATCTCCAGTGCCGCACACACACGAATAAGGAGGCTGGATGGTGTCGCTCAGTAGTAAAGCACTTGGCCTGCATTTGGGTCATGAAGCCCTGGCTTCCATCCCCAGCTTTGCAAAATAAAATAATTCAAAAGTAAAAGAGACCTCGCGATGGCTTTCATACATAATTTTAACTGAAGCTAGAAACAAAGGCAGGTAGAGGAAACTCCCACTTCCTGGTAAGAAGTCTCCCCCTTATCTCTGGGGGACACGGTTCCCAGTGGATGCCCGAAAAAAAAAAAATCATAATCACACGACACACAGCATATTGCCCTCTATATACATACCTATGATAAAATTTAACTTATAAATTAGTCTCAATAAGATTAATGCTCATTTGGGAAAATATACTGTAGTAAAATTATTTAAAACACAAACTGTTTATTTCTGGAATTTTCCATTTAATATTTTCAGACCACAGCTGACCTCAGGTAACGAACCACAGGAAGTGTAAGCATGGAGGGGGCTGCTGTGCTGGGGGTCTGGCTCGGAGGCCCATCTCTGTATAGTCTGATGGCAAAAAATGTTTCAGCTAGAATTAAGCCCTAAAAAATTTCACAAAAATAACTGTCTCAGCCGGGCGTGGTGGCGCACCCTTGTAATCCCAGCATTCTGGAGGCTGAGACCTAGAGGATCGCGGTTCGCGGACAGCCTCGGCTACTTAGTGAGGCCCTCTGCAACTCAGTGAGACCCGGTTTCAAAATAAACAATAAGAAATAAGGCAGGGGGTGTAGCTCAGAGGTCGAGTGCCCCTGGGTTCCATCCCCAGACCCACAAAAAAAAAAAAAAAAAAAGAACTGTCTTGTCACCTGGTTTGAATCATTAATTATACATTTACTGCAAACCTTTGAAAAGATCCGCAAACTAGGAACAAAACAAAATTTCCCTGAAAATATTTCCTGTAAATAAGTCCTTGACATGGGGCTTTTCCCAAAAGGTCGGTCAGAAATGCCTTTCCGTGGAGCCTAGGACAGGAGCATGGACACGGGGTGTCAGGAAAGGATGTGGTTTTCCTGACTGCGATGAGAGTTAACGAGGAATCTCTCTCCTCACACCCTCTCTGCTTTGTGTAAAACAGTAACAGAAAGCTGTCCTGCAAGGCCTGGCCTGCCAGCTTCATTTCCAGCACTGGGGTGTTGTGGAGGACCTGGGGGAGGGGGAGCCCTCCTTTTGTAAGCCATGGCATAATCAGCCTGGGGAACTCTTCCTTCCCTCCCTGGTCTGCAGGAAGTGACTTGGGACACACAGAACTGGAGGTGTCGGCTCAGCAAAATAAAGTGCTTTCAATGAGAGTAGCTGTTGATTCCTCCTCCCGAGGCTCCCCAGTGAAAGGCAACAGTAGGAAAAAGTGGGGAAAAATTCCTACTAAAAAAAAAAAAAATTCTATTAAAAAGCCCGCATTTCTAAATAGATTTTCCTACCGGTTCCACATCTTCTTCAGGTTAACTAAATTTTACCTCACTGCTGGGTAAGGAAATCGTTCATGACAGGTTGGGAAACACGAAGACAGAAGAGGAGAGGTCCATAAATATTCCGTAAGGATCCACTCGTGAAGGTGTGCGCGAGGAGCCCGGCGGCAGGAAAGCCAAGCCCCACAATGAGTCCAGACACGTATCCACAGTCGCTTCTAGAAAGTTCACATATCAGCCTAAGAGTTCATTCTGAGTCCATGCGCCTGACGACTTGCTATAACACACTGGCATCTTCCATGGCCTTCACCCACCTGTGAGAAGAAGACAGTATTACAGAAATGACCGGCGACCCTCGTAACCCCAGCACTTGGGAGGCTGAGACCGGAGGATCACGGCTCGCGGCCAGCCTCAGCTATGTAGTGAGGCCCTCTGCAACTCAGTGAGACCCTGTTTCAAATAAAGAATGAAAAATAGGGCTGGGGCTGTTTCAGAGGTAGATACTGGGTTCTATCCCCAGTACTGCAAGAAAAGAAAAAAAAGAAAAAATGACAAGGGCCAGGATTGCTGTCAGCCTGAGGTCAAAGAACACACGTTTCGCCGGGCGTGGTGGCGCACGCTTGTAATCCCCGCGCTTGGGAGGCAGAGACAGGAGGATCGCGCAGGTTCGAAGCCAGCCGCGTGCGCTGGCTTAGGAGACCCTGTTTCCAATAAAAAAAAATGTAAAAATAGGTCTGGGAATGTAGCCCGGAGGTAGAAGGGCTTCTAAGAACCCCAGTACCACCAAAAAAAAAAAAAAAAAAAAAAAGAACACACGTTTCATATTAGCAAAAGGCCTAAGTCAGGCATGGTGGTGCATGCCTGTAATCCCAGTATTTGGAGGCTGAGACAGGAGGATCACAGGTTTGCAGACAGCCTCAGCAAGTAGTGAGGCTTTAATCAACCTAGAAGAACCTGATTCAAAATTAAAATAAAATAGGGCTGGGAGTGTAGCTCAGAGGTAGAATGCCCCTGGATTCAACCTCCGATAACACACACATGCAACATACACAAAGCCTGGAACACAGTTTTAACATTTACTGAGTCAGTGCACACCTGTACAAATGAACTGTAACGGTCTAAAAATCCTAGCCACGTGCGGTGGTGCATGCCTGGAGTTTCAGTACTTGCGAGGCTGAGACAGGAGGATAGCAGGTTTGCAGCCAGCCTTAGCAACTTAGCGAGGCCCTCTACCGAGACTCTATTTCCAAATTAAAATAAATAGAGCTGGGCCGGGCGTGGTGGCGCACGCTTGTAATCCCCGCGCTTGGGAGGCGGAGACAGGAGGATGGTGCAGGTTCGAAGCC
This sequence comes from Muscardinus avellanarius, assembly GCF_963383645.1. Classification (NCBI taxonomy): domain Eukaryota; kingdom Metazoa; phylum Chordata; class Mammalia; order Rodentia; family Gliridae; genus Muscardinus; species Muscardinus avellanarius. The sequence continues at coordinate 178,132 of NC_137808.1, forward strand.
AGCCTCGCTGGCTTAAGAGACCCTGTTTCCAAATTTTAAATATATAAAAATAGGTCTGGGAGTGTAACCTGGAGATAGAAGGGTTTCCAGGAACCCCAGTACCACCAAACAAAACAAAACAAAACAATAGAGCCGGAGGCATAGCTCAGAGGCAGAAGACCCCTGGGTTCAACCCCCAGTAACCACACACATACACACATTATGGCCAGGAACAATGAGGTGGTCCCGTGGCCCTACGGGACTGATGGGACAGGATGGACAGCACAAAATAAAGGCCAAAGCTCTGGACAATAACTTGTTTCTGAGGGCAGCGAGGAGATACAGCATAATCAATTCCAGTACCTCTGAGCTGAACTGGTATCCTCGGCTTTGAAGCTATAAAATAAGGTTTTCTTGTGGTAAAGGTGAAAAACAGGTCCTACTTCTCTGCTGCCCTTTTCCTTCTCTGGGGCAACGGTGAAGCCCAGCAGAGGTATGCTCTCCACGGCCACCTTGTCCTGGAAAGAGTAAAAGGGGAGACGGGTGTTACACACAGCGCCACACACGGTGGGGAGGCCGGCACGGACCGCAGCCTCCAGCGGCATGAAGAGTGACCCGGACCAGGGCGCAGATGACCCGGGAAAGAAGTGTGCCGTCTGGGACAATGGACCAGGAGCCAGGACTTCTTCACCTTCATTACCTTGTTTACTCTCCACCGCAATCGTTGAAGGTTCCCTTCCCATTCAAAGACCCAACAGAGGCTCAGAGACGGCTCTGCTCCAAGATCCCGCGGCTACGCACACACCAGAACTCGGGCTTAGAGTCACCTCCTCGTACTCTTTACACGGACAAGATTATTCCGTGTCTCCGTTTTCCGGAGTTCCTTCTGATAACATAATGCTGTCTCTATTCCCCCAGACTCATTGATAGTATATCTCAGTAGCAAGCACTCAACATCTGCTGTGAAGTTGCTAGCAATTCAACAAACTATCTCCAGAGATTACAGACAGAATTTTTTATTTTTTGCAGTACTAAGAATGGAACCCAGGGCATTCTACCTCTGAGCTACACCCCCAGCCCTATTTTTTATTCTTTTTATTTTTGAAACAGGGTCTCACTGGATTGCAAAGGGCCTCGCTAAGTAGTAGCTGAGGCTGTCTTTGAACTGTGATCCTCCTGTCTCAGCCTCCCAAATGCTGGGATTACAAGTGTGTGCCACCATGCCCGGCTTAGATCTTAAAAACAAGTAATCGGTGGGAAGAGATTTTATATCAGTGTTCTTATGCTCACCCACTTCATTATGTATCTGAAAATTACATGTACATAATACAGACTTCATAAAAACACATGTAAACAAAGATTATCAAGCACATTAGAATGGTGACATGAGGAGGAAGGAAAGTCGTTTGTGTAAGAAAACTTGGGGCTGGTTGTGGTGGTGCACACCTGGAACCCATTATGGGGAGGCTGAGACAGGAGGATCATAAGTTTGTGACCAGCCTCGGCAGCTTAGGGAGGCCCTCAACAACTGAGACCCTATTTCAAACTAAAAAATAAAATAGAGCTGGGGTTACAGCTCAGATAGAATGCCCCTGGGTTCAATCCCCAGTACCACAGATAAATTAATTAGTGTGTGTGTGTGTGTGTGTGTGTGTGTGTGTGTGTGTGTTTGTGTTGCTGGGGATTGAACCAGGGGCATTCTACCTCCAAGCTATACCCCCAGCCCTATTTTTCATTCTTTGTTTTTGTTTGTTTTTTGTGGTACTGGGGATCAAACCTAGGTGCTTTTCTACCTCCAGGATATACCCCCAGACCTATTTTTTATATTTTATTTGGAAACAGGGTCTCACTAAGTTGCTGAGAGCCTCACTAAGTAGCTGAGGCTGCCTTCGAATCTGTGCGATCCTCCTGTCTCAGCCTCCCAAGTACCAGGGTCACAGGTGTGCGCCACCATGCCGGGCTTATATTTTACTTATTTATAAGAGTTACTAAGGTTATCAGCATTGTGCTACTAAAAGAAATGGACAATCTGGGTGTAGTGGCTCACGCTTGTAATCCCAGTACTTGTGAGGCTGAGACAGGAGGTTCCGGGTTCACGGCCAACCTCAGCTACTTAGACCTTCCACAACTTAGTGAGACCCTGTTTCAAACTGGGCTGGGGGTGTAGCTTGGAGGTAGAATGCCCTTGAGTTCAATCCCTAGCATTACAAAAAAGAAAAAGAAGCCGGGCGTGGTGGCGCACACTTGTCATCCCAGCGCTTGGGAGGCTGAGACAGGAGGATGGCACAGGTTCGAAGCCAGCCTCAGCTACTGAGTGAGGCTCTCAGCAACTTAGTGAGACCCTGTTTCCAAATAAAGTATGAAATAGGTCTGGCAGTGTAGCCTGGAGGCAGAAAAGCCCCTGGGTTCCTCCCAGTACCACAAGAAGGAAGGAAGGAAGGAAGGAAAGAAAGAAAGATAGATGGATGGACGGGAAAAAAAAAAGGAGTAGCTTCCTGAAGGCAGTTGAATTTTGTCCTAAACAAAGTGAGAACACAAAGGAGTGCTCTTTGGTAGCACGCCTGGGTTACTCTAGGTGCTGGGCCTGCGGCATTTAAGTACTATATCGCAGCCGGGTGTGGTAGCCCATGCCTGTAATCCCTATATTTAGGAGGCTGAAAAGTGAGGCCCTTCCCTGTTTCAAAAATAAAAGAAACAAATAAATAAATGGAGACAAGACAGGAAGATCTCAGGTTCTCAGCCAACCTTCAGCTACTTAGTGAGGCCCTCTGCAACTTAGTAAGACCCTGTTTCAAAATAAAGAATAATAAAAAGGGGGGCTGGGGGTGTAGCTGGAAGGTAGAACGCCCCTGGATTCCATCCCCAGTACCGAAAAAAAAAAATAGGGTTGGGGATGTACCTCAGAGGTAAAATACCTTTGGGTTCCATCCCCAGTATTGCAAATAAAATAAAACAGAGTGGAGGGTGTAGCTTGGAGGTATAATACCTTTGGGGTTCTATCCCCAGTACTGCAAATAAAATAAGATAAAATAAAATAAAGTAAAATAAAAAAATAGGGTGGAGGGTGTAGCTCAGAGGCAGAATGCCCCTGGGTTCAACCCTCAGTACCACTGAATTAATTAACTAATTAATTAACTGCTTTGTTGCAGGGGTCCATATTTGGACCTTCTGATCTCCACAGAGAAACCTTGAACGCCTCTGGATTGGGAACCCACATCCTGCAGCACCACTCTCTCAAGACTTGGCAGCGGACGCGCCGGGGCTCAGGCAGGTGACAGGGTGCAGGCGGGCCCCAGCTGGGCACTGGGGGGCCGCATGGGAGAGAGGAGAGAAAGCCGGGAACACCACTACCTCGCTGGCCACGTAGGTGTAGAGCACTTTGCCTTTGATGACGAACCAGAGCTTCTTCCAGGGCCGCCTGCCCCTCTGGCACCGGCTCAGGTAGCCGCTGATGGCGGAGCCCTCTCCGGAGGCGGCCACCTGTCAGGAGGAAACAGAGTGTTCAGGCCGCAGTTCAAGCCGCCAAAAGGCCACAGCAAACCGGTCTGCAATCGGATACGGCCTCAGGATCTCTGGATAGCAAAACAATCTTAGAGTTAGCCAAAACAGTATTTCAGGGTGTGGGGAACAGGATTCCCAGGGCCTCGGAGAACAGGCGCCTAAACTGTGCTGGGGTGCAGCCCTCGCAGGCACTTGGCAGTTTGTAATCCCAGCACACTTGTTATCTTGGGAAGTGGAGACAGGAGGATCGCGCAGGTTCAAAGCCAGCCTCGGGTACTTATTGAGGCTCTCGGCAACTTAGTGAGACCCTGTTTCAAAATAAAGAATAAAAAATAGAATTGGGGGCCAGGCGTGGTGGCGCACACTTGTATTCCCAGCGCTTGGGAGGCTGAGACAGGAGGATGGCACAGGTTCAAAGCCAGCCTCAGCTACTGAGTGAGGCTCTCAGCAACTTAGTGAGACCCTGTTTCCAAAGAAAGAATAAAAAGTAGGACTGGGGATGTAGCTTGGAGATAGAATGCCCCTGGGTTCCATCCCCAGTATAAAACAAAACAAAACAAAAAAAAAAACAACAGAACAAAACAGGGTCTCACTGAGTTGCTGAGGCTGGCCTCAACCTATAATCTCTCTGTCTCAGCCTCTCAAGTACTGGGATGACAGATGCGTGTTGCTGGGGACTAAGCCCAGGGGCATTCTACCCTTGAACTACACCTCCAGCCCTATTTTCTTTTTTATTTGGAAACAGGGTCTCGCTAGGTTGCTGAGAGCCTCACTACTTGCTGAGGCTGGCCTTGAACCTGCGATCCTGCTGTCTTAGCCCCCCCAAGTACTGTGATGACAGGCATGTGTCCCCGTGCCTGGCTCCAGCCCTGCCCTTCCTAAAGGGCAAGGCAGTCCCCAGAAGAGACCAGCCAGGCGGGGACAGGGCTGCCCAGGAGGACCAAACACCTTCCGAGTCCTATCCCCCGCTCACCTCGGTCAGGGCCGAAGGGACTTTCTTCTGCTTCTTGAAGGCGGAGGGGTTGATGCTGTGGAAGACGGAAGACAAGGCACTACCCGAGGAGAACCGGGGTGAGGACAGGGCGAAACTCATGCTCACAGGTCGCTCTGCAGAGGAGAGGAGCGGGTAGGGAGGTGGGGGTCTTTCTCTGGGCCCCCCTCCTCTGGCAGGGGCTGGTTTGTCATCCATCTGAGGACCTCAGCAGGCCCCGGGGTATGCCTCTCTCCTGCCTGGCTCCCCACAGGGCCTCTTAAGGGGCAGCTGGGCTTTTGGAGGTCCTTAGTCTGAACATTTTTCCGGGAGCACCAGCTGACTTTTCATGGAACTGAGGCAGGGAGAGGGCGCCCTGGTGTGACCGAGCTGTCTAGGACCCTAGAGCCACTTTGGGGCAGAGCTTCTTCTCCCTCCAGGCAGACCATAGCTCCTTTCTGGGGAAACCGAGGGCCACAGAGATGCCCCCGGAGATGGGGGGAGAAGCCACCAGGCCCCTTAGGAGAAGGTGAGAGCTGCCAGTTACCTCTCATGGGGCCCGGGATGGCCCCACCCCTCTTCTTCAATTCCCCGAAACAGCCGTCGCAGACCTTGGCCACCTGGTCCTTGAGGTACTTGAGGGGGTACTTGTTACGAGAGCAGTTCCGGCACACGATCTGCAGACCACACGCATGGGTGCCTGTCACTCTCTCGGCATGCGCAGAGAGGACCCACACCTTTTCCCCTGCAAACCCACCCCTTGCTTCCTCCAGGGAGCCCCGAGTTCTGACCATCACAGTGCAGTGAGCCCTGCCTTTTTAGCTCCAATGGTGCCGTGTTTCTGAGTAAGTGTCTCTTTCTTTTTCTGAGGAGGCTGTGCCCTTAACCATGACACAATACTTTCTCCATCAAAGACCATAACCCTGGCCGGGAGTAGCTGCGCACGCTTGTAATCCCCACGCTTGGGAGGCTGAGACAGGAGGATCGCACAGGTTCGAAGCCAGCCTCAGCTACTTAGTAGTAAGGCTCTCAGCAACTTAGTGAGACCCTGTTTCCAAATAAAATAGAAAATAGGTCTGGGAGTATAGCCCGGAGATAGAAAGCCCCTGGGTTCTGCCCCCAGTACCACAAACAAACAAAAAAAACCCCACATAATCCTGCATGCTACCATGTTCTGGGGGGGGGTACTTGGGATTTAACCCAGGGGCATTCTACCTCTGAGCTATACCCTCCCAGCTCTATTTTATATTTTATTTGGGAACAGGGTCTCACTGAGTTGCAGAGAGAGGCTGGCTTTGAACCTGCAATCCTCCTGTCTCAGCCTCCCAAGTACTATGATCACAGGTGTGTACCACCACACCTGGCTTACCATATTCTCTTTATTTTTTATTTTTGTCTCTGTAGTACTGGGGATTTAACTCAGGGGTATTCTATCTCTGTGCTACACCCCAGTCAATTTTTGTTGTTTTTGGTTTTTTGTATTTTTTACTTTTTAGTTTGAAGCAGGGCCTCAACTGAGTTGCTGAGGTAGGCTGCAAACCTGTGATCCTCCTATCTCAGACTCCCAAGTACTGGGATTACAAGTGTGTGCCACCAAACCCCCTTACGATATTTGTTTGTTTGTTTATGTATTTATTTATTGTGGCACTGGAGGTTTTATTTTTTTATGGTACCAGGGATGGAAGCCAGGGGCATTCTACCTCCGAGCTATACCCCCAGCCCTAGTTTTTATTCCTTATTTTGAAACAGGGTCTCACTAAGTTGCAGAGGACCTCACTAAGTAGCCGAGGCTGCCCGCAAACCACGATCCTCCGGTCTCAGCCTCTCAAATGCAGGGATGACAAGCGTGCGCCGCCACGCCCGGCTTACTGTGTTCTTTTCAAAACATGATGGGTAACAGAACAGGCCTGGGATTTGGAGCCAAGGTTTGAGGCTACTGATAAAATGGGAATAAGCGACAGCTGTGCTTCTTCCTCCCTCTCCCTCAGGGTTAGATGTGGAGGGGCCTTGGACTGGGGCTGGGCAGAGGCGCCCCTCAGACTCCCCTGGCGCCACTCACCTTGCCGCAGGCGCGACAGTGATGGCCTCTCAGCATGAGGGAGAAGTCGCAGCCACAGTTCATGCACCTCGTGGCGTCTGTGGCAGGCACCAGTTTGGGGGGCCTCTCCCCAAGGCTCACCCCCTGCCTCTCCCGGATCTGGAGGGAATCGGGCGAGCAATATGGTTGGCAGACGGCAGCAGGGCAGCTCGGCAGCCCTGCCCACGTTCCCGTCTTCCGCAGGTACCAGTGTCTGATGAACCCCTCCTGGGTTTGCAACCACTGTGAGGCGTGGTGGGGGATGCACGGCGAAGCCTGGCTGGGCTTCAGACCCAGTGCCCCAAGGATAGGAGGGAGGCACCCCTTGGTGAGCAGCCCAGTGTGCCTGCCAAGGAGTGCCCATGCTCAGGCTGGCACGGGGCCCCACGCCCCACTCACCTCTACGCTGTGGTGGAACGCGGCCAGCGCCTGGGTCTTGCAATCCTCAGGGATGGCTCTGTTCAAGCAGCTGTACCAATCGTCCCGCTCTGCATAGGAGCTGTGGGCACCGGCAGGTGAGCCTCCCGCCCTCACTGCACCCAAACCCAGGCTCTCACCCCACCACGACAGCACAGAAATCCTCACAACAGCCACCAGGGGGCGCCCTCGCCCTGCCCAGGAAAGCTGAGTGGCTGGAGGGACCATGTAGAGTGGAGGGAGCCAGGGCAGTGGGCAGAAGGGGATGGGCATGGGAGAGAGCCCGATGCCCGTTGCTGAAGGAAATACACAGGCCCGCTGCCCCAGGAGTTTCAGTCTGGGCTAGCGGGAAGGTGCCAGGCTGGGCAGGGGCATCGGCTCCTGGCCAGGGGGTGGTGGGCATCCCTACCTGAAGGCCTTGAAAACCATCTGTCACCTACCTGGGTGACCGCGGAGCAAATAAACCACACGCAGGACCCGGCTGGCAGGTGTGCCAGCCTGTCCTTACCACTCTCAATGGTTACAGCTTTTGCTGATCCGCATCGGGCCAGTTTATAACTGGTCCTCGCGATGCAGGCTCCTGAGCACGTCAAGGGAGGGCCAAGTCATCCCGCCTTCGGCCTGGGGCCTGGCACCACGGTGTGCTCACAAATGCTCAGAGAGCAAACACACCTACCAGAGCCCGCAGGCAGGCTGGTGTGTGTGCATCCACCTAGAGCCACCCCCAGGGGCCGCAAGGACCTTCACTCCCAGACTTATTTTTCATATTTTATTTGGAAATAGGGTCTCGCTAAGTTGCTGAGAGCCTCACTAAGCAGCTGAGGCTGGCTTCGAACCTGTGCGATCCTCCCGTCTCAGCCTCCCAAGCGCTGGGATTACAAGCGTGCGCCACCACGCCCAGCTAAGGATGCTCTTTAAAGCCAGGGCTACAGCTGGCCCTACGCCTGTAATCCCAGGACTTGGGAGGCTGAGAGGGGAGGATCGCAGGTTCGCAGACAGCCTCAGTAACTTAACTCAGTAACTTAACTCAGAACTCAGTGAGACCCTGTTTCAAAATAAAAAATAAAATAGGGCTGAGGGTGCAGTTCGGAGGTAGAGTGCTCCTGGGTTCATCTCCCAGGACCCCCCCGCCTGCACAAAGCCAGCCCAGAACGAAACACTGATGTTTCTTTTCTATTCTTTTCGTCTGTTTCGTGATGCACTTATCTGATTTAAAAAAGGCCCTACTGTGTGCTCTGATCTGAATGTGTAGTTTCTCCCCAAACTTCAAATGTTGAAATCCTTACCCTAAGGTGATGGTGCTGGAGGGCAATTATGTCAAAAGGGTAAGACCCTCATCAATGGATTTGGTGCTTTTTTTAAGGGGGGGTTAGTACTGGAGATTGAACCCAGGGGCATTCTACCTCTAAGCTACTCCCCCAGTCCAATTTGTTTAAAAAAAAAATTTTTTTTTGGTAGTACTGGGGATAGAACCCAGGGGCCTTCTACCTCCGGGCTACACTCCCAGACGCATTTTATATTTTATTTGGAAACACAGTCTCTTAAACCAGCTGAGGCTGGCTTTGAACCTGTACGATCCTCCTGTCTCAGCCTCCCAAGCGCAGGGATTACAAGCGTGCGCCACCACGCCCGGCTGTTTTTAAATTTTGAAACAGGGTCTCATTAAGTTGCAGAGGCTGGTCATAAATCTTCAATCCTCCTGCCTACACCTCCTAAGTATTGGGATTACAAGGGTTAGATTAGTGTCCTTATAAAACATATAAAGTTAGAGAGAGAAAGGACCACCTGTGAGGAAGGGCCCTTAACAGACCCCAAGACTCTAGGCACTTTGATCTTGGACTTCCAGGCCTCCAGACCAGGGATTTGCAAAGTCAGTGATAACAGCCCCGAGGGTTATTGGAGCTCCGCTGGAGTGTAGTACCTTTGGGTATAATTAGGGTCTACAGAATAAGAAGAAGAAGCAGAGGATGTGCCTGGGGGATACTAAGTAATTTTTCTGAAAAGCAGCCAATAAACTTGGGGAATCTATGCTCATGAAAAACAAATATTTATTTATGTATTTATTTTTGTGGCACTGAGGATGGAACCCAGGGGAATTCTACCTCTGAGCTACACCCTCCACCCTATTTTATATTTATTTATTTGTTTGTTTATGGTACTGGGGATGGAACCCAGGGGCATTCTACCTCCGAGCTATGCCCCTGGCCCTATTTTTTAGTCTTTATTTGGAAACAGGGTCTCACTGAGTTGCAAAAGGCCTCGCTAAGTAGCCGAGGCTGGCCACGAACCGCGATCCTCCTGTCTCAGCCTCTCAAAGCCTTTATCATTTTGAAATAAGGTCTTGCTAAGTTGCTGAGGGTCTAACTAAGTTGTCCTGGAACCTGTAATTCTCCTGTTTCAGTCTCACAAGTAACGGGATTACAGGTGTGCACCACAATACCTGGCTAAAGTTTTTGTTTTGCTTGAAGGTTCTCAAAGGGATCTGTTACTATAAAATGGTTAAGCCGGGCGTGATGGCGCACACACACTTGTAATCCCAGCATTTGGGAGGCTGAGACAGGAGGATCGCGGTTCGTGGCCAGCCTCAGCTACTTAGTGAGGCCCTCTGCAACTCAGTGAGACCCTGTTTCAAAATAAAGAATAAAAAAAATAGGGTTGGGGGTGTAGCTCAGAGGTAGAATGCCTCTGGGTTCCATCCTGAGACCCACCAAAAAAAAAAAAAAAAAAAAAAAAAAAAAGGTTAAGACACATGAGAAGACACTGGATCTAAAAGGACATCAGAATAAAAACAACATATCCAGTTATCTGTGGTTCCAAATGTTCGCATCCTTATAATCTTACTGGGGTCCCATAAACCTGCCACCTTCCCACCTCCGTACCCAGCAGAGAGCAGCAGACAGGACTCGGGGGTCTCAATCTTGAGCGCATAGGGTACTTTCTCCATCACAGGGCGGCTGACCTGGAAAACCAAGAGCAGCCCCTTCAGGGAGCGCAGAGCTGGGAGCCCAGACCTGCCGCTTCCATCAGTGGTGGGTGAACCAAGCGGCCTGGTCCTCTCTCAGCCTCGGTGTCCTCTTCTGTACAGGGCAAACCTTTGAGCGATGGCAGAGGCTGCCAGAGGTGCCCGGCCACTGAGCCCGTCATCCTTGGTGCCTCTCCCGCCCCCAGGAAGACTGCAGGTGGCTTCCCACCAGGCTGTAGCACCTCGCGGTGACGCCTCTCGCCACCTGCTCCCCCACTCAAACAGGCCCACAGTGGAGCCCTTGGCTTAAAAGGCAATGAACATCCCTGCTGAGAAAGAGCTCCATCCTTCCCTTCCCCTGTTCCTTAAAGAGATCCTGCAAAGCCTTCCCCAGCGCTGTGTCCTCATCTTTCCTTAGAAAGCACAGCCACCCCTGCTCCATGGTCCCACCTCCCAGCACCCCTCTGACTTCATCCCCAGGAGGTGCCAGAAATAAATCTCCCAAACCCCCAACTCTCCAGGAATCCCCAGAAGTGCCCAAGGGTCCCCAGCTCGAGGTCCAAGTTACACGGAGCTAAGCCACACATGGGTGTCCGCCTTCACGGTAATAGGGCAACAGCCAAGAAGCACAAACAGCCCTGTACCAGTATTGGGAAGAGGCTTCAATACCTATTAATGTACCAGTAGTGGGAAAGAGGTCCAATTTTTAAAATATATCTTTGGTAGTAAAGAAAGCCAGGAGTGTCAGGGAAAAGGGCCTCTTTTTACCTTTCTAAAGAGAGGCAAGGTTCCTCAAGGAGGTGAGGAAATCCCAGATCCCGATAAGCAACTTAACACATCTTGGGAGTGTAACAAAAGGTGTGGGGGTCTGAGCCAGACAGAGCTGCCCCTCCCTGCCTCCGAGGGGCGGATCTGGCTGGGTGGAGACAGTGGAGGTCTGGGCTAGAGACAGGGCAGCACATCTACGTATGAAAGGACTTGCCCACGTGTGGTCCTGCTCCATCTGTTGCATATTGGGTGAATTCATCTGAACCACCCCCCTTCCATTTCTGAATGGCAGGGGGCTTTAACTGTCTTCTGAATTTCTATCTTTTTAATAAACTTCTTTAAATCTTCAGCAAGAGTCTGGGCTAATATGTATTTACCCTTAGCTCAGGACAAGAACCCGCCTTTTTTTTTTTAATCTTTTTATCTTATTGTGGTTTGAGGGAAACTGTGTCCAGGACCCTAACAGGGGTCTCCGGGGACACTTTCCCCAAACCATAACAAGCCCGAGCACCCCCTGATGGGGGAGTGGGTTAGGAGGTAGGACGCAGGCATACCATGGCATGTCATTTCCTTGAGAGGAAGGAAATTCTGACACACGGTACCACAAGGATGAACCTCGAGGACCTAATGGGAGAGCCGGGTGAGGTGGGTGGGGCCTGCCTGTCATCCCAGTCCTTGGGAGGCTGAGGCAGGAGGACCACAGGTTCCCGGCCAGCCTCAGCTGCTTAGTGAGGCCTTCCGCAACTCAGTGAGACCCCGTTTCAAAAATAAAAGGTTAATTGGGAGGTTGAGACAGGAGGATCCGGGTTCACGGACAGCCTCAGCTACTTAGTGAGGCCCTTTGCAACTCAGTGAGACCCTGTTTCAAAATAAAGAATAAAAATATAGGGCTGGGGGTGTAGCTCGGAGGTAGAGTGCCCCTGGGTGCCATCCCCAGTAATGCAAAAATTAATTTTTTTTTTTTTTTTTTTTGGTGGTACTGGGGTTCCTGGAAGCCCGTCTATCTCCGGGCTACACTCCCAGACCTATTTTATTTTTGGAAACAGGGTCTCCTAAACCAGCGCGGCTGGCTTCGAACCTGCGCGATCCTCCTGTCTCTGCCTCCCAAGCGCAGGGATTACAAGCGTGCGCCACCACGCCCGGCCAAAAAATTAATTTTTTTTTAATAAAAGGTTAAGCTGGGTGTGGTGGTGCATGCCTGTGATCCCAAAACTTAGGAGGCTGAGACTGGAGGGTCACAGGTTCAAGGACAGCCTCAGCAAATAGTGAGACTTTTGTCAATGTAATGAGACTCTGTGAGGCCCTCTGCAACTTGGTGAGACCCCATTTTATTTATTTATTTATTTATTTATTTATTTATTTATTTATTTATTTATTTTTGGTGGTACTGGGGTTCCTGGAAGCCCTTCTACCTCCGGGCTACACTCCCACGGGCTACACTCCCAGACCTATTTTTTTAACTTTATGTGGAAACAGGGTCTCTTAAGCCAGCGAGGCTGGCTTCGAACCAGCGCGATCCTCCTGTCTCTGCCTCCCAAGCGCGGGGATTACAAGCGTGCGCCACCACGCCCAGCTAGTGAAACCCCATTTTAAAATAAAGAATTTAAGCTGGGCGTGGTGGCGCGCGCTTGTAATCCCCGCGCTTGGGAGGCAGAGACAGGAGGATCGCGCAGGTTCAAAGCCAGCCGCGCGCGCTGGCTTAGGAGACCCTGTTTCCAAATAAAAATGTAAAAATAGGTCTGGGAGTGTAGCCCGGAGGTAGAAGGACTTCCAGGAACCCCAGTACCACCAAAAATAAATAAATAAAGAAAGAAAGAAAGAAAGAAAGAAAGAAAGAAAGAAAGAAAGAAAGAAAGAATTTAAATAGGGCATTTGGGCGTGGTAGTGCACACTTTTAATCCCAGAATTTGGGAGGCTGAGACAGGAGGATCGGGGTTCACAGCCAGCCTCAGCTACTTAGTGAGGTTTTATGCAACTCAGAGAGACCCGTTTCAAAATAAAGAATAAATTTTTATTCTTTAGGTTTGGGGGTATAGCTCAGAAGTAGAATGCCCCTGGGTTCCATCCCTACTACCAGGAAAAAAAAAATAGGGCTGGGAATATAGCTTAGAGGAAGAATGCTCCTGGGTTGAGTCCCCAGTACCACAAAAAACAAACAAATAAATATGTAAATAAATAAATATAAAATAGGGCTGGGGGTGTAGCTGGGAGGTAGAATGCTCTGGGGTTTGATTCCCAGGACCACAAAAGCAACTAAATAAATAAATATGAAATAGGTTTGGGGGGTGTAGCTCAGAGTTAGAATAACCCTGGGTTCAATTCCCAGTACTACAATAAATAAATAAATAAATAAATAAATTAATTAACATAAAATAAAACAGGCCTGGGATATAGCTTGGGGGTAGAATTCCCCAGGGTTCAATCCCCAGTACCACAGCAAACAAACAATAAATAGATGATAGATGATAGATAGATAGATAGATAGATAGATAAAATAATGCTGGGGGTGGAGCTCAGAGGTAGAATGCCCCTGGGTTCACTTCCATTCACACACCACACACACACACACACACACACACACACACACACACACACACACACACACACACACCACACAGGGGCATTTGACCTCCAAGCTACACCCCCTGCCCTATTTTTTATTCTTTATTTTGAAACCGGGTCTCACTGAATTGCAGAGGGCCTCACTAAGTAGCTGAGGCTGGCCGCGAACCGCGATCCTCCGGTCTCAGCCTCCCGAATGCTGGGATGACGAGCGTGCGCCACCATGCCCGGCTAGGACACAGTTTAAATCTCACCAAACACCTGCTCACTGCCCCCCTTCTCTAAGCTTTTCCTTATACATTTTCCTCCGTGTGGGATGCGCCTCTGTCTCTTTCTTCCCCCTCTGACCGATGTCCCTTCCTCCAGGAAGCCCTCCGGCCCTCCCCTCTCGCAGACAGCCCACAGCATAAACCTGTGGCCGCCCACTATTTAACAGTCATTCCTCCAGGGCCTCCCTTCCCAGGAGCACTGAACCTGGGGTACCCAGCACCAAGCACCTACCTTCATGTTGGCGACCGCCAGTGAGCTCTTCAGCCGATATTTTCTGTCCTTCTGGGGATAAGTGTATAGAAGTACGTCGCTCATCTGGAGAGAAGAAAACCCCGTCAGACACGGCCTGGCCACCCGAGGGCTGTGCCAGCACCTCTGGGTACACAGACACCCGAGGGTCCCCTGAGACCCCCACAGAATGTCAGGCGAAACCATTCCATGCTAAAACGTGAGCCCCTTCCCACAATTCTGCTTCCAGGTAAATGTTCAAGGGGAACATTGATTTGTTTATTTATTCATTCATTCGTTCATTCATTCATTCATTCATTCATTCATTCATTTTGGTGGTACTGGGGTTCCTGGAAGCCCTTCTACCTCCGGGCTACACGCCCAGACCTATTTTTTATATTTTATTTGGAAACAGGGTCTCTTAAGCCAGGGAGGCTGGCTTCGAACCTGCGCGATCCTCCTGTCTCCGCCTCCCAAGCGCGGGGATTACAAGCGTGCACCACCACGCCCGGCCATTTATTTATTTAAAGATTTATTTATTTATTTTTGTGGTACTGGGGATTGAACCCGGGGGCATTCTACCTCTGAGCTACATCTCCAGCCCTATTTTTTAGCCTTTGATTTTTTTTTTCTTTTTTCTTTTGCGGTACTGGGGATGGACCCAGGGGCATTCTACCTCCAAGCTACACCCTAGTCCTACTTTTTATTCTTTATTTTTAAACAGGGTCTCACTAAGTTGCTGAGTGCCTCACTTAGTAGCTGAGGCTGGCCGAGAACCTGCGATCCTCCTGTCTCAGCCTCCCAAGGACTGGGATTACAGGTGTGCGCCACCACGCCCTGCTCATAGGACACCAAAATGCTATGCTATTAGCCAGGCATAGTGGTGCACACCTGTAATCCCAGTATTTGGGAGATGGAGACAGGAGGATCATGGGTTCGAGGTTAACCTCAGCAGCTTAGTAAGACTCTGTCTGTTTGTCTGTCTTGTCCTGCTCTAGCTGGGTGCTGTAGCATGGTAATCCCAGCATTTGGAAAGCTGAGGCAGGAGGATGACAGGTTTTAGGTGAGCCTCAGCAGCACAACCAAGGTGTTGTTTCAAAATAAAGAACAAGCCGGGCGCGGCAGGCACGCTTGTCATCCCCGCGCTCAGGAGGCGGAGACAGGAGGATCGCGCAGGTTCGAAGCCAGCGCTGGCTTAGGAGACCCTGTTTCCAAATAAAAATGTAAAAATAGGTCTGGGAGTGTAGCCCAGAGGTAGAAGGGCTTCCAGGAACCCCAGTACCACCAATAAATAAATAAATAAATAAATAAATAAAAATAAAGCCAGGCGTGGTGACGCACACTTGCAATCCGAGCATTTGGGAGGCGGAGACCGGAGGATCGCGGTTCATGGCCAGCCTCAGCTACTACTTAGTGAGGCCCTTTGCAACTCAGTGAGACACCCTGTTTCAAAAAATAAAAAGAACAGAGCCAGGCATAGTGGCGCACACTTGTAATCCCAGTGCTTGGGAGGCTGAGACAGGAGGATGGCACAGGTTCGAAGTCAGCCTCAGCTACTGAGCAAGGCTCTCAGCAACTTAGTGAGACTTTGTTTCCAAATAAAAGTATAAAATAGGTCTGGAAGTATAGCCCGGAGGTAGAAAAGCCCCTGGGTTCCACCCCCAGTAACACACACACACACACACACACACACACACACACACACACACACACAGGCTCTGTTCTCTGTTCTGGTTTGTCCACGACCTTCCAGTCATACTGACACTAGAAGATGTCAGGAAACAGGGTCGTCTGGGGCTTGTTTGGGGCCGGGCACTCACCAGAAACAGGTGCCGGGGGTGTCTTTTCCCCCCCCTTACTTTCATCAGCGTTCCTTCCTTCAGAAACTCCTGCAGAGAGAGAGGCGGACCTCAGGAGACAGGCCAGTGTCCCTGCTGTCCCAGAGAAGGGGCGGGCAGGCCCCGCGTGGGAAACTTAAATCACAGAGCCTCTTAAGAGTGCTCGGTAGAGAACGGCTTTGGTGCATTCCCAGTGCGGGCAGGATGCCCCTGCAGGCCTGCCTCTGCGGAGTGGCCACCTCGCCCTGTGCCAAGTCCTCTTACTCTTCCGCACACAGAATGGTCCACACCTGGACTCTCTGCTGCCATGAGGAATCCATTCAGAAGAGCCTCTGAGGGTTTGCTAAAACAGCCGAAGATTCGGGAGCAGTAGCTACACCCCTTTCATTCTTTGGGGGGCAAATAGGTGTTTAATAAATATTTACTAAGCTCAGCGTCCTCACCAAAACACTAAGTATGTTTTTTATAGAATCGCAGCCACTTGGATCCTTGCTAATTTGGAGTAAAAATCTGCCGGGCACAATCTTTCATTCCAATGGGTAATGATCATATTTTGGACTCTTTTGGGATCTAGTTATGTTTCTCATTTGGTTCTTTTAAAAACCAAATAAATCAGACCGGGCGTGGTGGCACATGCTTGTAATCTCAGCATTCAGGAGGCTGAGACTGGAGGATCACGGTTCGAGGTCAGCCTAGGCTACTTAGTGAGGCCCTACTTAGCGAGGGCCTTGGCAACTCAGTGAGACACTGTTTCAAAATAAAGAATAAAAAATAGGGCTGAGGGTGTAGCTCGGAGGTCCAATGCCCCTGGGTTTCATCTCCACACAAGCTAAATAAATAAATAAAACCAAATAAATCTGGCTGGGAATCAGGCCTGTGGTGACACAGGCTTGTAATCTCAGTCCTTGGGAGGCTGAGACGGGAGAATTGAAGGTTCGCGGACAGCCTCAGCTACTTAGTGAGGCCCTCTGCAACTCAGTGAGACCCTGTTTCAAAATAAAGAATAAAAAATAGGGCTGGGGGTGTAGTTTGGAGGGATGATGCCCCTGGGTCCAATCCCTAATACCAAAAATATGTATATAAGTAAAAAAATAAATCTTTTTCTTTCCATCTCTGGTGCTGGGAATTAAACCCAGGGTCTTGAGTCTGCCTTACAAGGGCTCTGACACCAAGCCACGCCCTCAGTCCCTGTCTCTTAAAGAATGTTATTTATTTTTTTTTCGGTACTGGGAGTGGAACCCAGGGGCATTCTATCTCTGAGCTACACCCCAGCCTTATTTTTTATTTTTTTAGTACCAGGGATTGAACCCAAGGACATTCTACTTCTGAGCTACACCCCCAGCCCTATTTTATTTATTTGTTTGTTTATTTATTTATTTATCATGGAGCTGGAGATGGAACCCAGGGACATTCTACCTCCAAGCTATACCCCCAGCCCTACTTTATATTCTTTATTTTGAAACAGGGTCTCACTAAGTAGCTGAGACTGCCTGCGAACCTGCAATCCTCCAGACTCAGCCTCCCAAGTACTAGGATTACAAGCGTGCACCACTATGCCTGGCTGGCTTGCTTGCTTATTTATTTATTTATTTATTTATTTTTATTTTGCAGTACTAGGGATGGAACTCAGGGGCATTCAACCTCCAAGCTACACCCCAGCCCTATTTTTTATTCTTTATTTTGAAACAGGGTCTCACTGAGTTGCAAAGGGCCTCACTGAGTAGGCTGAGGCTGGCCGCGAACCGCGGTTCTCCTGTCTCAGCCTCCCGAATGCTGGCATGACAAGCATATGCCCCCATGCCCGGCTTAAACAATGTTATTTTAGACCATGTTTTCTTAGGGCTTGATCTTAACAGATACTTGCTTTTTCTTTTTTTCTTTCCCAACAACTCTGGACTAAAAATATTTGGTGCCCCTTCTTCTTGAAGGTGAAGAGACCCACAGGGCACAAGGAATCAAATGATACTGTTTCTTTAACAGTGGACACACAGATTAGACAAGCTCTGGCTGCCAGGGCCCAGTGAGCCACCCCGCCCTCTGCAGTAAACAGCACCTGCAGCCAGGCCCGCCTGGGGCCCGCCCAGCTGAACAATGGGCCTCATTGGAGCCTCACCCGCCCTCTGCTCCTGCCCCTGGCGGTGGCACTCACCCTTCCTGGCTGGAGGAGGTCTTCTCGGCCCCCAACACTGTGCTCGATGTGAACCAGCTTCTGCAGGTTTTCCTGTGGGTGGGAACAGGGAGAGGTGGAGATGGCCAGGCCCCTTGGAGGCGTCTTATCTCCTCTGTAAGGGGTGGCATTGCTTCCGTTTCAGGGGAGGAAAATGGAGCGCGGAAAGGCCGTGCCCAAAATCCAACCTTCTATAAATGGCAGGCAGGACTGTGACCTGAGCTTGGGTCTGTCTGCAGGATGCCAAGGCTGTAGGCTGGCCAAAGGCCAGTCCCTCTAGGCCCTCGTTCTGTGAACCATGAGGACAGCCATGGTGCTGTCCCATACCCTCAGGTCACAGCTCCTGTTCTAAGCCTGTGTCCTCTGTTAGGACTGCAGCATTCAGATGTCATAAACCCAGGACCCAAGGCTCAGTATCTTCTGGCTTCTAACCCTGGGTAGGGCCTCTGAGGGACAGTAACCAGGAAAATGTACCACCTGGTAAGAAACTGGGACCTGTGACCTATCAAGAAGGACAAATATAAGCATCATGGCAGACTTCTTACCAGAGACTATGGAGGCCAGAGGAGAATGGAGTGATATCTTTAAAGGACCAAGAGACAAAACTGGTCGACACAGATTTTTATACCCAGCCAAAGTATCTTTCAGAAATGAAGGTAAACTCTACAATCAAGCAAATAGGAGCCAGGTTCCACTGTAGGTATGGGGATTTTTGATAAGAAAGGGGAAGAAACTAGTGGTGATCTGTATCGTAATGACTGGAGTTGCAAACATATGTAAGACCTCACGGTTTGTGTAATACAGATACAGTTGGTTGTGTATGGAAATATCTACAGATATAGGTGTACATATGCACATAGTTTTCTTTGCTCTGTCAGATAAGAGAGCCTAAAAGAAATGAGACTCCCACCAGCCTTGAGTGCACCTAGTGCCCAAATCTTGTTTTTTAAGGACCATTATCCAATTAAAGGAACCAGAGATCCCTGGAGCAATGGCTGATTCTAAGACTGGGACAGGAAATACACAAGATGAATGGACTCTTGAGGATCTTATACTGCCAGAAACTTAGAAAGTGCTCAAATCAAGTAAATAACAAAACACCCCTGCTCACATAGCCAGGGCCAGTGAAAGGAACAGAGAAAGAAACCCAAAGGAGCTCCAGGGGCCAAAGCTGAAACAACAATTTGAAATAAAATAAATCAGAGCCAGGCATGGTGTCGCACACTTGTAATCCCCGCGCTTGGGAGGCTGAGACAGGAGGATCGCACAAGTTCGAAGCCAGCCTCAGCTACTGAGTGAGGCTCTCAGCAACTTAGTGAGACCCTGTTTCTAAATAAAATATAAAATAGGTCTGGGAGTATAGCCCGGAGGTAGAAAAGCCCCTGGGTTCCACCCTCAGTTCCACAAAAAAAAAAAAAAAATAAAATAAAATAAAAAATAAAGCAGCATGGGTTTATAATAAAAAGTATAAAACAAATATCAATTAGTCCAGATCAATAAAAGTGATTTGCCTATATTTATGGACACAAGAATCAACCAGAAAGAAAAGATAAACATCTCATGCATAACAATTCCAAACAAAAATTTTGGAGGGTACTGGGGATTGAACCCAGGAGTATTCTACTTCTGAATGGCATCTCCAGCTCTATTTGAATTTTTATTTTGAAACACGGTCTTGCTAGGTCGTTGAGAGTCTCACTACGTTGCTGAAGCTGGCTTTGAACCGGCGATCCCCCTGTCTCAGCCTCCCAAGTACTGGGATTACAAGCATGTGCCCCTTCTTCCGGCAACTCTAAACAATTTAGAGGGGGTGTAACAACTTCCCAAATCTTAAGTGTGGTCTGTGTGTAATGACTTTCCTCCCAGAGTGTCGAGCACGTGTTCACAGCGTGTGGCGAGGTGACTTTCCAGGACACACGTGGCACACACTGTCCCAGCCAGTAACCAAGGTTGACACCATCAGATGCAAATCTCGTTCTCACGTGTGCCTGTAACATGCCATCACGGTGTTTTGCCTCTGCAATCTTCTCCCTGGAGACCCACAAACCCAGTCTAGAGGGGAAAACACCAGGCAGACTCCTATGACATGTCTGACCAGTCCTCCTCAAGGATGTCAAAGACAGGCAAAGTCTGAGACACGGTCACGGCCCAGAGGGGCCTAAGCGGTATGGTGGCCAAAAGTGAGGTGCTCTTTGGGACAGCATCGTTGGAATAAGACATCAGGCAAACCCCGAGGAGCTCTGAGTGAGCTCTGGTCTTCAGCTAACCTCTCCATGTTGACTGTTCAATGGCACAAATGTACCATTTAACAGGAAAAAGTGTATGTGATATATATGGGAATTCTCTATTTTTCCCGTAAATTTATAATTATTCTAAAAAGCATATTTAGAAAGTAAAATAATAATAATAATAATAATAATAATATTATTATTATTATTATTATTATTATTATTAGTTGTTGTTGTTGTTGTTGGTGGTGGTGGTGGTGTTATTTTAGTACTAGGAATTGAACCCAGGGGCGTTCTACCTCCAAGCTACATCCCCAGCCCTATCTTATGACTTTATTTTGTTTCATTTTTTAAATTTTATTTATTTTTGGTACTGGGGATTGAACCCAGAGGCAATCTACCTCCAAGTTATACCCTCAGCCTGATCTTATTTCTTATTTAAAAACAGGGTCTTGCCAGGCGTGGTGGCGCACGCTTGTCATCCCAGCATTTGGGAGGCTGAGACCGGAGGATCACAGTTCGCGGACAGCCTCAGCTACTTAGTGAGGCCCCCCTGCCCCCGCAACTTAGTAAGACCCTGTTTCAAAACAAAGAATTAAAAAAAAAACAGGGCAGGGGTGTAGCTCAGAGGTCAAATGCCCCTGGGTTCCATCCTCAGACCCGCTAAATAAATAAATAAATAAATAAATAAATAAATATAAAAATAAAATAAAAACAGGGTCTCACTAAGTTGCAAAGTGCTTCGCTAAGTTGCCAAGACTGACTTCGAACCTGTGATCTTCCTGTCTCAGCCTCCCAAGTACTGGATTGCAAGCGTGCGCCACTGTACTCAGCTGAATTCTTGTACCCTAGAGATGGGAAATGGAGACTTGGTGTTTAATGGGGACCAAGTTTCAGTCTGGGAAGATATAAAAAAAAAATAGTTCTGGCCGGGAGTAGTGGCGCACGCTTGTAATCCCCGAGCTTGGGAGGCGGAGACAGGAGGATCATGCAGGTTCGAAGCCAGCCTCACTGGCTTAAGAGACCCTGTTTCCAAATGAAAAATATAAAAATAGGACTTGAAGTATAGCCTGGAGGTAGAAGCATTCCATCCCTAGTACCACCAAAAAAAAAAGTTCTGGAGATGGATGGTGGTGATGGCTGTTCAGAGCTGCTGATGTACGTAATGAAAATCACTGCATACTTCAAAACAGTAAATCTTATTGTTTTTGTGTGCATATCTTGCCATAGAATATATTTTTTTAAACGTGAAAATGGAATCCAGGCGTAGTGGCACACATTTGTAACCCCAGTTTTTTGGGAGGCTGAGACCGGAGGATCACGGTTCGCGGACAGCCTCAGCTACTTAGTGAGGTCCTTTGCAACTCAGTGAGACCCTGTTTTAAAATAAAGAATAAAAAATAGCTGGGGTGGGCACGGCACACACCAGCCGGAGCCCGGGTCGCGGGACTCTGGGCCCCGGGCCGAAATGCGAATAGCACGCCAGACCCCTGGAGAAACCGGGCCCAGTAAGACGCTGGGTTCTGGGCGGGGGTCGCGCGCGGGGCACGCCAGATGGGGCCCGGGTCGCGGGACTCTGGGCCCCAGGCCGAACTGCGAGTAGCACGCCAGACCCCTGGAGAAACCAGGCCCAGAACAGAAAAAGATAAAGAAAAAATATTGGAGAGGAGGTAAGAAAGCCGTTATGGATGCCAGGACACTGGAGATGCAGACAAAACTTATCTAAATGCACTGGAACTTATGGAAAAATTTGCCGTGAAAGAGGACTGCTATTTCTCTATATTGTTAAGAATCTCAGACATCACCTGTAAGGAGAGAGTTTAGCGGAGACCAAGGAGAAATGCGGTGTTGAAAGAGTTCTCCGCAATGGTGGTGGAGACTTGTATTCAGGAGGAGCAGAAACCGGATCCTACCAACTTTATTTTTTTGGAGAAATTACACCAAATGTCGAATGCTACCATCACGCATGCTTAGGAACACTGGACAACATTCAGAGTGGAAAAAGAGCCTGGGAAGGATTTGAAACGGTGGAGGCAGTGGCAATGCCAGTGGCCAATACTCAGGGGAGGCAGAGATCTGATACATTACACCTGGAACCTTTGAAATAATAACCACAGAGACAGTGATCGGAACCTGCTGAGGGGTTAGGCGGGCGCCGGGGCCAGTGGCCCACATCGGAGCTTGCTGTGAGGCAAGGCCACTACTGAGGCCTCCGTGGCCGGGATTGGAACCTGCCGAGGGGTTAGACCGATGCTGGGGCCAGCGAGGCCGGCATTGAAGCCTGCCATGAGGCAAGGCTTGTGCTGGGGCCTCCGAGGTCGGGTCCGGAACCTGCTGAGGGGTTAGGCCGGTGCTGGGGCCAGCGAGGCCAGCATCGGAGCCTGCCGTGAGGCAAGGCCAGTGCTGGGGCCTCCGAGGACGGGACCGGAGCCTGCTGAGGGGTTAGGCCGGTGCTGGGGCCAGCGAGGCCGGCATCAGAGCCTGCCATGAGGCAAGGCTGGTACTGGGGCCTCCGAGGTCAGGATAAGAGCCTGCCGAGGGGTTAGGCCGGTGCTGGGGCCAGTGAGGCTGGCATCGGGGCCTGCCATGAGGCAAGGCCGGTACTGGGGCCTCCGAGGCCGGGATAAGAGCCTGCCGAGGGTTAGGCCGGTGCTGGGGCCAGCGAGGCCGGCATTGGAGCCTGACGTGAGGCAAGGCCGGTGCTGGGGCCTCCGAGGCCGGGATAAGAGCCTGCCGAGGGGTTAGGCCAGTGCTGGGGCCAGCGAGGCTGGCATCAGAGCCTGCTGTGAGGCATGGCCAGTGCTGGGGCCTCTGAGGCCGGGATTGGAGCCTGCCATGAGGCATGACCGGTGCTGGGGCCTCCAAGGCCAGGATCGGAGCCTGCCGAGGGGTTAGGCCAGTGCTGGGGCCAGTGAGGCCGGCATCGGAGCCTGCCTTGAGGCAAGGCCGGTACTGGGGCCTCCGAGGCCAGGATAAGAGCCTGCCGAGGGGTTAGGCCAGTGCTGGGGCCAGTGAGGCCGGCATCGGAGCCTGCCTTGAGGCAAGGCCGGTACTGGGGCCTCCGAGGCCAGGATAAGAGCCTGCCTAGGGGTTAGGCCGGTGGTGGGGCCAGCGAGGCTGGCATCGGAGCCTGCCGTGAGGCATGGCCGGTGCTGGGGCCTCCGAGGCCAGGATCAGAGCCTGCCAAGGGGTTAGGCCGGTGCTGGGGCCAGCGAGGCTGGCACCAGAGCCTGCCATGAGGCAAGGCTGGTACTGGGGCCTCCGAGGCCGGGATTGGAGCCTGCCGAGGGGTGAGGCCGATGCTGGGGCCAGCGAGGCCGGCATTGGAGCCTGCCATGAGGCAAGGCCGGTGCTGAGGCCTCCGAGGCCGGGATTGGAGCCTGCCTTGAGGCAAGGCCAGTACTGGGGCCTCCAAGGCTGGGATAAGAGCCTGCCGAGGGGTTAGGCCGGTGCTGGGGCCAGCGAGGCCGGCATCGGAGCCTGCCGTGAGGCAAGGCCCGTACTGGGGCCTCCGAGGCCAGGATAACAACCTGCCGAAGGGCTAGACCAGTGCTGGGGCCAGCAAGGCTGGCATCGGAGCCTGCCATGAGGCGAGGCCAGCATCGATCCTGCCGTGAGACATGGCCAGTGCTGGGGCCTTCTAGGCCAGGAACGGAACCTGCCGAGGGGTTAGGCCAGTGCTGGGGCCAACGAGGCCGGCATTGGAGCCTGCCGTGAGGCTAGGCTGGTGCTGGGGCCTCTGAGGCCGGGATTGGAATCCTGCCAAGGGGTTAGGCCGGTACAGGGGCCAATGGCCAGCATCGGAGCCTGGCGTGAGGCAAGTTCACTCCTGCGGCCTCCAAGGCCGGGACCAAAGCCAGCTTAGGGGTTAGACTGGTGCAGGGGCCAGCGAGACCAGAACTGGGGCCTTCCATGAGGCAAGGCCGCTGCTTGAGCCAGGGAGGTCTGGATCAGTCCACTGAGTAGACAGGCCACTACTGGGACCATCAAGAGTGGGATCGGTACTTGCAACGCAGCATGCACAGAGAAATATCGCAGAAAATATAAATCAGACGCTTCTCTTAATCAGCAATAACTATGAGGAAAAGGGCAACAGGAAGAGGTTGAGCTATAGAAAGGGCCCTATAGTGAAGCAACTAATGTGACCAATCAGAGGGTATGTAATACTGGAGGACGGAGCCTCTTTAAAACGCAGGAGGTACATAAACAAATGTATCAAAGTAAATAACCAAAGAAGCGTGGGATGGAGGGAGGGGGAGAGAATGGGATGGGGGCTGGAGGAGGGCTAATTGGATGCGCTTGTATATCCTCTCAAGTCTTGTACTCCAATGTGATTGATATATGACTACAATGTACCAATTTAAAAAATAAATTAATAAAAAAAGAAAGATTAAAAAAGAAGACTACAATCTGAAGAAATAAATTTTATATATTAGTAAAGACTATACTGTATATGTTATAGAAGTTATTTGAGGAAAAAATAAAAACAAAGTGAAAGAAAACAAAAACAAAACAAAACAAAAAATAGCTGGGGTGGCCGGGCGTGGTGGCGCATGCTTGTAATCCCTGGGCTTGGAAGGCAGAGACAGGAGGATCAGGCAGGTTCAAAGCCAGCCGTGCTGGCATAAGAGACCCTGTTTCCAAAAATAATATAGGTCTGGGAGTGTAGCCCGGAGGTAGAAGGGCTTCCAGGAACCCCAGTACCACCCCCAAAAAAAAAATAGCTGGGGTATAGCTCAGAGATAGAATGCCCCTGGGTTCCATCATCCCTAGTACCACGAGAGAGAGAGAGAGAGAGAGAGAGAGAGAGAGAGAAGAGAAGAGAAGAGAAGAGAAGAGAAGAGAAGAGAAGAGAAGAGAGGGAGGGAGGGAGACAGAGAGAGAGAGAGAGAGAGAGAGAGAGAGAGAGAGAGAGAGAGAGAGAGAGAGAGAGAGAGAGAGAGAGAGAATGAATAAAAATAACCCAGATATTATCCATGTCTCCTCATACACTTCTGGAGGAAGATATTTAACTTCTTTGTTGAAGAGAGTCAATGTTACTTTTTTTTTCTTTTTTGGTACTAGGAATTGAATCCAGGGGCATTCTACCTCTGAGCTACAACCTCAGCCCTATTTATTAAAAAAAAAAAAAAAAAAGGAAGAAGTCGGCCTATAAACCAGGCATGGTAGCACACATGTGTAATCCCAGTACATGGGAGACTGAGACAGGAGGATCGCAGGTTCAAAACCAGCCTTGGTAACTTAGCAAAACTCTCTTTTCCAAATAAGAAATAAGAATAGCCAAGCGTGGTGGCGCACGCTTGTAATCCCCGCGCTTGGGAGGCAGAGACAGGAGGGTCGCGCAGGTTCAAAGCCAGCCGCGCACGCTGGCTTAGGAGACCCTGTTTCCAAATAAAAATGTAAAAATAGGTCTGGGAGTGTAGCCAGGAGGTAGAAGGTACCACCAAAAAAAAAAAAAAAAAAAAAAAAAAAAAAAGAAAGAAAGAAAAAGAAAAAGAAAAAAGAATAAAACAATCTGGCTGGGGGGTATAATGTGGAGGTAGACTGTCTTTAGGTTCAATCTCCAGTGCTCCACATACACACACATAAAATTTTTTGTAATTTCTGTAAAAATAAATTACAAAAAAAAAAGAGCTGGGAGCCAGGTGTGGTGGCACACACTTGTAATCCTAGCACTTGGGAGGCTGAGACAGAGGATCGTGGTTCGAGGACAGCCTCGGCTATTTGGTGAGGCCCTCTGCAACTTAGTGAGATCCTGTGAGATCCTGTTTCCAAACAAAAAAATTAAATGTCGGGCTAGAGGTATAGCTCAGAGGTAGAATCTCCAGTACTAGTTTAATTTCCAGTGCTGCAGAAAAACCAAAATGCCTACTTCTTGACCCTTCGCCCAGAAACTCTGACTTGGAAAGCCTAAGGTCTGCCCAGGGCTCTGTCTTTTCCTAAGTACCCAGGATACTGAAGCGACAATCTCAGGTCTGTACAAGTCTGTGGTGCCCTTTCTTGTTCAAATGGTAAACCAAAGACCCAGAGAGGGACACGCGGAGTCCAAGGTCACACAGCAAGGGTCCCAGGAGGCGACAGTGGAATCCGAGTGGTGGCACCAGGGCTGGCTTACCCCTTGCTCCATGCCGTCGCTGGCGCGGTCTGTGACCTTGGAGATGAGGGTCAGGGCACCTGTGGAGGAAAGCAGAGCAGAGGGCCAGGTGGCTCGGGGAGGGCTGGGCCAGCTGTCACCGCGCGCAGGTCCTCCCTGTCGCCAGCCCCATGCCCGGTCCTAACCGCTATGGCGGTACCTTCTGGGCAAAATGGCACCAAATTCTGTAGGCTCCAGTCACAGACCCTGACCCCAGCTCCGCCTCGACAGCCCAAGTGGCCTTGACTGTGATCTGACCCCTTGTGCTTCAGTTTCCCTAGATGTAAGCTAAATGTGCCGCAGCAGACACCTCCTGGCAGGTCATATGCAGGGATACTGCACGAGACCGGGAGGAAAAGGGGACGGGGTGGGCACTGTTTTTTATTTATTTACTTTTTTCTTTAATTTTATTTATTTACTTATTTATTATTTATTTATTTTTTGGCAGTACTGGAGATGGAACCCTGGGGCATTCTATCTCCAAGCTACACCCCCAGTTTATCTATCTATCTATCTATTCTTCTTTCTTTCTTTCTTCCTTTCTCTTTCTTTCTTTCCTTCTTTCTTTCTTTCTTGCAGTACTGAGGGTGAAACCCAGGGTTATTCAACCTCCAAGCTACACCCCCAGCCCTATTTTTTATTCTTTATTTTCAAACAGGGCCTCACTGAGTTGCAGAGGGCCTCACTAAGTAGCTGAGGCTGTCCACGAACCGCAGTCCTCCTGTCTCAGCCTCCTGAATCCTGGGAGTACAAGTGTGTGCCACCACACCGGGCTCTCTTTACCTCCGAGTATTCTACCTCCGAGCTATACTTCCATCTCCCCCTTTTTTTTTTTTTTTTTTTTTGAGAGGGTATAGGGATTGAAGCTAAAGACATTCTACCTCCAACCTACACCCTCAGCCTGATTTTTTCTTATTTGGAAACAGGGTCTCACTAGGTTGCCGAGAGCCTCTTAGTTTCCGAGGCTGGTCATGAACCTGCGATCCTCCTGTCTCAGCCTCCCGAGTTCTGGGATTCCAAGCGTGCACCACCATGCCCAGCTCCTTTTTTGGTTTTGAAACAGGGTCTTGCTAGGTTGCTGAGAGTCTAAGTTGCTGAGGCTGGCCTCATACCTGCGATCCTCCTGTCTCAGCCCC
Organism: Muscardinus avellanarius; assembly: GCF_963383645.1. Taxonomy (NCBI): domain Eukaryota; kingdom Metazoa; phylum Chordata; class Mammalia; order Rodentia; family Gliridae; genus Muscardinus; species Muscardinus avellanarius. The sequence goes on from NC_137808.1 coordinate 205,368, forward strand.
CAAGTCCTGGGATTACAGGTGTGCGCCACCACGCCCAACTAGGGGTGGGCTTGGGGATGAGGCGCTGTCCCTCCTATCTGAACCCTGCTGGCTGCCTTCCCTTCTCCTTTTCTGACAGGATGCGGGCCCCAGGCTGAGGAAGAGGGGCCATCTCAGAGAATCTGGGCTTTGGGGGAAGCCCAGGAGGCGTCCTGCACCCCGCACACAAGGGGCTGCGTGTTGGGCCTAGGCTCTGTGTAGAGTCCACAGCTCGTGGAAAGAGGCCAAAACAGGAATGTGTCCCCTTCATCGAGTCCCCCAGGACTTACCCTGGGTGTTATCGTACTCGGCCGAGTCCGGACAAAGGTTGTTTAAGTAGTCTGGTGGTGGAAAGAGAATTGAGAGTTAGTGGTACGCTGGTGAGATAGCCCCTGCAGTCCACGGCTATGCTATATCCCACCTCCAGGATGGAAAAAGACCCAGAATAGGGCACCCACCCCTCGCCCGACAACCCATTAGGACACCAAGACCACCCTCAGCACCTGCTATGGCTGCCAATCACTCCCCACCGATCAATGTCCACAGCACCCCAAGGTGCTCCTTGCCTGTGGCTACGCCTTTGGGACAAATGGAACCCTGCCTTCAGGAGGCACAGTCTCAAGCCAGGTGTGGTGGTGCGCACCTGTAATCCCAGTATTTGGGGGGCTGAGACAGGAGGATCGCAGGTTCAAGGGCAGCCTCAGCAAGTAGTGAGACTCACACCAACCTAGCAAGAGCCTATTTCAAAATTAAAAAAAAAAAAATAGAAGCCGGGCATGGTGGCACGTGCTTGTAACCCCAGCATTTGGGAGGCTGAGATGGGAGGATTCGGGTTTGTAGACAGCCTCAGCTACTTAGGCCCTTTGCAACTCAGTGAGACCCTGTTTCAAAATAAAGAATAAAAAATAGGGCTGGGGGTGTAGCTTGGAGGTCAAATGCCTCTGGGTTCCAACCCAGTACTGCAAAAAAAAAAAAAAAATAGAGGGCTGGGGGTGTAGTTTAGAGGTAGAATGCCCCTGGGTTCCATCCTTAGTAACACAACACACACACACACACACACACACACACACACACACACACACACACAAACACACACAGGCACAGTCTCAGCCAGGCATGGTGCACACCTGTAATCCCAGCGCTTGGGAGGCTGAGACAGGAGGACCACATAGGTTTGAAGCCAGCCTCGCTGGCTTAAGAGACCTGGTTTCCAAATAAAAATATAAAATAGGTCTGGAAGTGTAGCCTGGAGTTAGAAGGGTTCCATCCCCAGTACTACCAAATCCCAATACAGCCAGGCATGGTGGCGCACGCTTATAATCCCAGCACTTGGGAAGCTGAGACAGGAGGATCGCACAGGTTCAAAGCCAGCCTCAGCTACTTAGTGAGGCTCCTGGCACCTTAGTGAGACCGTGTTTCCAAAATAAAGTATAAAAATTAGGTTTGGGAGTATAGCCCGGAGGTAGAAAAGCCCCTGGGTTCCACCCCCAGTACCACACACACACAAAAATCCCAATACAAAAAAAAAAAAAAAAGAATAAACAAATACATCTCAGAGCCACTCTTGTGACCAACACGCTTCCAGTGTGGTCAGATGAGTGGACATCTTCAGCCCTGGACTGGCTCCAGCTCTCTAGGGCTAGGCCACGCCCCACTTCTCAAAGCCGTTTCTGCCTGGGCTTCTCTGAAACGTCCCCTCAGCTTTCCCCACCTCCTCAACCTCCTCGGTCTCTGTTCCACAAATGTCAGGATTTCCACCCCATCTTTCCCTTCCTATCAACTCTCCCCCTGCCCCAGCCTGCAGGAGGCACCCGTGCCCCTGTCCATTTACCTCGCCCCGCCTCCCAAGTACATGAAGGCCTGGGAACTGCTGTTCTGGTGGGGAGACAGACACTACCCTTTTCTCTTTCTTTCTTTCTTTCTTTCTTTCTTTCTTTCTTTCTTTCTTCCTTCCTTCCTTCCTTCCTTCCTTCCTTTCTTTCTCTTTTCTTTCTTTCTTTCTTTTTTTTTTTTTTGCAATACTGGGGATGGAACCCAGAGACATTCTACCTCTGAGCTACACCCCCAGCCTTATTTTTCATTCTTTATTTGAAAACAGGGTCTCACTGAGTTGCAAAGGGCCTCACTAAGTAGCTGAGGCTGGCTGGGAACCTTCGATCCTCCTGTCTCGGCCTTCCCAATGCTGGGATTACAAGCGTGCGCCACCACGCCCCGCTTGACACTACCCTGTTTCTGATGCTATAAGAAAAAAAAAATAATACATAGTAGAGAACTCATTCATCTAAACCAGGAAATATTCACTGAGCTGGAGACAGAGCAGTAAATTAAGCTGGCACATTATGACATGGTATAGCTTGGTCTCTTAAGAAGCAAATAAGAAAATTGAAACATGATATCATGCTGAGCAGGTGGCTCACACATGCCTGTAACCCCTGTAACTGGGAGGCTGACACAGGAGAATTGCAGGTTCAAGGCTAGCCTCAGTAATTTAGTGAGTTGCAAAGGGCCTCACTAAGTAGCTGAGGCTGTCCGAAAACCACAATCCTCCGGTCTCAGCCTCCCAAATGCTGGGATTTTAAGCGTGCACCACCATGCCTGGCTCTATTTATTTTTATTTTGAAACAGGGTCTTGTTAAGCTGGCTGCGAGGCTGTGATCCTCCTGTCTCGGCCTCCTGAGCACCGGGATTACAAGTGTGCACGGTCCGGCCCGGCCTTTGCCATGCCCGTGTGGGGTGGACGCGGCGCTTGCTTGGGCAGAGCCGGAGGGAGGTGTGTGAACGACTGAAGCTCTGGAGTGGCAGGTGTCCACTGAAGCGAGGCTGGGCAGGGAGGAGGCAGGCAACTGAGCCACTGACTTGCGACCCTGCTCACGCGCCATGCCGGCTGCCGGGCCCACCTGTGAGGAGTACTTGATACTGGAAGAGACGCTGGACCACCCTCAGCAGCCGATGCTGCACACTCAGGCCGCCTCCTTGCTGACTCTGCTGCTCCCAGAGAGAGGAGAAAACGCCATCAGAGACTCCGCACCAAAGTCCAGGCTCACAGCACCCCACGGGCACCGTTCTGGCCAAGCTGATTATCCCCGCCTTCAAAAGCAGGCTCTCCCCCTCTCCTGCCAGGGTCATGCCTGCTAGCCTGCAGCTCCTGGCTCTCTGATTTGCAAGAGAACAGGCAAGTTCCCTCTTTACTTTACTTTTTTTTTTTTTTGCGGTACTTAGGGATGGAACCCAGGAGCTTTCTACCTCCGAGCTACACCCCCAGATCCATTTTTTATTTTATTCTTTACATTGAAACAGGATCTCAGAGTTGCGAAGGGCCTCACTAAGTAGCTGAGGCTGGCCACAAACCGCGATCCTCCTGTCTTAGCCTCCCGAATGCTGGGATTGCAAGCGTGCGCCACCACGCCCGGCTAAGCTCCCTCTTTTCTGCCTGGGAACTGGATCCCCAGTTTGTGGCCGATGCTGGTCATTTCCTTGGTCACCCCAGTGGCTGGGGCCCCACTCGATTCCTGCGTTTTGAATGGGACGGGAGAACTGGCCCTGAGACCCTCACTGTGGCTGGGGCTTACCGAGCAGTTATCCTCTATCCAACAGAACACATCTGGGGGCTCCCTCCTGACGGGTCTCCTCTCTGTTTCCCAACCCCACACGGGCTCTGTGTTCCTCAGATCCCCTAAGCCCTTCTGTGCCAGTGTAGCAGAGTCTCTGGGGAGCACAGGACCCACCTCAAACTCATGGACGGCGGATGCCAGCCGGGGAGAGCAAAGGCAGTTCTCGGTCAGCAGCCCCAGACACCTGTCGAACTGAAGGATGTGCGTGGCGTGGTACTCAAACTCCTGCTCCCGGGCCAGGAAGATGTCGGCCACCTTCTGCTGTTCCTCCCTACAGCCAGGGAGGGGGACGGGACATGGAGAACTCAGCCTGGCAGCCGCATGGGGTCAGAAAGGGGTGCTGGAGTTGAACCCATAACCTTGCGATGCTCGGTTCTGAGCATGCAGTCCAACGCTCACCAGTTGGACAGCCTGTCTTCCAACTCCTCCAGAATGCCCTGGTGAAGGTCGTGGATGGCCGGGAGCTGGCTCAGGCCCTGCCGCAGCTCCTCCTGGGCCACCGCGTTGTGGCCATCTTGATCCATGTCATCTAAGGCCCTCGTGACAGCTCCGTGGAATTCCTGAAAACCCCCAAAGCCTGTCAGGTAAGGTATGATGGGACTGAGCGTGTCCCTGGCAGGTCCCCGGAGGCTTTGGAGAGCTGGTCTCCATAAAGACAGTCATGAGGCCAGCTCACAATGGCACACGCCTGTGATTCCAGTACTTGGGAGGCTGAGATGGGAGGATCGCAGGTTGGAAGACAGCCTCAGCTACTTCGTGAGACGCTCAGCAATCTGGTGAGACTTTGTTTCAAAACAACAACAACAACAACAACAACAACAAAATATCAAGGGCTAGAGGTATAGTTTGGAAGTCGAATGCCCCTGGTTCAATGCCCAGTATCTCCCCCAAAAGAAAGAAATCAGAAAGGGACAATGAGTTATTTTATACCCCAACACAATTGTGTTAAAAATTAACAAAAAGGACCTGGGGTGTTGCTCAATGGTAAATGTTTGCCTGGCATGCACAAGGCCCCTGGGCCCAATTCCCAGCACCCCCAAAAATGTTAAAAATGGGAGGATTAAGATAAAATAGCCAGGTTTGGTGATGCATGCTTGTAATCCCCGCACTTGGGAGGCTGAGACAGGAGGATTGCACAGGTTTGAAGCCAGCCTCAGCTACTTAGCGAGGCTCTCAGCAACTTGGTGAGACCCTGTTTCCAAATAAAATAGAAAATAGGTCTGGGAGTATAGCCTGGAGGTAGAAAGCCTCTGGGTTCCACCCCGGCACCACAAAAAAAAAAAAAAAAAAAAAAAAAGGAAAGAAAGAAAGAAAAAGAAAGAAAGAAAATAGAATAAAATACAAACAGTAGCTATGTCACGGGTAAGAAACTAGGGATTATACCCAGTACCCAGGGACATTACTTCTGAGCTACACCTCCATCCCTTTTTTTTTTGGTGGTACTGGGGGTGGAACCCAGGCACTCAGCTAGAGCGTCCACAGCGGCTTTGCAGGCACTCTGATTGCAAACCACGGAGCGCACCTCGTGCACCGGAGGACAGATAAAACCACCAGTGGGATGGCCCCTCAAAAGCGCAGGATGGCTATCCATCTGGGGGCCTGGCTCAAAGAGAGCGTGCTAAGCTAAAGAAACCAGACACAAGAGAAGATGCCATCCACAGCCGGGCGCGGTGGCACACGCTTGTCATCCCAGCATTCGGGAGGCTGAGACCGGAGGATCGCAGTTCACGGACAGCCTCAGCTACTTAGTGAGGCCGTCTGCAACTCAGTGACACCCGGTTTCAAAATAAAGGCTGAAAATAGGGCTGGGGGTGTAGCTCGGAGGTAGAAGGCCCCTGGGTTCCATCCCCAGTACTGCCAAGAGAGCAAGAGAGAGAGAGAGAGAGAGAGAGAGACAAACAGACAGACAGACAGACAGACAGACAGACAGACAGACAGACCATGATAACATTTGTGTGAAGTTCAAGAACAGCCCAAACCAGTCGAAGGCGAAACGTGGTGATCTCTTTTGTTAGGGTGATGGGAATCTTCTGGAATGGTGGAAATGTTCTATTCAGATGGTGGTGTCTCCCCCCACCCTCTCTCTCCCATACAAACTCTCAAGCTTCAGATTGGTTGAGATAGCTGTGGATAAGTTACAAATGTGTGCGTGTGTGTGCGTGTGTGTGTGTGTGTGTGTGTGTGTGTGTGTACGTGTGGTGCTGGGGATGGAACCTAGGGGCCTTCGACCTCTAAGCTACACTCCCCGCTCCATTTAATTTTTATTTGGGTACAGGGTCTTGCTAGGTTGCTGACAGCTTCGCTAAGTTGCTGAGGCTGCCTTTGAGCCTGAGAACCTCCTGTCTCAGCCTCCCAAGGACTGGGATTACAGGTGTGCACCACTGGGCCCGGCCAACTCATTTTTTGTTTCCATACTGAGGTAGAATGTCCCTGGGTTCAATCCCCAACACCACACACACACACACACACACACACGCACACACACACACACACACATTTTGTTGGTTGGTTGGTTGGTTGGTTGGTGGTACTGGGGTTCCTGGAAGCCCTTCTACCTCTGGGCTACACTCCCAGACCTATTTTATATTTTTTTATTTGGAAACAAGGTCTCTTAAGCTAGCGCAGCTGGCTTTGAACCTGCGTGATCCTCCTGTCTCCGCCTCCCAAGCGCGGGGATCACAAGCGTGAGCCACCACGCCCGGCCACACATAATATATTTTGAAATCAGTGAAAATGAAAGCCCATCGCTGGGCGTGGTGGCGCACGCTTGTGATCCCTGCGCTTGGGAGGCAGAGACAGGAGGATCGCACAGGTTCGAAGCCAGCCGCGCGTGCTGGCTTAGGAGACCCTGTTTCCAAATAAAAATGTAAAAATAGGTCTGGGAGTGTAGCCCGGAGGTAGAAGGGCTTCCAGGAACCCCAGTACCACCAAAAAAAAAAAAAAAAAAAAAAAAAAAAAAAAAAAAAAGAAAGCCCATCATAACAAGCCAACAAATACATAAATCAGGTCGTTTCAGATTGCAAAAGGTGCTAGGAAGAAAATCAGATGTGGCTTAAGACAGCCCAAAGAGAGAGGGGAGGGGCCCGGCCACAGAAACAGTAGCAGGACGATGGTGGGCCATCGTGAGCCTGACTGGGTTTCAGAAGAAACACAAGAGAAGCAAGCCAGGAGTCCGACACAGCCCCACCCGGGCGGCTCCCGACGGACGGAGCCGGCCTCCTTTGACGCTAGGAATGCCCAGCAAGGCCCAGGGAGAAGTCGTGGGGGCAGGGGGAGCCGTCCAAAAGCCTTCCCCAGGGGACCGCCTCAGCTGGGAGCCACACACTTCTGCTTTCTCCCCCTCTCTTTCTTCCTGCCTGTCATGTGGACGTGATGGTTGCAGAGCCTCGTGTTCGCAAGGAACTCTGAAAATGGGCGCAGCAGAAAGCAAGACGGCTCTTGGCGGAGTTGCCAATTGGGGCCCGGATGCCCTACCACGTCCGGATTGATTTCACATGAGAGAATAACGCCTAGATTATTTCAGACATCATAACTGGGTTGGTTTTTTTAAATACTAGCAATCTAACACAATTCCTAACTGGCAGATTTATCAGACAAAGCTTGCGCCGTAGCTCTCACTTTCCCAAAACGATGATGACATTATCTCCCACCGCACACGATTTTATACACTGTGAGCCTGATACTCCTCCCGTCGCGGCAGACGCCGTCTCCTCCCCTTGAACTTGTGGCCCTCTGTGACTGTCTCAACAAACCGGGACGGTGGAAGCGGCGCTACGTGCCTTCTAAGGCCAGATCATAAAAACGCCACGCATTTCCTCCTGGCTCTATCTTGGGACAACCGCTCTTGGCACCCGGCCACTCTGCTGTGAAGGCGACCGACATCGTCCACGCAGAGACCACAGGCAGAAGCCACAGGAAAGTTTTCAAGCCAATATCCCCACTGAACACCAAGCCAACCCGGTCACTGAGTCTTCCAGCTATGGCCCCAGACATCATGGGGCAGAGACAAGCTCCCCACCACCACGCCTCATCCAAATCCCTGGCCCGGAGAGTCTGTGAGCATAACATCACAGCTGATTATTTTTTTTATTATTTGTTTGTTTGTTTATTTATTTTGGTACTAGAGATGGAGCCCGGGGGCATTCTACTTCTGAGCTACACCCCCAGTCCTATATTTTATTCTTTGTTTTGAAACAGGGTCTCACTAGTTGCAAAGGTCCTCACTAAGTAGCTGAGGCTGTCTGCAAACCACGATCCTCCTGTCTCAGCCTCCCAAATGTTGGGATGACAAGAGTACACCACCACGCCCTGTTGGCCTCCCATATTTTCATAGCCAGTTTCTCCCCATTCAGGTCTCAACTCAAGAGTCACCTCCTGAGCCGGGTGTGGTGGCGCACGCTTGTAATCCCAGCATTTGGGAGACTGAGACCAGAGGATTGTGGCTTGCAACAGCCCCAGCTACTACTTAGTGAGGCCCCCTGCAACTTAGTGAGTCCCTGTTTCAAAGTAAAGAATAAAAAAATAGGGCAGGGGGTATATCTCAGAGGTCAAATGCCTCTGGGTTCTATCCCCAGACCCCCCCCCAAAAAAAAAATAGGGCTGTGGGTGTATCTCAGAAGTAGAATGGTTCTGGGTTTCATCCCCAGTACTGGAAAAAAAAAAAAAGATGGGAGGCATATGGTAGAGGGGACAGAGGATACGGGAGCCATTAGATGTTGAGGACAATGAGACGCCAAGGGCTGGAGTGAATGGGTAGATGGATGAGTGAATGGATAAGCAGATGGATGGATCAGTGAATGGGTGTGTGGGCGGATAAATAAGTGGATGGATGGGTGGATTAGTGGATGGATGGATGGATGGATGGATGGATGGATGGATAAATTGGTGGGTGGGTAGATGGATGGGTGGGTGGGTGGATGGATGGTTAGGTGGGTTGATGGAAGGATGGGTGAGTTGATGGATGAATGGGTGGGTGGATGGATGGATGAATCGGTGGGTGGGTAGATGGGTGGATGGGTGGGTGGGTGGGTGGGTGGATGAAGGGATAGATGGATGGTTATGTATGTATAGATGGATGGAAGAGTGGAAGAATGGGTGGGTGGATGGTTAGGTGGGTTGATGGATGGATGGGTGAGTGGATGGATGGGTGAGTGGATGGATGGATGGATGGATGAGTGGGTGGGTAGATGTATGAAAGGTAAAGTGAGTGGATGGATGGATGGATGGATGGATGGTTAGGTGGTTTGATGGATGAATGGGCGAGTGGATGGATGGATGGATGGATGGATGGATGGATGGTACATGGATGGTTAGGTGGGTTGATGGATAGATGGGTGGATGGATGGATGGATGAATGGTTAGGTGGACGGATAGATGATGAGTGGATGTATAGATGGATGGAGAGATGAGTATATGGATGGATGGATAAATGGACAGATGGATAGATGAATGGATAGATAGAGAAGTTGTTGAACAGTTAGATGGGTGGGTGGGTATAATGAGTAGTGAATGAACTGGGAGGTAAATGGGTGCACACATGTGTCATTAGGTGGATGGATACATGAAAGGGCTATGAGGGTGGGTGGGAGAAGACAGATGGGCAGGTGGATTAATGCTTTTATGACTAGAACAGGGAGGATGGAAGGGGGCTTTTAAACCAGAAGTCAGAAATTTTTCTAAAAAGGGCCAGCTGACATTTGAGGTTTTGCAGACCACACATTGTCTTCTTTGCCATTTTTTACAAATGTTTAAGAAGGTAAAGCCCATAATTAGCATCTATTAGAGCCTGCCTATTAACCCTAGTTAATAGCCTAGTAGTTTGCCTCTTGTTAAAAATTAGCCTATTGAGCCGGGCGTGGTGGCGCATGCTTCTAATCCCCGAGAGGCTGAGACAGGAGGATCGCACAGGTTCAAAGCCAGCCTCGGGTACTTAGTGAGGCTCTCAGCAACTTAGTGAGATAATGTTTTCAAATAAAGTTTAAAATAGGTCTGGGAGTACGGTCCAGAGGTAGAAGGTCCCTGGGTTCTACCCCCAGTACCACCAAAAAAAAAAAAAAAAAAAAAAAAGATGAGCCTATTACCCCTAGTCAATAGACTACACAAAATCGGGACCATGGCCATTAAGAATCAATTTGAGGGCCAGGCAAAGCGGTGCACACCTTTAATCCCAGTACTTGGGAGACTGAGACAGGAGGATTGCAGATTCAAGACCAGCCTCAAAAACTTAGCAAGACTTTCAGCAACCTAGTGAGATCCCTGTTTCAACAAAAAAGAAATAAGAAAAAGGGGCGGGTATGTAGGTTAGAGGTACATAACCCCCTACACCCATGGGTTTAGTCCCTAGTACCACACATACACACACAAATCAATTTGACTGGAATTTGTGGTAATCATCAAGTTAGCTCTCTCTACCATTTGACAAGCCCGGGGACGAATCCGAAACACGAAATCCACAGCCCTGCCTCCACACAAGAGCACGCCGTACCAGGGACCTTCCTACCAGGCAATTCTGGGATGTTGCCAACCTTAGCGACCAGGGACGAATCCAAGGTTGGGGCCCACAGAAAGTGTCATGGAGCCTCTGGGTCGCCTTTAAAGAGCATCCCCGGTGCGGCGAGGACGCAGAGTCACAGCAGAGACTTCTGTCCCCTCTCCACGCAGGCGCTGGCGTCATAGTGACAGCTCCAGCGCACCATTTCCCGTAACAGGCTTCCGAGTTGTGATTTTTATGAGCTCTCCCCTTTTCTCTCTGCGTTAGTGGCTCTCCCGCTGGCAGTAGGCAGGGTGAACGAAGATGGAAGGTTCCTGTTAAAACCCTCTTAGCAGAATCATAAAACAAAGGCCCAGCCCTTCTGCCAGGCTGCCGGCTCAGGAACATGAGAAAGAGAGAAAGGGAGAGGGGGAGAAGAGAAGAGAGAAGAGAGGGAGGCAGAGAAGAGAGAAGAAAGAGAGAGGGAGGAGAGGAGAAAGAGAAGAGAAAGAAGAGGGGATAGAGAAAAAGAGAAGAGAGGGAGAGAGGAGGAAGAGAAGGTAAGAGAGAGAAGGGAGGGAGAGAGAGGGAGAGAAAAGAAAGAAGAAAGGGAGAAAGAGAAAGAGAGAGAGAGAAGAGAGGGAGAGAAAGAAGGGAGAGGGGGGGTAAGGAAGATGAAGAATCGCTGATCTCTTAGGGCAGAGAGAGAGGAGTGGGCACACTTCACCCTGTGGACTTGGGGGATTTATTTATTTATTTATTTATTTATTTATTTATTTATTTATTTATTTTTGGTGGTGGTACTGGGGTTCCTGGAAACCCTTCTACCTCCGGGCTACACTCCCAGACCCATTTTATATTTTTTATTTGGAAACAGGGTCTCTTAAGCCAGCGCGCCTGGCTTCGAGCCAGCGCGATCCTCCTGTCTCCGCCTCCCAAGCGTGGGGATGACAAGTATGCGCCACCACGCCCAGCAACTTGGGAGTTTAATACGCACATGAAGTCCTCATCCTGAAGGGACGAGGTGCCAGCCCAGAGCCACGCTCTCCTCCTCCTGGGAACCTGTGACTGCCCTGTGTTCGCACAGGGAGCTCAGTGGGATTCATCAAGAGGCCTGGCTTGATGCTGGAGGGCCTGGTACACCCAGGGATGACCCTGCCCCATCAGGCATGAAAACATCGGATGGAGAGGGGACCCAAGTGTCCATCCTGGCTCAGCCACCATGTGACACATGCCAAGCCCCCTCTGCTGAGCCTCCATGTGACCACCTACAAAGTGTCCAGGGTGGACATACACAGCTCTGACATTCTGTGAGACGATGAATGACCGGTACCAAGCAGTGGTAGAAACAAAAACCCAACTATATCCTAGTACTTTGTAGGCTGAGATAGGAGGCTCTCAGGTTCAAAGCTGTCCTTGACAATTTAGCAAGGGGCTCAGCAACCTAGTAACCCTGTTTCCAAATAAGGAATAAAATCAGTCTCGGGGTATGGTTTGGAGATAGAATGCCTCTGGGTTCAATTCCCAGTACCATTAAAAAACAAACAAAAAAAAAAAAAAAAAAAAAAACTACAGAGCCGGGCATGGTGGCACACACTTGTAATCCCAGCACTTGGGAGGCTGAGACAGGAGGATCACGGTTCAAGGACAGCTTTAGCTACTACTTAATGAGACCCTTTGCAACTTAGTGAGACCCTATTTCAAAATAAAAAATAAAAACTAGGGTAGCAGGTGTAGCTTGGAGGTAGAAGGCCCGTGGGTCCCATCCCCAGACCCACAAAACAAAAATCAACAACAACAAAAAACTATAGAGCCAGGCATGGTGGCACACACTTGTAATCCCAACATTCGGGAGGCTGAGGCTGAGACAGGAGGATCACAGGTCGATGACAGCCTCAACTACTTAGTGAGGCCCTTTGCAATTCAGTGAGACCCTAGATTCAAAATAAAGAATAAAAAGCAGAGCTGGGGAAGCCGGGCATGGTGGCACACACTTGTAATCCCAGCATTCGGGAGGCTGAGACCTGAGGATCGTGGTTCGCAGACAGCCTCAGCTAAATAATGAGGCCCTCTGCAACTCAGTGAGACCCAGTTTCAAAATAAAGAATAAAAAATAGGGCAGAGGGTATAGCTCGGAGGTTGAATGTCCCTGGGTTCCATCCCCAGACCCACACACACACACACAAAAAAAAAAGCAGAGCTGGGGGTGTAGCTCGGAGGTAGAATGGTCCTGGGTTTCATCTCCCATACCACAAAAAGAAAAAGAAAAAAAATGAGAAACTCACCAGACTTAAGTGCTTAAGCATTTGCACGTATCTGTGGAGGGAAAGAGGCGAGAGACTGAGTTAACTCGGTCCTGGGGGAGCGGAGAGGTGAGTTTGGGTTTCTGTGCTCGGGGCTCCGGCATCGCCGGGGACACTCACGCTTTCTCCGAGGACAGCAGTTCCTGTGCGATGACCAGAGCTCTGGATGGTCCTTCCACCTGTGAGAGGAGACAGAGAGGTCAGCTGGGGCAGTAGAAGGGAGACCTCAAGGCCGGGCGTGGTGGCGCACACTTGGAATCCCAGCATTCAGCAAGTGGAGACTGGAGGATCGCGGTTCACAGACAGCCGCAGCTGCTTAGCGAGGCCCTTCGCAACTCAGTGAGACTCTGTTTCAAAAAATAAAAATACTAAAAACAAAAAAAAATAGGACTGGGGGTGTAGCTTGGAGGTACAATGCCCCTGGGTTCCATCCCTAGTACAGAAAAAAAGAAGAGGGACCATAGCCAGGGCCTCCAGATGGTCAGAGGTGAGTTCTGAGAGACTGCCTGATGGCCTTGGCGGGTAGCTTTTCTCTCTGTGTACCTCAGTGTCCCCATCTGCACGGGTAGAGGTGACTTGCCTGCAAAACACTGCTTGCTGTAGGGGCCGATCTGTGTGTCATAGGATAATTAACAGTGCCCATGGCATCTGTCACTAGGTAACAGTCACAGAACCCCCTCTGAGACCATGTGAACAGAACAGAACTTAGAACCCACAGTCAGTCTGTGTGTGTGTGTGTGTGTGTGTGTGTGTGTGTGTGTGTGTCTTTTTCTGCTACTGAGGTTGAGCTATGCCCCCAGCCCTATTTATTTTTAAGGTACTGGGTTGGAACCCACAGGGAAATTCTACCTCTGAGCTACACCCCCAGCCCTATTTTTTATTCTTTATTTTGAAACAGGGTCTCACTGAGTTGCAAAGGGCCTCACTAAGTAGCTGAGGCTGGCCGTGAACCACGATCCTCCCGTCTCAGCCTTCTGAATGCTGGGATTACAAGCGTGCGCCACCACACCCGGCTCCCCGACCCTATTTTTAAATAAGTAATTTATCTATTCATTTATAAACATGGTCTCACTAAGTGGCTGAGGCTGGTCTCAAAACTGCAATCCTCCTATTTTAGCCTCCCAAGTACTGGGATTACAGGCATGTGTCACCATGCCCGGCTTATTTTATTTTTGCAGTACTGGGGATTGAACCCAGGAACATTCCACCTCTGAGCTACACCCCCCAGCCCTATTTTTAATTCTTTTTTTTTCTTTCAGTATTGAGGATGGAACCCAGGGCCATTCTGCCTCCGAGCTACGCCCCAGCCTTATTTTTATTCTTTATTTTGAAACAGGGTCTCACTGAGTTGCAGAGGGCCTCACTAAGTAGCTGAGGCTGGCCATGAACCGTGATCCCCCTGTCTCAGTCTCCTGAATGCTAGGATTCCAACCCTGCACCACCACGCCCGGCTTAAGTCTTTATTTTGAAACAGGATCTCACTAAATTTCAGAGGGCCTCACTAAGTAGCCAAGGCTGGACATGAACCTGTGATCCTCCCGTCTCAGCCTCCCCAATACTGGGATTACAAGCATATACCACCATGCCTGGCTTCTAGGCTGTTTATTTCGTTTGCATATCTGTGTGTTTGTGACACTGGGGATTGAAACTGGGGACATTCTACCTCCGAGCCACACCCTCAGCCCTATTTTACTTTTTACTTAGAAATAGGGCCTTGCTTAGTTGCTGAGGCTTGCCTCAAACCCGCGATCCTTCCGTCTCAGCCTCCCAAGTATTAGTAGTACAGACCTGTGTCACCATGCTCAGGTGTTTACATGTTTTATCTCCCCGCATCCAGATACTGTTATTATCTACACCTCAGAGATGAAGACACCACAAGGCACACGCAGGTGCTGCTCTTGAGTCCTGACTGGCAGAGCCAAGATTTGAAATCAGGTCATCAAGTTCCAACGTCCAAGCGCACTATGAGTAAGAAGCCCCCCACCTACCACGAGGCGGTGTCTTGAGAAATCCATCTTAAAGCAAAACTACTACAAGTCAAAAATGCATTAAGCAGGGCCTGGTACCACATGCCCGTAATCTTAGTACTTGGGAGGCTGAGACAGGAGGATCGCGATTCGCGGCCAGCCTCAGCTACTTAGTGAGGCCCTCTGCAAATCAGTGAGACTCTGTCTCAAAATAAAGAATTAAAAAAAAATATATAGGAGTGGAGGTGTAGCTTGGAGGTAGAAGGCCCCTGGGTTCCATCCACAGTACCACACACAAAAAAAAAAGTTCTGCATATTGAGAATGCATTAAACTGGGCCTGGTACCGCATGCCTATAACCTCAGTACTTGGGAGGCTGAGACAGGCGAATCGCAGGTTCGAGGCTGGTGTCAGCAACTCCTCAAGGGCCTTTGAAATGTAGTGAGCCCATTTCTTTTCCTTGTTTTTTGCTTTAATTACAAAATAAAAGAATAAGCCAGGCGTGGAGGTGCACGCTTATAATCCCAGCATTTGGGAGACTGAGACAGGAGGATTGAGGCTTACAGCCAGCCTCAGCTACTTAGTGAGGTCCTATGCGCCTCCGTGAGATGCTGTTTCCAAATAAAAAGTAAAAAATAGGGCTGGGGTGTAGCTTGGAGGTAGAATGCCCCTGGGTTCCATCCCCAGTTGCGCAAAAAATAAAGAAAAGATAAAATAGGGCTGGGGGGCATAGCTCAGAAGTAGAATACCCCTGTGTTCCCAGTACTACACACACACACACACACACACACACACACACACACACACACACACACAGTGTCTATGTGTATGTGTATGGATATGGGTATGGATATGGGTATGGATATGCATAGATCGTCAGGTCTGGCGTCCCAGCTACTTAAGGCAGGAAGCTCACTTAAGTCCACAATGAATTCAAGACCAACCTGGGCGACATAATGCAACTTTCAAGACAAAATGCACCGCAACACCTGATAAACCCATCGTACGGGTGAGAAAGCGATGTCAAAGTCATGGCAGGGTACAGACATGTGAGCGCATCGTAGACAACAGGGTCTGAGCAGGAAACTCTGCCCTTTGCCTTGCTGTGGGGGCCGGCAGGGGGTCGCCCCTCCAGACTCGGTCTTTCTTTTCTTTTCTTTCTTTTCTTTTTTTTTTTTTTGTAGTACTCAGAGACTCAGGGACATTTTACCTCTGAGCTATACCCCCAGCCCTATTTTTGGTTTCATTCATTCATTCATTCATTCATTCATTCATTCATTCATTTTGTGGTGCTGGGATGGAACCCAGAGGCTTTCTACCTCCAGGCTACACTCCCAGACCTATTTTCTATTTTATTTGGAAACAGGGTCTCACTAAGCTGCTGAGGGCCTCACTAAGTAGCTGAGGCTGGCTTCGAACCTGTGTGATCCTCTTGTCTCAGCCTCCCAAGTGCTGGGATTACAAGCGTGCGCTACCACGCCCAGCTGTTTTATTTTGTTGTTTTTGGGTTTTTTTGGTGGTGGTCCTGGGGTTCCTGGAAACCCTTGTACCTCCGGGCTACACTCCCAGACCTATTTTATACTTTTTTTTTTTTTTTTGGTGGTACTGGGGTTCCTGGAAGCCCGTCTATCTCCGGGCTACACTCCCAGACCTATTTTATTTTTGGAAACAGGGTCTCCTAAACCAGAGTGGCTGGCTTCGAACCTGCGCGATCCTCCTGTCTCTGCCTCCCAAGCGCGGTGATTACAAGCGTGCGCCACCACGCCCGGCCTATTTTATACTTTTTATTTGGAAACAGGGCTTAAGCCAGCGCGGCTGACTTCAAACCTGCGCGATCCTCCTGTCTCCGCCTCCCAAGTGCGGGGATTACAAGCGTGCGCCACCACGCCCGGCTGGTTCTTTATTTTTAAACAAGGTCTCAATACGTTGTGGAGGGCCTCACTAAGTAGCTGAGGCTGTTTCCAAACCCAGATCCTCCTGTCTCGGCCTCCCAAGTACTGGGATTACAAGTGTGCGCCACCACACCCGGCAGGACTCATCTTTCTAGTTCCTGACCCTCAGGGGCGTGCTAGAAACGAGGACCACAGCCCCCCACCCCGCAAGACCCCGAGTGGCTGAGGGCTATAGCCAGCTCCTCTCAGATGCCACAGCTGCCTCTTCTGGAAAGCAGGGTGTGCGAACACCCCAAGGACGAGCTGAGATGATGAATGGTTTGCTCACACCCCACTCCAACCTCTGGAGTTATTGACGCTGCCATTGTTAAAACCTCCGAGCTGTCGGGGACACACTTCTGGTAGGGTCCGGGCACGGGCCATTCTGCACGTCTCGCCCAGGCCCTCCTGCCAGACGGGCAGGCTCTGGGTGGGACACACAGGGCCGTCCTGCCACAGAGGCTCGGCCGATGACGGATGTGTCTTCGGCCGGCAGCAGAGAAGAAGGCCGGGCCGGCCCGCTGCCCAGCACGCCTCTCAGAGCTGTTTCTAGGCGTTGTCCAACCGGGCCATTTGACAGAGATGTTTGTTTAACCAGGAAATGAACTCCAAGGTTGACGGCAATGTCCAGGGACAAACTTCTGGGAACAGGGTTCCTCCCAGGAGCGGGGGGGCGGGGACCCCAAGGCTGCACTGTCCTCTTTCTTGGACCCAGGCTGCGGTGTTGACGGGGGCAGCCGCTTGCCCCCTGTCCACTTCCGCCCCCAGCGCCTCCTTCAAACTGGCTGGTGGAGGTTTGGGCTCTTCTGAGACCGGGGCAGGTTGGGAGGGATAA
>NC_137808.1:225000-280000 GCF_963383645.1 Muscardinus avellanarius
GGTACTACTGGGGGTGGAACCCAGAGGCTTTCTACCCCCAGGCTATACTCCCAGACCTATCTTATATTTTACTTGGAAACAAGGTCTCACTAAGTTGCCGAGAGCCTCACTAAGTAGCTGAGGCTGGCTTCGAACCTGCGCGATCCTCCTGTCTCAGCCTCCCAAGCGCGGGGATGACAAGCGTGCGCCACCACGCCCGGCTGTCATGGGGGATCCTGTACCATGCAAGTCCTGAGGGTACTATGGTGCTGGAGACTAAACCCAGGGGGATTCTACCTCTAGGTTACACTCCCAGCCCTACTTTTATCCTTTAATTTGAGACAAGGGCTCACTAAGTTACAGAGGGCCTCACTAAGTAGCTGAGGCTGGCCGCGAAACTGCAATCCTCCTGTCTCAGCCTCCCAGGTACTGGAATTACAAACATGTGCCACTACACTCGGCTACAAGGAGCCATCTTCTAAAAGATTCTGCCACCTCTGATAGCACCACAGGCTGGGGACCAAACCTTCAACACATGGGCCTTTGGGAGACACTGAGAATCAAACCATAAAGCCATAACATAGACTTGAGAATCAAAGCCATAACGAAGATGGGTGCAGGGGCCTCAGCGGCGCCTCAGGCAACCTGGGGGTGGCCATGATGGCAGGAAGCGCCTGTGCTACAAGATAGGCGGCGGGAGACACAGGCGAGGGAGGAGGCACCTGGGAGGGGCCGCCGGCTCCTGGCTCCTCTCAGGGGAGCTGGTATTTAGCTTGAAAGGTCCCCCACGCATCTGGAAAGCAGTCTTATTATCAATAAGACTGCTTCCTTTCAGAACAGGGGCTATTTTTAAATCTTTCTTACTTTTCTTTTTCCTCCCTCCCTCTATTCCTCCACCTACATCCTTTGTGCAACTCGGCGTAGGAGAAAGGCAGAGGCCAGACACATGAGGGGTGGGGACGAGCTGGCCTCAGCCTCCCAGCTGGCTGTGGATGCACGAAGGACCACAGCAGCCAGCGGGCAGAACCCGCGCAGGGGAGAGAAGAGCCAGCTGGCTGCAAAGGCGGCTGGAGGGAGCTGCTATGGAGCCGCCTGTGTGGGTCACCCCTCTTCAGGATTCCCATAGGGCTTGGCCGGTAACTTCAGGCAAGTGCTACAGAGAGATAAAAGAGGTTTTGTTTTGTTTTGTTTTTTGTTTTATTGCTGGGGAAAGAACCCAGAGGCTGTCTACCCCCAAGCTCTATTTTTTCTTTTTTTACCTTGAAACAGGGTCTCACTGAGTGGCAAAGGGCCTCACTAAGTAACTGAGGCTGGCCTCAAACCTATAATCCTCCTGTCTCAGCCTCCCAAATACTGGGATTGCAAGCGTGCGCCACCACACCTGGCTTACACTCACTTCTTATAGTGTCCATCAACACCCCTTGCCCTTACGACTCCTTCACAGTCGAGGAAAACGAGGCCCACGGGCCTGAGGTTATTAGAATCCAGGCTTGCCTTGATGCAAACTTAACAGTTCTACACCGTTTCCTCCAAAAAGCCAGGGGAAAAGCTCTACATTTCCACAGACCCAAGAAAGTATCCTTTCAACTGCCCTGCCCTGGCAGTTTCTGGATGCAGCCTGGGTCCACTGCCTCAGAGAGGTCCCTCGGCCTCGCGGGGACAGGCAGGTCCCTTCCCGGTTCCTCTCCTCCTTCCCGGCCCCGATGCCCACGATCCTCCGGCCTTTCTCCGAATGGTCCCTTACCTTGTGGGTGAGACCGGGGTCTCTCGGCGCGCTGTCTTCCTCCCCTGAAGTCCCCTGCTCTTCGTCTGATATGAGATCCTCTCTGGGGGCTGCTGTTGAGATGGGACAGACCTTGTAGGGCTCCGTGTAGGCACTGGAAGAGGAAGGGAAGAGAATTAGACGTGCTTGTTTGGCAGAGGTGATGCGGACCGGCCAGGGGCCCTATGGATGCCATGAGCTGTTAGCAACAAGTGTTCTGTATGCAAAGCTGTGTCCCCAGGAGTCAAAATGAAGGAGCCCCAGCACGGCTCCCTCCCCCAGCCCCAGCCTTACCGGCCTCTGTTTAGTGCTCAGACTCTGCTTCCTCAGGCCTCTGCACACACCAAGAGGCCTGTGACCCTGTCAGGCATAAGGCATGTCACAGTGCTCAAAGAAAGGTTCAAAAATTTACTCTCAGCCAGACGTGGTGGTGCACGCTTGAAATCCCAGTACTTGGGAGGCTGAGACGGGAGGATCATGGTTCGCGGCCAACCTCAGCTACTTAGTGAGGCCCTTTGCAACTCAGTGAGACCCTGTTCTAATTTTAAACTGGGCGTGGTGACACATGCTTGTAATCCCCATGCTTGGGAGGCTGAGACAGGAGGATCGCGCAGGTTCGAAGCCAGCCTCAGCTACTTAGTGAGGCTCTCAGCAACTTAGTGAGACCCTGTTTCCAAATAAAATAGAAAATAAGTCTGGGAGTATAGCCCAGAGGTAGGAAAGCCCCTGGGTTCCACCCCATTACCACCAAAAAAAAAACTTCTTTTTTTTTTTTTTTTGGTGGTACTGGGGTTCCTGGAAGCCCTTCTACCTCCGGGCTACACTCCCAGACCTATTTTTACATTTTTATTTGGAAACAGGGTCTCCTAAGCCAGCGCGCGCGGCTGGCTTCGAACCTGTGCAATCCTGTCTCTGCCTCCCAAGCGCGGGGATTACAAGCGTGCGCCACCACGCCCGGCAAAGCTTCTGTTTTAAAATAAAGAATAAAAATAGACCTGGGGATAGAGCTCAAAGGTAGAATACCCCTGGGTTCCATCCCAGTACTGCAAAAAAAAAAAAAAATTTCCTCTCAAGGTCAGAGATGTCCAGTGTGACCAGCCTGGGGCCTAGACTGGCCTGGTCAGGCATCGGGGTCAGTGCTAGGGCTCGAATAAGGAGTGTAATTAGGTAAAGGAAGCTGGGACTGTGTGTCCCGTCCCCGCCACTGGTCACAGCACGGGTGAGACACAAGGACAATGATCCCAGGCACCGGCTTGGTGGGCACCGCGAGGACTGCAGCTTAGAGCCGTGTGGGACTCAGCTCTGTACAGCTGCAGCTGTGACGCAGGCATTCTCCGTAATGGATGAAGCCATTAGCACATGCATCAAATTTTAGGCGGCAGGTCAGATACTGGTGAAGACGAGACAGGTCTTTATGTGAACAGCCGACACAAGATCAGACCTTGAGTTCCAGGCCAGAGGCGCCACCATCACAAGAGCTTCCTTCCCCTGCCCCCTCTGCACACAGCACAGTGACTATTCAACAGCAGAGATCCGGGCTCCTCTCCTGCTCGACACCCTGCAATGGCAATGTGGCCCAGACCACGTCTCACAAAACTGAGATTATAGGCATGTCCCCCCACAGCCGGCTTTAAATTCTTATCTAATGTTTATCACTGCTTACTGACAATGCCAAGATAAACACTGGATGATGGCTGGGTGGGAAGAGAGAAGGGGGCTTCCATTTCCTGGGCTGGCTGAGCCCACTGGAGCCCGGCCCTGCCTGGTTGGACAAGTCACGGCGGCCGCCGACGGGACATGACGGGGTGGGGCGCGGCCACAGCTGTGCCCTTCTCACACAGGTACAGACGCTGTTCTAACCCCAGGCTGAGCCGCCACCCGACCTGATACGCAGCAGACAACCCTTCTGGCCACACCTCTCTTCTTCCTTTCCAAAGATGACTTTTTGGCTTTTTCTTTCAAATTATAAGAGCAAACAAAATGTTACTTTGCAGCAAAACGTACACATGGCAGCGGGTTCACACAGAAGGACCTCTCCCCGGGTCATCCACACTGCCCTCAGCGGGTCCCCAGGTGAGAAATCTCAACTAATCAGCAGAGCTCAGCGTCCACGCAGGACGGTGACACGCGGTGGGGCACCACCCTCCACAGCCCACCCGTGCCAACCTATAATCCTCCGTGCCCCGCTCTCCCTCGGGGACGGAGGCCCACATCAGGCCCCAGCGGGAGCGCAGGATGCTTGGTCTGGGATAACCCATGATGGGAGTGGGGTGCGGGGCTACTGAGCCTCTGATCCTCATCTCCACAGAGAAGGTGAGAGCCAGGCCTTTCCTCGGATGTGTTGGGGAGAGAACAGGATTCCCAGCCATGCCTGGAGGGCAGCTAACCAAAGCCTGAACATCCCCTGCACGGCTGCTGGCTGAGTGTCCATCGCTAACCACCTTTCTTTTACTGTTTCTTCTTTTTTTTTGAACCTAGGGCATTCTACCTCCGAGCTATACCCCCAGCCCTATTTTTTATTCTTTATTTTGAAACAGGGTCTCACTGAGTTGCAGAGGGCCTCACTAAGTAGCTGAGGCTGTCTGCAAACCGCGATCCTCCCGTCTCAGTCTCCCAAATGCTGGGATGACAAGCGTGCGCCATCACGCCCGGCTTCCACCCGCCTTTTTACCAGAGCCTCTGGACCAGCCATCTCCTCCCCAGATGTCCATGACAGCTGCTCTCCCCTTCTCTCTAAATTCACCCTGCCTGCCCTCCAATCTGTTCTCCACCCGTCAGCCAGCAACCGGCTCAAAACCCACTCTGATCTGTGGTCCTCTTGATTCAAACTCTTCAGAGACAGACAAGCTGGTGTTTGCAGGATTGGACCCAACAGCTCCGCCTGTCCAGCAGGGCTCTGCGTGGCCGGGGTCGATCTGGCTGCTGCAGGGATGTCTCCCTGGCCCCACAGAACCTGGGGTCTCTGCCTCCAGCCAAGCTGTGGGCTGGCTTTCACTGAGCAGAACCCAGGGTGACACTGGGCATGCAGGGTGTCATGGAAGCCAAACTCCCAGAGAGGGGGAAAAGGCGGGGCCAGAATCACATGGTAAATCCGGCCAACACTCACAGCCTCTGAGGACACAGCAGCCCCATCGGAGGGACCTGGAAACTGAAGCCAGCCATATCTGTCCAAGCACTGAGGGTCAGTCTCAGGTTGCAGGGGTAAAAGAAGCTTTCCTTCTGTTGCTGTCCTTCCTTCCTTTCTTTCTTTCTTTCTTTCTTTCTTTCTTTCTTTCTATTTTTTATTTTTTGAAGTACTGGGGATAGAACCCAAGGGCATTCTACCTTTGAGCTACACCCTCAGCCCTATTTTTTATTCTTTATTACTAAGTAGCTGAGGCTGGCTTCGAACCTGCGCGACCCTCCTGTCTCCGCCTCCCAAGCGCAGGGATTACAAGCGTGCGCCACCACGCCCGGCTATTCTTTATTTTGAAACCAGGTCTCACTGAGTTGCAGAGGGCCTCACTAATTAACTGAGGCTGCCCACAAATCGTGATCCTCCTGTCTCAGCCTCCCAAATGCTGGGATTACAACTGTGTGCCACCATGCCCAGCATTTTTTTTGGGGGTGGTGGTGGTGGTGGTACTGGGGTTCCTGGAAGCCCTTCTACCTCCGGGCTACACTCCCAGACCTATTTCATATTTTTATTTGGAAACAGGTTCTCTTAAGCCAGCGCGGCTGGCTTCGAACCTGCGCGATCCTCCTGTCTCCG
This sequence comes from Muscardinus avellanarius, assembly GCF_963383645.1. Classification (NCBI taxonomy): domain Eukaryota; kingdom Metazoa; phylum Chordata; class Mammalia; order Rodentia; family Gliridae; genus Muscardinus; species Muscardinus avellanarius. Next base: position 230,493 of record NC_137808.1, read on the forward strand.
CCTCCCCAGCGCGGGGATGACAAGCGTGCCCACCGCGCCCGGCCGGCTCACACTCTTCCATGAGAATGTCTGATTGCACATTCTGGCATCACCACTTACAAGCAAGGATTAACCTCACCAGACCCCAGCGCACAAGGCTGCTGGGAGCACTGGACCAGTTGAATGAGGCAAAACACTTAAGGCAGAGCGTTTAAGGCTAATGTGAAATCATGCAAAAACAACCCATGGTACCTAGCACGTAGGAACTGAATGGGTGTTGGCTCCCCGCTCCCCTGGCCTTTCTTGACTTAGCGCTGGCCAAACCAGAGTCACACCACGGTCCTCACTGGCTGGCCCTCACTGTCGACAGAATTCCACCATCATACTGGCTTTTTATGCCCAACTCTGTGTGTGTGTGTGTGTGTCTGTGTGTGTGTGGGGTACTGGGGATGGACCCCAGGGGCATTCTACCTCCAAGCTACACCCCCACCCTATTTTTTAATTCTTTATATTCTGAAGCAGGGTCTCACAAAGCTGTCCAGGGCCTCACTAAGTAGCTGAGATTGTCCACAAACTATGATCCTCCTTTATTCTCAGCCTCCTAAATGCTGGGATTACAATTATGCGCCACCACACCTGGTGTTCGGTGATCATACGGTTTTCTTACACTTAACTCATATATATATAAATTTTTTTTTTTTTTTTTTTTTTTTTGGTACTGGGGATGAAACCCAGGAGCATTCTACCTCTGAGCTATACCCTCGGCTCTGTTTTTTAATTCTCTATTTTAAAACAAGGTCTCACTAGCTGGGAGTGGTGGCGCACACTTGTAATCCCCGCGCTTGGGAGGCTGAGACGGGAGGATCGCACAGGTTGGAAGCCAGCCTCAGCTACTTAGTGAGGCGCTCAGCAACTTAGTGAGACCCTGTTTCCAAATATAATATAAAATAGATCTGGGAGTATAGCCTGGAGGTAGAAAGCCTCTGGGTTCCAATCCTGGTACCACAAAAATATATAAATAAATATGTAAGTAAGTAAGTAAATAAATAAATAAACAGGGTCTCACTAAGTTGCAGACGACCTTGCTAAGTAGCTGAGTCTGTCCACAAACCACGATCCCCCTGCCTCAGCCTGCCATGTAATGGGCTTACAAGAATGCACACCGCCGGGCGTGGTGGCGCACGCTTGTCATCCCCGCACTTGGGAGGCGGAGACAGGAGGATCGCGCAGGTTCGAAGCCAGCCGCGCTGGCTTAGGAGACCCTGTTTCCAAGTAAAAATGTAAAAATAGGTCTGGGAGTGTTGCCCGGAGGTAGAAGGGCTTCCAGGAACCCCAGTACCACCAAAAAAAAAAAAAAAAAGAATGCACACCACACCCGGCTTTGAGTCATTTGGTCTCATCCTAAGGAAGACCCGTGGAGTCACAACATGTATTCTTCCAGTGCATTTAAAAAAAAAAAAAAAAAAAAGGACATAACTATTAAGCCGAAATAGTCTGCTTGGCTAAAATTATCTTGATCCCCACTGGAAATGTACAGACCTCACAGATAGACCTGGTCAGTGTGCGTGCGTGCGTGTGTGTGTGTGGGTGTGTGTGTGTGGGTGTGGGTGGGTGTGTGCGCGTGCGCACCCCTGGAGACTGATCCCAGGGGCGTTCTACCGCTGAGCTACACCCCCAGCTCTATTGTTTTTGTTATTTTTTTGAAACAGGTCTCCCTAAATTGCAGAAGGCCTCACTAAGTTGCTGAGGCTGGCCTTGAACCTGGAATCCTTCTGTCTCAGCCTCCCAGGCACTGGGATTACAAGCATGGGCCACTACGCCCAGTGAGACCTAGACACTCCCTTTTATTTTTTTATTTTGGTGGTACTGGGGATGGAACCCAAGGGCTTTCTACCTCCAAGCTACACTCCCAGACCTATTTTTTGTTGTTGTTGCTCTGGTTTTTTTGTTTGTTTGTTTGTTTTTTGTTTTTGTTTTTGTGGTACTGGGGTTCCTAGAAACCCTTCTACCTCCGTGCTACACTCCCAGACCCATTTTTATCTTTTTATTTGGAAACAGGGTTTCTTAAGTCAGCGAGGCTGGCTTCGAACCTCTGCAATCCTCCTGTCTCAGCCTCCCAAGCACGGTGATTACAAGTGTGCGCCACCACGCCCAGTCTCCCAGACCTATTTTATATTTTATTTGGAAACAGGGTCTCACTGAGTTGCTGAGAGCCTCGCTAAGTAGCTGAGGCTGGCTTTGAACCTGTGCAATCCTCAGACCTGGACACTTCTAACTCACTAGTCACCTGTCCTTCACCCAACCTCAGGCACAGTCAGATGTGGGGCCGGAGCTGACGGCCCTCTTTTGACTATATTTCTTTGTCTGGCTCCTGTTTTCTAGAGGGAACAGGCCAGAGGAAGTCAGAGGCAAGGACTGAGGTGCGCTGGCAAAATTTCTGGCCCATTTATTTCACGGTGGCACTAAAGGACTGTGTGCATTAACACATGGCAGTAATAAACTGCCATTAAAAATATGCTTTCGCAGCATGGGAGAGCACGTCTAATCCAATGCCTTTGCAGAGTCGATGACAGAGCTGTTGGACATTAGTCATCAATTAAATATCTCGATCAAGCATGCGAGTGCTAAGACCGGAAGCGTCCACGTAACTGCCCTCGCTGACCCTGGCAATCACCACCGGGGCGACCTTCAAGAGGATGAGAGAGACTCCTCTGAGAAGTGTTTTCTCGGGCTGGGGGTGCAGCTCCGTGGTAGAGCACTGTCTAGCGTGCACAAGGCGCTGGGTTCCACCCAGCACAGTAAGGGAAGGCGGGAGGAAAACATTTCCTTAACAATCTCTTTGCAGATGTGCCCTCAGACTCTGGCAGAACCTCTATCCTGGGTGAGTGATCACTTCCTGCTTTGAGGAAACAGGCCTAGCCCATTTATATACCCATCCGTTTCTCCCCATGGCCAAGAGAATCCTTTACTCGGCATGTTCTAAGAAAACCTACAGAGCTACATTGTTGTTGTTGTACATGGTACTAAGGCAGAATCCGGGGGCATCCTACCTCTGAGCTATGCCCTCAGCCCTATTTATTTTTATTCACTAGGTCTCGCTAGGTTGATGAGAGTCTCACTATTTGCTGAGCCTGTTCTTGAACCTGCGATCCTCCTGTCCAGCCTCCCAAGTACTGGAATTACAAGCCTGTGCCAATGGTGGCACAGCTTTGGAATAAGTATTTTTTAGCTATCTGGTACCTGTTTGGGTTTTTTTCACTTACTCTAAAAAAAAAAAAAAAATCTGAGCCAGGTGTGGTGGTACACACTTGTTTCCCAATAAGAAATTTTTAAAAAATGGAGTTTGAGTTGGAGGTATGGCTTGGAGGTAGAATGCCTCTGGGCTCATTCCTCAGTACTAAAAAAAAAAAATTACTATTCAGAGCCGTCTGTATTCCACAGACTCTGTACAATAGGTGCTGAGGTTACAGTGATGAGCAAAGAGACATAATTCTACAGCCTCCCTAGTCAAAATGTCCATTATGATCATAATAGATGGAGGTGTGTCTTCTCTGGGTGGATTATTTGAGCATACCAAAACATTACACATAAGGAAGCCCTCTGACCCAGCCACCACCCATCTAAATAGTCCCATTTATGAACTCATGCTTCTACTTACCTGCACACCAATCCATCCATCCATTCATCTATCTATCCATTCATCCATCTATCCATCCATCCATTCATCCATATCCATCCATTCGTCCATCTATCCATCCATTCATCCACCCATCTATCCATCAATCCACCCATCCATCCATCCATCCATCCATTGACCCATCCATCCATCTACCCATTCATTCATCATCCATCTACCCATTCATCCACCCACCCACCCATCCACCCATTCATCCACCCATCCATGTACCTATTCATTCGTCCATCCATCTACCCTTTTATTCACCCATCTATCCACACATTCATCTATCCATCTACTGACCCATTCATTCATCATCCATCTACCCACCCATTCATCCATTCATCCAGCCACCACATTCACCCACCCCTCATTCATTCTTTCCCTTGTCCACACACCCACCCATCATCTCTCCTACTTCCCCTCTACTCAGCCCTCACCCATGCGCCCACCTGGCCCTCCATCCACTTCCTCAGGCTTCGGATCATCCATCCTTCTATCCAGCTATTCAATAAGTACACACTAGCACCTACTTCACGGGGTAATGCATGCGGATTCAGAAGTAACTAGAATCCTCTCTCTGGCCTCAAGAAGTGTACAATGCTGGTTAAGAGGGTGGTGGCGCACGCCTGTAATCCCTGTACCCGGGAGGCTGAAACAGGAGGAGCACAGGTTCAGGGCCAGCCTCAGCAAGTACTGAGACTCTCATCAACCTAGTGAGACCCTGTTTCCAAATAAGAAATAAAATCAGACTGGAGGTGTAGCTCAAAGGTAGAATGCCTCTGGGTTTAATGGCCAGTACCATACACACAAAAAGAAAGAAAGAAAAGAAAAGAAAAGAGAGGAAGGAAGGAAGGAAGGAAGGAAGGAAGGAAGGCAGGCAGGCAGGCAGGCAGGCAGGCGGGCAAATTCAGATTAGCCCACTTGGCCAGAACACCAGCTCCATCACTTCAAGCAAGTTGCTTAATTTTTACATGCCTCGGCTTTTTTTTTTTTTTTTCCACCTGTACAACACAGGTGGGATGGTAACACAGGTTATCTAGAGAATTAATCAAAACAAGCCAGGCACTGCGGTGCACACCTGTAATCCCAGTACTTGGGAGGCTGAGACGGGAGGATCCCAGGTTCGTTCGAGGCCAGCCTCAGCAAATTAGCCAGACCCTCGGCAACTTAGAAGGACCCTGTTTCTAAGTAAAAAAATCAAAAGAACTGGAGGTGTAGCTCGGAGGGAGAAGGCCCCTGGGTTCCATCCCTAGGAACAGAAACAAACAAAACAATTCAACCCAGGCGCTCTCACGACACAGAGAAGGTATCGCTGGATGTGAGTGGGCTGGCCTTTTGCACAGCCTGGCCACATCTAATGGGGTGTGCGCAGAAGATCAGCCCGTTACCATGGTAATGATGCTGACAGCGCCTCCCAGCGGCAGCTGGCTCCTCCCCCTTCTATCTTTGGCTGATGCCGAAGTCCTTCAGGACCAATCAGAAGCCCCGCGTCAGCCAAGCAGTGATGCGCGCTGTGTTTAGCTGTAAACTGCAAGCGACTGTGTGTGTTTCCTGGGGAAGCCAGTGAGAAGATGATGGAGGAGGCCCCTTCACGGCCAGCCAGGCGGAGGGCCAGTTCCTGACTAGCTTCCACCAAGCTGTGTCCTTAAAGGAAACGGAAGTTAAAGCTGCCCGGAGCTCATTACCTTACACGACCCACCAGATGAGCCTGACTCTCCAGCAGCCCAGAGTCATAAAAAAGACACGTGTCTCCATGCGGGAAGAGGAGCCCAATACGGTCCAACTCTTGACCATTAAGTTCTGTCCTATGTGACACTCTTTAGGAGCCAAACTCCTGAACATGGCCAAAAGGGTCTAATAACTCATTAAAAAAAAGGAATGCTTTCCCTCTTGGGAACTTCTCAGCGAGAGCTGAGACCCAAGTCGCGTCCCCGCGTGATGGAATATGTCGTTGGCTCCGTCTAGTCGGGCTGGGAGCTTGCTGCAGCTTGCCAGCCCAGAGGGGAGGGGAGAGGGTCTGCAGGTTGCGCGCTGCGGGAGCTGGAAAGGTGAAGAAGGGGAAGACAAGCCAGCGAGTCCAGAGAATCCCAGTCAGCCTGGTGCAGAGGTACACACCTGTAATCCAGTACTAGGGAGGCTGAGACAGGAGGATCGCAGGTTCGAGGCCAGCTTCAGCAACTTAGGGAGGCTCTCAGCAATGAAGCAAGACCCTGTTTCCCAATAAAAGATAAAATAAGGCTTTGGGAGCCCAGCGTGGTGGCGCACCTTTGTAATCCCAGCATTTGGGAGGCTGAGACAGGAGGACTGCAGTTCACAGGCAGCCTCAGCTACTTAGTGAGGCCCTTTGTAACTCAATGAGACCCTGTTTCAAAATAAAGAATAAAAAATAAGGCCAGGGCCGGGCGTGGTGGCGCACACTTGTAATCCCCGCGCTTGGGAGGCGGAGACAGGAGGATCGCGCAGGTTCGAAGCCAGCCGCGCGCGCTGGCTTAAGAGACCCTGTTTCCAAATAAAAAATATATTAAAAAAAAAATAGGTCTGGGAGTGTAGCCCGGAGGTAGAAGGGCTTCCAGGAACCCCAGTACCACAAAAAAAAAAAAATAATAATAATAATAATAATAAGAAGAAGAAGAAGAAGAAGAAGAAGAAGAAGACGGCGGCGGCCGGGGGCATAGCTTGAAGGTAGAATGCCCCTGGATTCCATCCCTAGTAAGTTTAAAAAAAAACCCAGCCCCTCCCTCAAAGGGACATTGAGCGCTTTTGGGGGACAGATGTTATCTGGGGATAAGGCAGAGATCCCTGGAGAAATAGGAGCTCAACGCTCACCCTCTGCACCCCCTGGACTCTGTGCCTACCTCGCTGGGCCTCGGTGTTCACATCTGTAAAATGGACCCGCGAGATGGACTGATGGGTGCCGGCCCAGAACACCTCCAGACGTGCAGCTGTGTGTGGCGCCCCGGCTGCCCACCTCCCCGCGGCGCTGAGAGCCCCGGCCGCCTGTGGTCTCCTTGTGCTGCAGACGCCCCGCCTGGCTGCTCTTGGCGGGAGCACATCGCAGGCCAGCGTCAGCCAGGGGAGAGCCTCGCAGCAGTTCCTGGAAACAGCTCCAAGGAGTGGCTTTTCAGAGCCCTTGGTTTCCAGTCTCCCCTATTCAAAGCGATGGTGTGTCCTCACTCCCTGGTCCGTGATACCTTCCCAAACTCAGAACCAGGGCCTAGCAGGCTACCCTGTTCTTGTAAATGAGGAGGTGAGATTCGCAGATCTAGCTCCCCGTCCTAAGCAAGCACTGCCGTTGCCCCCCCACTTCAAGAAAAAAAGAGAAACATAACTGTAACTGCAAAGGTTTGGTTTTCAGATAATCAAATTAGATTCAGAGGTCTAGGGAAATAAAAATGAATACTTTATTATTATTTTATTGTTAAATAAAATTAATAATAAAACTCTGTGTGTGTGTGTGTGTGTGTGTGTGCGTGTGTGTGGTAATGGGGATTGAACCTAGAGGTATTCTACCTCTGAGCTACACCCCAGCCCTATTTTATTTTTTACTTTGAAACAGGGTCTCACTCGCTTGCAGAGGGCCTCATGAGGTTGCTGAGGCTGGCTGCCAACCTGCGATCCTCCTATCTTAGCCTCCCAAGTACTGGGATTACAGGCGTGCACCACCACGCCTGGCAAAACTTAAACTTTTAAGAGATCTGCAGAGGCCTTATTCAGTGATAGAATATAAAGTGGTAATAAACAAAAAAAAAATCATAAGCCAGAGCCCTAAGCTTACCAGGTCTATGATATCTCAGGCTCCAGCCTTGGGAGCCACAAGTGGCCTGCTCTACCTTGGATACATGTTCTCAAGGCCCATGTGCCAAAGGCCTGGTCCCCGGGGTGGCATTAGTGGCAGGTGATGGAGCCTTTAAGAGGCGGGGCCTACTGGGAGGGAGTTAGGTCATTGGGAGTGTGTTCTTGAAGGGAACCGTGGAACCGCGGTCTCTTTCTTCTCTGTCCTCTGCTTCCTGGCCACGAAGTGAGCATTTTTGTTCCACTGAGCAAGCACTCCCCACCGTGATACGCTGCCTCATCACAAGCCCAAAAGCAACGGGGCCAATCCGCCACGGCCCGGGGCCGAATGAACCTTTTCTCTCGGTAAGCTGATTACCCCAGATGTCTTGTTACAGTGCCGGAACGCCGACTCACCCACAGCCCCAGGCTAACTCGGGGCAGCAGGGCAGGGGTCTGCATTTCTGGCCCTTAGCAGCAGCCACACTGTTGTCACGTGTGTCTAGCTATGACCACCGCCTGGAACGCTTTGGCCTCCTCTGGGGGGGGCCGGCGGAGGGCGGCGGCCAAGGGTACAAGTTTTAGAATCTGACTGCCTAAGTCCACACCCAGCTCTGCCGCTTTCCAACCCAATGACCCTAGATAAAACTGCCTAACCCCCGGCCTCGGTTTCCTTTTCTACAAAATGCAGATGATAACGAGAGTTCCGTGCCCGGGGCTCTGTGAGGGGAGGTGAGATGCCCAAGCCAGGCATATGAGCCGCTCTGCCCCGTGCTTGGCAGTTCCAGCCGACCACAGTGGGAGCTGACGGCCAGGCCGTATTAATCAGGCAGACCTCCCGAGTGTCCGCAGGCCTAGCTTAGACTCTCGTCTTGCTGTGTGACATCGGGTCAGTCTCTTTCCCTCCCTGGGTTTCAGTGTCCTCGCCTAAAAAATGAGAGACCTTTTCACGGCGCCGTTCCGTGGTTTTGATGTCGAACGCTGAGGAAGTTTGTTCCAACGATTCCTGCCCCATCTCTGATATCTCTCTGTCCATTGTACGCAACCAAACCGAAAACTCACTGGCCTGCGCACACATCTGTAATTGCCACCTCTGTGCCCCGCCCAAGAATGTTCCAGAAGTCCTGCTCCCTTTGCTCTTTACCCAGATCTCAAGCAGGCGCCGCCTCTTCTGGGAAACCTTCTCCACTTCTCTGTTATAATTTATATTTGCGACTATGGTTGTTTATGCTGCTATGGTGGTCAGCGGGAATCACGGGCGTGTTAGGCGGATTTTCATCATTGTGTAAAACGCCCGAGAAGAGCAAGTGAGAGGAGAAGAGACTGATTTGGGACATGGTTGTGCAGAGGCTGCAGCCCATGGGCAGTGGCGGAAGGTGTGGGTGGGGGAAAACTGCTACGCTCATGGCAGCCAGGGAGGAGGGAGGGAGGGAGGGAGGGAGAGAAGAGGAGGAGGAGGAGGAGGAGAAGAGAGCAGGAGGAGGGGGAGGAGAGGAAAGGGGGAGAGAAAAAGAGGGAGAGGAGGAGGAGGAGGAGGAAGAGAAGGAGGAGGAGGAGAAGGAGGAGGAGGAGGAGGAGGAAGAGAAGGAGGAGGAGGAGGAGAAGAAGAAGAAGAGGAGGAGGAGGAGGAAGAGAAGGAGGAGGAGGAGGAGGAGGAGGAGGAGAAGGAGGAGGAGGAGGAGGAGAAGGAGGAAGAGAGAAAGGAGGAGAGAAGAGGAAGAAAAAGAGGAGGAAGGGGAGAAAAAAAGGAGAGAGGAGAGAGAGAGAAGGGGAGAGAGTAAGAAGAAGAAAGAAGGAAGAGGAGAAGAAGGAGGAGGAGAAGGGAGAGAAGAGAGAAGAAGAGCAGCAAAAGAGAAAGAGGAGAAAGAGGAGACAGCAGAGAAAAAGAAGAAAAACAGAGAAAGAGGAGATGAAAAAGAGGAAGAGGGGGAGGAAGAGAAGAAAAGGAGGAGGAGGAGGAAGTGCCAGAGACAAGAGACGGCCCTCCAGGCCACACCCCCAATGGCCTACTTTCTTCAGCCAGCTGTCAATGGATTGATCCATTGATGGGGCAAAGCCTTGTGCCCCAATCACTTCCCAAAGCCCTGGCTCTGAACCTTGCTGCAAAAGGACTAAGCCTTCAACCCAAGAGCTTTGGAAGTCACTCCACATTCAAACCATAGCAACAGACCTGCGATACATCTCTGAGTGCTCCATGAGTGGTTCACTGTAGGTACCCGGCCAACACGTGCTGAATGACACGTTGGCCGGGTACCCTCCTCCCTTCCACTGCAGCAGTTTCTCTGTCCTAGCAGGTAGATTGACCTAGCTTCCCAACAACCCCTTGCTGAGGGTCCTTCTCTCCATCCACTTGTATGATATAGTGCCTGGCACATTTGGGAGGTCCCTGGCACTTTTGTCTGAAATAGGATCAGCACAGAATGAAGAACACAGAGGCGGCCCATCTTCATGGATAGACACCTGCTTTCCTAACTAGGCCACTGTGTGTGGGGGGGGGAGGGGTAGGAATTGAATTTAGGGTCATTCTATCTCCAAGCCACATCTCCAGCCCTATTTTTATTTTTTATTTTGAAACAGGGTCTCACTAAATTGCTAAGGCCAGTTTAGGCCACGCTTTTATATAACTTCAAATATGGCTTGGGCGTGAGTGGACACTGAGAGGTTGGAGGTGGAGACTGCCTCACCTCAGCAGCATGGGCTGCACAGCTGTGGACCCGAGCGGCCCAGAGCCAGAGGAAATGTGGACACATCTCTCCCCTGTCATCTGTGATCTGGGCTTCAGAGTAACCCAGACCACAGGGGAAGCAGGAAGGACAGGGCGGGGCACTACGCTGGCCTCGGGCAGCTGGAGAGGACGCTGGGGCTGGAGGTTCACGGAGGACACTAATTTTACAACAGCAAGCTACATCTGAAGTGCCAGGAGCTGAGAGTGGGGTAGCTCGTGGTTTCCAAGCACGGTGCTCTGAAAACCAAACCCCTGCTCCCCCTCCTCCCGTCCACTGCAGCAGCAGCAGCAGCAGCTGACTCCAAGCCAAGCGCTCTCTCAAATTCATCCTGCCACTGTGTCCTGCAGGGATCCACATCTCCACTCTACAGACACGGGAAACCCGGAGCTCCCATCTGAGCGCAGCTCACTTGGCTTCGGAGCCCACACTTCCAGGAGCCACTGACACGGAGCACGGAGCTCAGCACCTCACAGGCGCCACCCCGCCTGTCCCCCCAGCCACCCAGTGTGGCGGTGAGCACACCATTACCCCTGCTCTTTATTCTTTTTATGATACTGGGGATGGAACCCAGGGGCATTCTACCTCCGAGCTATACCTCCAGCCTTATTTTATTTTTATTCTGAAACAGGGTCTTGCTACTTGCTGATGCTGTCCCCAAACAAGCAATCCTCCTGTCTCAGCCTCCCAAGGACTGGGACCACAGGTGTGCGCCACCATGCTCGGATACCCCCATTGTTGTTACCCCATTTTTCAGCTGGGGAAACTGAGGCTCTGTGAGCTTCAATGACTTTGCCCGCGGTCCCCTCTGCGATTCCCATTTGACCGGCCTGTCTCTCTCAGACGTGGCCCAAGCAGTCCTTGGGACCGTTCCTCTGACTTATCAGTTCACCTGTGGCTGCTGTTCCCATTTCTCAGAGGAAAAAACTGAGCTAGGGGATTTGCTCAAGGTGACTCAGGATGCAAAGAAAAAAAAAAGACTTACACGCACATCATTTTTTGTGTGTATGGTACTGGGGATCGAACTCACGGGCAATCTATCTCCCAGCTACACCCTAGCTCTAATTTTTATTCTTTGTTTGGAAACAAGGTCTCACTACGTTGCAGAGGGCCTTAGTAGCTGAGGCTGTCCGCGAACCGCGATCCTCCTGTCTCAGCCTCCCAAATGCTGGGATGACAAGTGTGCGCCTCCACGCCTAGCTAACAAATGCCGATTTCTGAGCCACAAACCAGACCCAGTGAATCACGGTCTCTTCTGGGGGCAGAACCTAGAACAGGGCATGGTGAGAGCTGAGGACTGCTGCAGGTAAATGGGTGGGATGCGGGTTCAAGTCCCAGCTCCCCTTGCAGCCCAGGCTCTTTTCTGGATCCCACCAGCTAGGTGGAGACCAGGATCCCTTCCCTCCAACTTATGGGATGGCTGTAAGGACCAAAGAAAGTTTAAAAGGTCTTGGCCCGCACAGGTATTAGAACCCAAGTGCCCCGTATCCCCTGAACCCACTAACCCAGTGCTTTGCACATGGACACCGTAACTGTAAGAGGGGCCGGCGGTGAGCAAGTCAACAGTGTGAGGTGGGCCCACAGGTGGCCAGAGTCACCCCTCCAAGGCTGCGTGGCTCTCATGGGGCAGAGCTACAGAGGGACTGGCTCAGTGGGGCCCCAAGAGCTTCACATGAGGGCAGCAGACAGCCTGCTCCGAGACCGTAAGACCAAAAGAAAAGACCACAGTATGGCGGGCGAACATGGCCCCGGAGCCTCCGCATCCCAAGCTAAACCCCCACCTTAGCGATACAAGGGACGCCTCCGAGCCTCCATCCTCGCACGTACGAGGATGCCTCCAACCTGCAGGGACGCGGGGGGGTCTGGTGCTAATAGTCCTGGGGTGACTCTGTCGTATAAAAAGCTCACTATTTATGGAGGGCCAAGAAGTGTGCTAAGTTTGGGCAGGCGGGCGGGACCCCTTTCTTTTATCCGGAGCCACGCTCTAAAAACGAAAATCAATAAAAATCCATCCAGATGGCAACCACGAGAACAAAAGACAACCCGATTTAGAGGCGTCTCTTTTTCTGGAAGGAAGATCAACCAGTCAACTCTCCAAATTTTTAAATTGAGAACAAGACACACGGGGCTTCGTTTGATAAATATAACGAATGCTGAGAAAACCTGTGGCGTTCATGTTTTCTATTTCTATCTCTATTTCCACTCCAGAGGCCTCGCTGGAGCCATCCCTCTCAGAGAAGACACGACGACACAACACAGGACTTGTGTTGACACCCTCCCCTGTCATTCACCCGCCATCGCCCATCCTCGTACCCACATCAGTATCACAGACAAGACACTTGTAGGGGTCTCCAGGAAGGAGGTTAAGTAGGTCCATTCTCCTTAGGAGTTTATGGACTAGCCGGAAACTAAAACACAGGAACATAAAACCCACGGCCACAAAACTGGAGATGCGGAGTTTTAGATGCCGTGCAAAAAGGGTGAGGAAATTCAGAGGATATCAGAGACACCACTAACTGCCAAAGAATACAACAAAAGCCGGGCGTGGCGGCGCACGCTTGTCATCCCAGCATTCGGGAGGCTGAGACAAGAGGATCACGGTTCGAGGACAGCCTCGGCTACTTAGCAAGGCCCTCTGCAACTCAGTGTGACCCTGTTTCAAAATTTTAAAAGGACTAACATATAGGGATGTTGGGCATGACGTATGGAATCCCAATACTGGGGAGGTTAGGAGAGGAGGGTCACAGGTTTGAGGCCAGCCTCAGCAACTTAGCAAGACCCTGTTTCCAAATAAACTATAAAAAGGGCTGGGGGTATAGCTTGGAGGTTGAACACCCCAGGTTCAACCCTTGGTACAACAACAACAACAACAACAACAAACCACAGCTAAAGATGCCAGGAGAAGGTGGTACTTTACTTAGGGTGGGCCCAACTGTGCCCGGGAAGGACCCAGGCAGGATGTGCACACAGAAACGAGGTGGGGGGATAAGGTCAGGGGTCAGTAACCGGGTCAGCTGGTCTGTGCAGCTGTGCCCTGAGGTCGGGGAGCCCTTCAAAGTTCCTGGTCCCACGGTCCTTCTCGTGCGGAGCAGTGAGGGACGCGGGGGTGGCCCTGCATCTGGGTCTAAGGAGAAGCTCCCCTGGGTGCTGGTGGAGGGCCCGAGGGCTGGTTTGAGGACAGCTTGGCATTGCAGCGTGGGGGTGGGTTGTTGCAGGCGAGTTGGAGCTGCCCAAGCCCGGGCGCCTTTCCAGGACTGACGCTCTCCCTGCTAAGTGCGGGGCCAGGCCGAGGCGGGAGCCAAACATCTGGATTCCAGCAGCTGCCTGTGTTCTCTTTGGCAAGAAAAAAATATAGACGGCAACAGGCAGGGCGTGGTGGTGCATGCCCAGTACTTGAGAGGCTGAGATGAGAGGACTGTAGGCTCGAGGTCAGCCTCAGCGATTGTGTGTGTGTGTGTGTGTGTGTGTGTGTTCCTGAGGCTTGAACTCAGGAGCATTCTACCTCCAAACCACACCCCAGCCCAATTTTATTTTTTATTTATCTTTTATTTTTTATTTATTTATTTATTTATTTATTTATTTATTTGGTGGTATTGGGGGTGAAACCCAGAGGCTTTCTACCTCCAGGCTATACTCCCAAACCTATTTTATATTTTATATGGAAACAGGGTCTCGCTAAGTTGCCGAGAGTCTCACTAAGCAGCTGAGGCTGGCTTCGAACCTGTGCGATCCTCCCAAGCGCGGGGATGACAAGCGTGCGCCGCCATGCCCGGCTTTTTTTTTTTTTTTTTTTTTTGAAACAGGGTCTTGTTAAGTTGCTGAGGGTCTCGTGAGGCTGTGATCGTCCTGTCCCAGCCTCCCAGGCACTGGGATTATAAGGGTGCACCACCACAGTCAGCCAGCCTCGACAATTTAGCATGACACTGTTTACAAATAAAAAATAAAATAGGGCTGGGGGTATAGCTTGGAGGTAGAATGCTCCTGGGTTTAATTTCTAGAACGGAAAGGGAGAGGGAGGGAGGGAGGGAGGGAGAGAGGGAGAGAGAGAGAGAGAGAGAGAGAGAGGGAGAGAAAGAAGAAGAGGAGGAGGAGGAGGAGGAGGGAAAGGGAGGGGAAGAAATGGCCCAGGATCCCTGCCCACTGGGGAGTGGGTGGGAGCTTCTTCTAAGCCCCTGGGGAGCAGCAGGGGTGTTCTGGGACAGACAGCCCTCGGTCACACTGTCTAGCAATGGACACTTCCTTCTGCTCTCAGAAAGGACACCTGCCTAGGTGTCCTTTATAGATACAGCACAGGGGATACTTGTCAGTCCTACTCGTGATTTTTCCTGTATCTCTTCTGAGATCTTATCCTTAAAAATAAAAATAAAAATAGCCGGGCGTGGAGGCGCACGCTTGTCATCCCCGCGCTTGGGAGGCGGAGACAGGAGGATCGCGCAGGTTCGAAGCCAGCCGCGGCTGGCTTAAGAGACCCTGTTTCCAAAAATAAAAAAGTATAAAATAGGTCTGGGAGTGTAGCCCAGAGGTAGAAGGGCTTCCAGGAACCCCAGTACCACATAAATAAATAAATAAATAAATAAATAAATAAATAAATAAATAAATAAATAAATAAAATAACTACGTCTGCTCCTTAACTAAGCCTAGTGGTCCGCTTCCTTCCTCCAGGAATTCTGTCTGTGTCTCAGGGTCTTGTGAATTAGTTATTCACATGTAGCCCTCCGTCGCCCCGCACAAACCTTAGCAGAAAAACACTGACAGGCCCCAGTGAAGCAGGGCGTGGTGGCACACTCTAGTAATAATCCCAGTACTTGGGAGGCTGAGACAGGAGGATCGCAGGTTCAGAGCCAGGAGGATCGCAGGTTCAAAGCCAGCCTCAGCAGTAGAGTGAGGATCTCAGAAACCTAGTGAGAGCCTGTTTCCAAATAAAGAAATCGAAAAAAATTGGGATGGGTGTGTAGCTTGGAGGCAGAATGCCTCTAGGTTCAATCCCCAGTACCCGAAACAAATAAAAAAAAAACAGCCCCGGTGTTCCCTGAGCATGGGTCACCTTGAGGGTGTTGGGAAAGGGCCGCGGAGGGCACCACGGGGGACAGCATCTCATGAGTGGGACCCACTCTCTGCTCCCCACCATGACCCCTCACTGCCCCTTCCCCATCCCAGGGGCCCGACGAGCCGGCCCAGGAGGTCCCCGGTGCCGCAGCCTTTCCTGATGGCACTCTGTCAACGGTGACCCTCCGTGAACCCCACAATCTCTCCTGTGGAAACAGACCCCAAGGCTGGAGAGCTTAACCACACACAGGCACACCTGCCTATTTTTTGCGAAACAGCAAAATCTCGCCGTGAGTGCACACTGTAAATACACAAGGAAAGCCCTGGGTCTAAGGGGCACGGTGAATGCAGTGACATCTGCCTTAATAGCGGGGTGTCCTCTGAGAAACGTGTCGTGGGGTACACGTAGGAAGTCAGCTTAACATGGCATGTGGTTTACAGATAACTCGTGTGTGTGTGTGTGTGTGTGTGTGTGTGTGTGTGTGTGTGTGTTACTAGGGATTGAACCCAGGGACATTCTACCTCTGAGTTACAAACCCAGCACCAGCCCCTTTTAATTTTTTATATTTATTACTATTTATTTATTAATTACTAAATTATTTATGACTATTTATGTATTACTAAATTATTTATGACTATTTATGTATTACTAAATATTTATTACTGTTTATGCATTACTAAATATTTATTACTGTTTATGTATTACTAAAATGTTTACTATTTATTACTAAATTATTTATTACTATTTATTTACTACTAAATTATTTATTACTATTTATTACTAAATTATTTATTACTATTTATTTATTACTATTTACTTATTACTGTTATTTATTTATTACTATTTTATTTATTTATTACTAAATTTATTTATTTGTGCTAGGGGTGGAACCCAGTAGCATTTGACCTCCGAGCTACACCCCCAGCTCTATCTTGTTATTCTTTATTTTGAAACAGGGTCTCACTGAGTTGGGGAGGGTCTCACTAAGTAGCTGAGGCCGGCCTCGAACCACGATCTTCCCATCTCAGCCTCCCAAATGCTGGGATGACAAGCGTGCGCCACCACGCTAGGCTTTTATTTTTTATTTTTTATTATTTATTTATTTATTTATTTATTTATTTATTTATTTATTTATTGGTGGTACTGGGGTTCCTGGAAGCCCTTCTACCTCTGGGCTACACTCCCAGACCTATTTTCTGTATTTTTGAAACAGGGTCTCTTAAACCAGCGCGGCTGGCCTCGATCCTCTTGCCTCTGCCTCCCAAGCGCAGGGATGACAAGCGTGCGCCACCACGCTAGGCTTTTATTTTTTATTTCGAAACAGGGTCTCGCTTTGTTGCTGCTCAAAAGGCTCACTAAGTAGCTGAGGCCGGCCTCGAACCTGCCTCCCAAGGACTAGGATTTCACATGCCTGGCTACAAACCTTTTTCTTTTTTTTCTTACAGAAGGAGTACACTCTAAAAGCCCAGCCTACGGCCTAGTAAATCTGTAAAGCAGTCTGTACTGACTCACGCCCAGCATTGTGCATGCTACTGGGCTGGATGTGCTGTGTATTCAGAGGCCTGATGACGCGCAGCCTGTTTACCAAATAAGTCAGCAATGCGCTGCGCTGTGATGCTACCACATCACTAAGATGTGGCCAGGTGATGAGGAACTTTTCAGATTTTTTTCTTTTTTGGTGGTACTGGGGTTCCTGGAAACCCTTCTACCTCCGGGCTACACTCCCAGACCTATTTTTTTTTATATATATATTTTTTATTTGGAAACAGGGTCTCCTAAGCCAGCGCGGCTGGATCCGAACCTGCGCGATCCTCCTGTCTCAGCCTCCCGAGCGCTGGGATTACAAGCGTGCCCACCGCGCCCAGCTTATATTTTTATTTGGAAACAGGGTCTCCTAAGCCAGCGCGGCTGGATCCGAACCTGCGCGATCCTCCTGTCTCCGCCTCCCAAGAGCGGGGATGACAAGCGTGCGCCACCACGCCTGGCTTCTTTTTTTTTTTATGGAACCCTGGGGCATTCTACCTCTGAGCTACACCCTCAGCCCTATTTTTATTCCTTATTTTTGAAACAGGGTCTCACTGACTTGTGGAGGGCCTCGCTAAGTAGCTGAGGCTGGCCGCGAACCGCGATCCTCCTGCCTCAGCCTCCCAAGTACTGGGATGAGGAGCGTGCGACGCCACGCCCGGCTCTACAGTATGGAAAACAGGATCGGGGTTGTGGAGGCAGGGGATTCAGATGAGATTTGTTGAACAGATTCTTGTGACATAAAGAGACTGCTGGGGACCTTGGGGTGGAAGGAATGTATTTCACATTGAGAACGGATGTGAATCTTTGGGGTTCAGAAGGTTTTCTGTAGTGGGAAGAATAATGTGCCTGCACTCTAATCCAGCAATGAATACAGATTTTGCATTGCAGGACAAAAGGGATTCTGTAGGATGTACTTGAGGTTATGGGTGTTATGGTGGGGAGATTATCTGGATTAGTCCTGGCTAACCACACATGGGTCTTTAGAAGCAGAGAACTAGCTGGGCATGGTGGTGTACATTTGTAATTCCAGTCCTTGGGAGGCTGAGCCAGGAGGATCGAAGTTCACAGCCAGTCCCGGTTCCTTAGTGAGGTCCTCTGCAACTTAATGAGACCCTGTTTCAAAATAAAGAATAAAATAACACGCCGGGCGTGGTGGCGCATACTTGTCATCCCAGCATTTGGGAGGCTGAGACGGAAGGATCGTGGTTCGAGGCCAGCCTCAGCTACTTAGCGAGGCCCTCTGCAACTCAGTGAGATCCTGTTTCAAAATAAAGAATAAAAAATAGGGCTGGGGGTGTAACTCGAAGGTCGAATGCCCCTGGGTTCCATCCCCGGTACCACAAAAAAAGAAAAAAGAAAGAAAGAAAAAACAATAGGGCCGAGGGTGTAGCTCGGAGGTGGAATGCCCCTGGGTTCCATCCCTCAGTTACACACACACACAGAGAAATCAGTGAACGCTCCATGTAGCCAGACACAGTAGTACAAAGGGCTGGGGAATAACTTGGAGGTAGAACACCCCTCGTACCAAAACAAAGCCCGTGTGTGTGCGTGTGCGTGCGTTAGAGATACTAGGAACGGAACCCAGGAGCCTTCTCCTCTGGGCTACACCCTCAGACCTGTTATATATTTTTTATTTGGAAAAAGGGTCTCACTAAGTTGCAGAGGGCCTCACTAAGTAGCCGAGGCTGGCCTCGAACTGTGATCCTCCTGTCTCAGCCTCCCAAGTACTGAGATGCCTAGTGGGCGCCACCACACCGGGCCAAACCTTCATTTCGTAAATGGGGAAACTGAGGCCCACAAATTACAATACAGAAAAAAAAACCCCAGTAAGTGATGGGGAGCCACGGGAGCCCGGTGTAGAACGGGGCCTCTCCTGGGCCAGATCCTGCTCCTAGAGGGAGACCCGGGGCTCTCAGCATCACCGCACAGTGGAGACACAACACGCACCTTTGCGAATGGCTGCAACCGTCGCTTCAGAGGCAATGCACCGCACAGAGCCTGCGCAGATGCCCAGCCCGCGGGCATCTCTGTGAGAGGACAGTTTGCCTAGCCATGACTTTAGAAACAATGAGCCAGAGAGAAAAGGAAGGGCCGGGGTAGGTTCTGAAAGGCCACACAGTCTAGGGGAAGCTGGTCCTGGGCCAAGGGCACGAGCACACTCCCAAAACGGCCCCTAGTTCTGAGGGGCCTGTGCAGAGGCGGTTACTCTACGCCCGCCCCGCACCCTGAGATCAGGGGCCGTGAAGAAGGGGCCCCTCAGAACTGAGGGCGGTGCTCAGTTACCCCCGGAGAGGAAGCTCTGCAGCTCTGAAGGGCCACCACGCCGGCTATCCATCCATCCTTCCTTCCTTCCTTCCTTTTTTTTTTTTTTTTTTTTTTGGTGGTACTGGGGTTCCTGGAAGCCCTTCTATCTCCGGGCTACACTCCCAGACCTATTTTATATTTTTATTTGGAAAGAGAGTCTCTTAAACCAGCGAGGCTGGCTTCGAACCTGTGCGATCCTCCTGTCTCCGCCTTCCAAGCATATTCTTTTTTTTTTTTTTTTGGTGGTACTGGGGTTCCTGGAAGCCCTTCTACCTCCGGGCTACACTCCCAGACCTATTTTATATTTTTTTATTTGGAAACAGGGTCTCTTAAACCAGCGAGGCTGGCTTCGAACCCGTGCGATCCTCCTGTCTCCGCCTTCCAAGCATATTCTTTTTTTTTTTGGTGGTACTGGGGTTCCTGGAAGCCCTTCTATCTCCGGGCTACACTCCCAGACCTATTTTTACATTTTTATTTGGAAACAGGGTCTCCTAAGCCAGTGCGCGCGGCTGGCTTCGAACCTGCGCGATCCTCCTATCTCTGCCTCCCAAGCGCGGGGATGACAAGCGTGCGCCACCACGCCCGGCAAAGCAAGCATATTCTTTCTTTCTTAATTAGTTTATTTTTTTCTGTACTGGGGATAGAACCCAGGGGCATTCTACCTCCAAGCTACACCCCCAGCTCTATTTTTTTTATTATTCTTTATTTTTACTCTATTTATTTATTTATTTATTTATTTATTTATTTATTTTGGTACTGGGGACTGAGCCCGGGGGCATTCTACCTCCGGGCTATATCCCTAGGTCCTATTTTTTTATTCTGTATTTTGAAACCGGGTCTCACTGAGTTGCGGAGGGCCTCACTAAGTAGCTGAGGCTGGCCATGAACCGCGATCCTCCGGTCTCAGCCTCCAGAATGCTGGGATGACAAGTGTGCGCCGCCACGCCCAGTTTTTTATTCTTTTATTTTGAAATAGGGTCTCACTAAGTCGTAGAGGGAGTCACTAAGTAGCTGAAGCTGTCTGCGAACCTGCGATCCTCCTGTCTCGTCCTCCCAAATACTGGGATGACAAGCGTGCGCCATGCCCGGCTTTCCCTCCGCTTACACTTTGCGAACTCACACTTGCCCTTCCATCCTGTCTGAAGTGTCTACCTCGGCGGCTCCTATGCTGCCAGAATATTGGTCATTTTCTTTTTCTTTTTCTTTCTTTCTTTCTTTCTTTCTTTCTTTCTTTTTCTTTTTTTTCTTTTTTTTTCTTTTTTTTTTTGTAGTACAAGGGAGGAAACTTAGGGGCATTCTTCCTCCAAGCTACACCCCCAGCCCAATTTTTTGGTCTTCATTTGGAAACAGGGTCTCACTGAGTTGCAAAGGGCCTCACTGAGTAGCTGAGGCTGGCCGCAAAACCATGGTCCTCCCGTCTCAGCCTCCCAGATGCTGGATTCAAAGTCATGTCTCATCAGCCCCAACAGCCCTGCCCTCCTTGGAGCCCCAGTGTGGGGGGCAAATCTGTGACTCCCGCTCCGGGTTCTGCGGGGCCTGCGGGCGGTACTGGGTCTGCGGCGCATTCCTCTCTCGGTACTGGGTCTGAGGCGCATTCCTCTCTCGAGCGGGAAGCCTCTGTCTCTTGCATTCAACTATCCACTTTGAATTGTGAGCGGCAGCTTGGCGGATGGCAAAGCCAGGTGCCAGCACGTTTCGGTCCCTTCCCGGGGGTCTCAGGTTTGTAGAGGGGTTTAGACAGGCCAGGGGAAAGCCCAATCCTCCCTCCCTCGAGGCCGAGGCAGGGAGGCAGGCTATGAAGAGGTCTCTCGGCTCACACGAGGCTGGATGGAGGCCCCCGGGACTGGGGAGGCTCCTCAAGGCGCACGCCAAGCAGCGGCCTGAACTCCTGATCCCCACTGGGCCACAGGCTTGGTGTTGCTCTCCACCTGGCCTTGAACTCTGGCCTCGGGCCTGCTGTGTGGACCAAGAACCTCCCTGGAAACCAGATGGAACATCTACAAGGAACATCAGAACAAACCCCTCAAGCCAGGATTCAGGAGGCTGAGCCCGGAGGATCGCGGTTCACGGACAGCCTCAGCTACTTAGTGAGGCCCTCCGCAACTCAGCGAGACCCTGTTTCAAAATAAAATAATAAGCCGGGCGTGGTGGCGCACGCTTGGAATCCCAGCATTCGGGGAGGCTGAGACAGGAGGATCGCGGTTCGAGGACAGCCTCAGCTACTTAATGAGGCCCTCTGCAACTCAGTGAGACCCTGTTTCCAAATAAAGAATAAAAAATAGGGCTAGGGGTGTAGCTCGGAGGTAGAATGCCCCTGGATTCCATCCCTAGTACCATACACACAAAAAAATTGTTAATAAAATAAAAGAATAAAAAATAGGTCTGGGGGTGTAGCTCGGAGGTAAAATGCTCCTGGGTCCTGTCCCCAGTACTGAATAAAGAAAGAAAAAAAAGAACCCCCCTCAAAAAAAGAACAAACCCCCCCAACACACAGCATGATGTCACGCTCTCTCCTCCCATTATCATTTCAAGTGAGACCTGGCAGAGGAAACCCCAAGGTCTCAGGTGACGGCCACTTGTCCGGCCATGCAGTCCTAGACCCTGGTCTCAGGGCCTGCGGGCGCTGGCTTCCCCAAACCCCCAACCTCATGGAGGGCTTGCCCAGATCATATGCCTGCTTCCAATTGTGCTGGTTTTGGGAAATGACTTCAAAATGTTTTTGAAAATAGCTTTGGTATTAATGTGCCAGCATTGGAAAATGGCATCAATTTTTTATTTATTTATTTATTTTTTTTGCAAGTCTAGGGATGGAACCCAGGGGCATTCCACCTCCGAGCTACACCCCCTGCCCTGTTTTTTATTCTTTATTTTGAAACCGGGTCTCACTGAGTTGCAGACGGCCTCACTAAGTAGCTGAGGCTGTCCGCGAAGAACCACGATCCTCCAGGTCTCAGCCTCCCGAGTGCTGGGATGACAAGCGTGTGCCACCACGCCCGGCTCAAAATGTATTTTTTAAAAAATCTTTGGTATTAAAAAGCCAGAGCTTGGGTGCAGGCAGGATTCGGACAGGGAAAGGACGGTGCAGTGTTCCAGGCACCAAGGGCGATTAGCAAGAAAGTAGAGGAAGCCCGGGGTCTCTTACATTTGTAAGACAAGCGAACTTCCCCAAGGATGTGGGGGGATGCCATGAGCCTTCAAGAGATCCCAGACTCCAATAGGATAATCAATGACTCGATAATCAATTAACACATTTTGGGGTAGAACAAACAAAAGGCTTAGGGCCTCTACCAGAGACAGGGCAGGCCTACAGGAAGGAATCCCACATCAAAAGACCTGCCCCTGAGAAGGGGCGGGTCTAGTAGGGTCAGAAGACTGGGTATAATAAAGCTGTTCTGTATCCAAAAGGCTTCGGCGTGACTTCTTTTCAAGTCGCCCCGCTGTGTCACCCTCTGTGGCTTAGTGCTTTACTCTAAGTTGCGTTTCTATCTTTCAATCTTTATTATAATAAAATCACTTAAGCTTACAGTAAAAGAGTTCGGGCTATTCTTTTCTACAAATAGTTCAGAACAAGAACCCCCAGCTACATCTCACTATTACAGTTCGGGAGGCCCAAAAGGGCCCCGTAACAGTCTCACCCTAACATTCTCCACCATGCCTGGCTACTTTTTTTCTTTTTCCTGTGGTGCTGGGCGAATTAAACGCAGGGGTGTTCTACCTCTGAGCTACATCCCAAGGCCTATTTATTTATTTATTTATTTACTTACTTACTTATGTATTTATTTTGAAACACGGTCTCAATAAATTGCCAAGGGTCTTACTAAATTGTGGAAGCTGGTTGGAACCTGTGATCCTCCTGTCTCAGTCTCCCAAGTACGGAGATCACAGGTGCGAGCAACCACGCCCAGCTTTCTGCAGGAATTCCCTGGACAGCCTCTCTGCCCAGGGGTCGCCCAGTTCCTCAGCACACACCCATTGTGGAAGGGACTCGGGCTGCCAGGGGCCAGGACAAAGGACCACTCGGTCCTGCGTGCACCTGGCAGGTCCCGGCTCTGTGCTCTGGGTTCTTAGTCTGTTTGTCCCTCTGCCTCATCAGAGCCTAAAGCCTCACCCTCTTCCCCTATAAAATGGGCTGACATCCTAGTGGGGATAAAACAGACAAAGCAGAGGCAGACACTGGGGCCTGTTGAATATTACTTCCTTTCCCATTTACAGCATTAATTCCATTTCCACTCACGTAAAACTGATAGGAATTATGGCTCCAGGTTAAGTATCTGCTTCTTAACCTGCCACACCCAAGGATTCTCTCCCACAGTGGAACAAAAGACCTGGTTTTGAAGGACGGGCAGGGACTGCCATCTCCCCACCTCCCCCACCGAGTCTGGCACAGGGTTCTACAAAGCACTGATTAAATTACTGCTGGAAAAACTTATAAATATTTATACCTGACAGATAGCTCTTATTAAAAGAAGACTGCCTGGATTGGATGAGATAAGGTGGGCTTTTCAAACGGTGCTCGCACCTTGCCAACCCGGGGCTCCTGCAAGCGTCTGCTTTGAATTTCAGGGATGTGCACGCCAACGCTGCGTTAACAGCAGCTAATGCCTGCTGAGGGCTCGCACTGCACCAAGGTCTTGGGAAGTTCTCTGCAAGTGTTAGCTTGTGTGCGTGTGCGTGTGCGTGTGTGCGTGTGTGTATGTGTGTGTGTTTACTGGGCCAGGGGCATTCTACCTCCAAATTATACCTTCAGCCCAATTTTTCTATCATCTATCTACCTATCTATCTATATCTATCATCTGTCTGTCTATCTATCTATCTATCTATCTATCTATCTATGGCACTAGAGATTGAACCCAAGGGTATCTGATCTCCAAGCTACACCCCCAGCCCTCTTTTACTTTTTTTTTTTTTTTTTTGGTACTGAGGATGGAACCCAGGGACATTCTACCTCCAAGCCACACTCCCAGCCCTATTTTTTATTTATGTATGTATGTATTTATTTATTTATTTATGTATTTATTTATTTATTTATGTATTTATCTATTTTTTGCGGGTCTGAGGATGGAAACCCGGGGACATTTGGCCTCTGAGCTACAGCCCCTGCCCTAGTTTTTTTTTTTTTTTTTTGCGGGTCTGGGGGTGGACCCCAGGGGCATTTGACCTCCAAGCTACACCCCCTGCCCTATTTTTTATTCTTTATTTTGAAACCGGGTCTCACTAAGTTGCAGAGGGCCTCACTAAGTAGCTGAGGCTGTCCGCGAACCGCGATCCTCTGGTCTCAGACTCCCAAATGCTGGGATTACAAGCTTGCGCCACCACGCCCGGCTGTTTATTTTATTGTTTTTTTTTTGTTTTGTTTTGTTTTGTTTTGTTTTTTTGGTGGTACTGGGGTTCCTGTAAACCCTTCTACCTCCGGACTACACTCCCAGACCTATATTTAATTTTATTTGGAAACAGGGTCTCTTAAGCCAGCTGAGGCTGGCTTCAAACCTGCACGACCCTCCTGTCTCAGCCTCCCTAACACTGGGATTACAAGCGTGCCCACCACGCCCGGCCCCTCTCTTTATTTTTGAAACAGGGTCTCACTAGGTTGCTGAGAATCTTGCTAAATTGCTGAGGCTATCTTCAAACTTGCGACCTTCCTGTCTCAGCCTCCCAAGTACTGGGATTACAGGTGCACGCCACTACGCTTGGCTCTCACAATAACTTTTGAGGTGGTAGGTATCATTTTTTTTTTCGGTACTGGGGAATTGAACCCAGGGGCATTGTATCTCCAAGCTACATCCCTAGCCCTATTTTTTTTCTAAATTCTTTCTTTTGAAACAGGGTCTCACTAAGTTGCAGGGGTCCTCACTAAATATCTGAAGTTGGCCTCAAACCTGCGATTCTCCTGTCTCAATCTCCTAAATACTGGAATTACAAGTGCGCCCACAGCCCTGGCTCATTTCTGATTTTTAACGGATAAGAGGCTGAGGCACAGTGAGGTTAAATAATTGACCAAGAACAAACAGCTAGTTAGGTGCAGAGCTGGGATGCGAATCAGCCCTCAGAGAACACACTCAAACCTCCCATAATGCACCGCTTCACGCGGCCATTGCTCCCCCTCAGGCAGCAAGAGCAGCATGGTGACCCCTCACCCCGACTTCTCAAAATTTCTATCCATCCTGAAAATCGTGTTCATTGACTTCCCATTAAGTGCTAAAAGGCAGAAGGGAGGGAAGGGAATTCTAACAACAAACCCTGGCTTTCTATGTTGGGGAAATCTTCCAGGAAAGATTCCACTTGGAAAAGACTTCTGCAGTGACAGGAAGAAGAACTAAGATGAAGCCATCAGGGAGGCCCGATTCTGGGACCCTCTCCCTTGTGCTTAATTACTGATGACGACGGAGAGCTCACTGCCCCAAAGTCAGCCCTGCTGGGTGCATCGCACAGCGTCAGAAAACCTCACTATAAGCCACGCGTGGTGGCGGCCATGCTTGTCATCCCAGCATTCGGGAGGCTGAGACCGGAGGATCGCGGTTTGAGGCCAGCCTCAGCTACTTAGTGAGGCCCTCTGCAACTTAGTGAGACCCTGTTTTCAAATAAAGAATAAAAAATAGGGCTGGAGGTATAGCTCGGATATAGAATGTCCCTGGATTCCATCCCCAGTACTGCAAAAGGAAAGGAGAGAGAGAGAGGGAGAGGGAGAGGGAGAGGGAGAGGAAGGGAGGGAGGGAGGAAGGAAGGAAGGAAGGAAGGAAGGAAGGAAGAAAGAAAGAAAGAAAGAAAGAAAGAAAGAGGAAACCGCACTATAACATAGGACAGAACTCAGAACTTTTGGTCCCTGGAGCAGATTCTGTAAGGCAAGATTGTTTGTTTGTTTGTTTGTTTGTTTGTTTGTTTGTTGCAGTACTGGGGATAAAAGCCAAAGGCATTCGACCTCTGAGCTACACCCCCCCAGCCCTGTTTTTTTATTCTTGATTTTGAAACAGGGTCTCACTCAGTTGCAGAGGGCCTCACTAAAGTACCTGAGGCTGGCCTCAAACCATGATCCTCCTGTCTCAGCCTCCCGAATGCTGGGATTACAAGAGTGTGCCACCACGCCCGGCTTGTTTATTTGTTTTTAATTTTGTTTTCCTACTTAAAATCATGCAGTGAGCCTGAAATCTCAAGCTCTTGGGTCACGTCTCGACATGGAAAATTTTCCCTTGGGCCTCACCCCGGGGCTCAACCAACCCCATGCGTGAAGAGAATGGGTGTGTTTACATAGAGACCAGCCACATCACAACAAGAAGAGTCTGAGCCTAGAAACATTCACCCGACAGCTGAGCAGGCACAGGCCCGGCCCTCCAGCGCAGGGAAGCACCGCTATCATGGGCCGGAGCCCAGAACTCTCCAACACGAAGCCAGCCAGCCTCAGCCATTCCCAGGAAACCAGATGAAACACATTCATTCATCTCTCTGAAATTATGATGAGTTTTTTGTCCTGCTGACCTGGTAAACCATGAGCACGGATGATAAATTCCCCAAGGGGCTTTCCTGAGCGTCGCGGGCAATTGAAGGAAGTGTTAGCGTCCTGCGTGACATTGGCCCTCTTTGTCACTGTTGAGGCGTGCGTGCGCTGTTTCTCTAGATACAGTTTGACATCATCCCCAGCCGCGTAGATCTGGGTGGACAGTGATCAAAGCGGTCCCATTCTGAGCACCTGGAGCAAAGATATTCCCATCCTGAAGATGAAGACCACGCGTACCCCCTTTCCTGACACCTGCCAGAGGGGTCCATTCAAGCTGGCGAGCTTCCGAAGAGGGCGTGCATCTTCACCTACAGTTACCCGCCCTTCTGGTCCTAACTCCATCACTGACCGGAGCGAGCGCTCCGTGAAGTCTCTCGAGGTCGCCAGTGCCATTTCTGAAAACACGACAAAGCGCGTCCCCATGCACCAGCCTCTGTGGCCCCTCACGACGCCGCGGGGATGAAGGGACTGCCGCGTGCATGGGTCTAGGTGAGCAAACCAAGGCTCGGCTCAGATGCCGGGGCAAGGCAGGGGCGGAGCGGGATATGAGCTCCTCTGTTCCTCCTCTGTCACCGGTGCCAACCAAATGCCACCAACACCTCCCCCCGAGTCCCCGAGGTGGGAAATTCTAGACAAGCCAGAGCTCTGAGCCCCTGGGCTAGAATATCAGTACACCACAGAGGCCACTTCTCTCATGATGATTCCTGCACATGTACAACCTGGTGCGATGGCTCCTATTCCACTATTCCACCCCACGGAGGTGATGATCGTGAAAAGGACTTGCCCCTCATCATACTGTCTTGCTCTAAGACCTTTAGTAGCTCCCTCCTCCTCACAGAGCAAATCAACTCCTATCGGAAGCGCAAGACGAAATCCAAACTTCCCAGATTTGACACCTTCTTCCGTCCCTTTGATGGCTGGGCCAGACTCCTCTCAGTTCCCTGGACAACCCCTAACTCCTGGGAAGAACACTCGGAGCAACTCAGAAACCGACTTTCCAAACCGCGTTACAGAGCAGCCACTGGCAGGAGAGAGACCTGAGCCTGCGTGCTCCAAGTCCTATAGCCAAAGGCAGACCTGGACCTGAATCCAAACCTCTGTACGCAGGGAATGAGTCTAAATTAAAAATACCTCACTGTAGGTTGGAGTTGTTACGACTCTCAATGTACACGACGGCCTGATGCATTGGTATAATGAGACCGTTTCATCTTGTGTCAATCAGCTTTCCATTACTGTAACAGATACCTCTGAGAGGCAGCTTAAAGAGAGGAAAGGTTTATTTTGGCTCACAGTCTTGGAGGTTTCAGTCCTCGGTCAACTGGCCCCACAACAAGAGAACAATCAAGATGGCAGCACACGGTAAAACAAAGCTACTTGCCTCATGGCTGGGACCCAAAATAAAGAGTAAGAAGAGCCTAAAGTTCCATTGGGCATGCCCCCTGTGGCCAGAACACTTCCCACTAGACCTTAACTCTTAAAGTTTTTACCACCTCCAAACTGGGGATTCAACCTGCAACACATGAGCCTTTGGGGACAGACGAGATGCAAGCGACAGAAGACACTAATGCCTCCCTCAGGTAATTAGTGTCACTCAGGTAAAACCCGAGTCTTCCACGAAGGGCCCTGGCTGCCCATCACCCTCACTCCCCCTGTGGTCTCTCTACTCTAGCCAAACTGGCCTCCAGTCTCAGGACTCGCTGTAGCCTCTTCCCAGGATGCCCTCACCTCGAGGTGCCTGATCACCAGGCCGGTTTCCCTCGGGCGCCAGCTCCTCGGAGTCCTTCTGCACAGCCCTGTCACGCTTCTTACAAAATGTACTGATCTGTTAACTCGTTCCTTTACTTGTTTACGGCCATTAGGTGAAAGTGAGGCCCGGAGATATCAGACACCATCCAGACTCAAGTTGGAACAAAGGCCTTTCTCCTCCTCGAGGGCTCAGCTGGTCACGGACACTTGCCTGCTGACACCTTATCAAAGAACTTGCACCTTGAGACTGTCTTCTATTAGCGAGAATTGTTTCTGCACTTCCCACCGGGGAAAACCCTGATTTTTATGAAGGGAAAGCTCTATTGTGATTAACACGTAATCAGGATTCATCTACATTATAGCTATACAAGTAACAAAAAAAAAATAGTTGGGGGTCTTAATATGCTGCTTGTAATGTTACAATAAGTGTGTTCCTGACATGATTTCCTTATGAGGGTCCTCCCCCCGTAAATTTTATTGCATTTAATTAAAAATTATTGCTAAAAGAAACAGCTGCAGATGGTCTTATTTTAAGTCAGAAAATTAAAAACCGAATATTCTCATCAGTCAATTTCAAAAAGAAGCGTAGCCACGTGCATTAGGATGTGAGGGTTTTGAGGTTATAATAATTTTTATGGCAGTTCCAGGTCCTTTCAATGAAACTTAATGAAAGCTCTGTGTGAATTCATTTGTCAAAAAATACACCCTCATAATAGGAAGGCTCCCGGCACATGGGCAGATCTAAAGATACCAAAGAATACCACGCGAGGATCTGCCAGGAAACCCAGCCATGGTACTCTCGGCACCAAGGGAACTAGTGAGAGGGAAGTCTGCCCCAACTCCCCCCCACGGCCACCAACACTTGAAACGTAGATCACCATTTTTAGACGAGACGCATGTATTCGTGCATGTGTTGGTACATTTGTATTTATTTTGCATTTTTTTCTGCTACCAGAGATGGAACCCAGGACCATTCTACCTCCGAGCTCCATCCTCAGCCCTATTTTTTATTCTTTATTTTGAAACAGGGTCTCACTGAGTTGCAAAGGCCTCACGAAGTAGCTGAAGCTGGCCTCGAACCTGCGATCCTCCTATCACAGTCTCCCGAATGCTGGAATGACAAGTGTGGGCCACCATGCCTGGCTATGGAGCGACACTGAACCATACTGCAGGAGGTTCAATGTGCCCACTTCATCCTTTGAATTCCTCTGCTGGTGCCAAGTGGAGCATTTGGGTGGTGCCAGGATGACTTTCACACCGCTCCCCTGTTTTTTTATTTCCTTTTTTTTTTTTTTTGCAGTACTGGGCACACCGCTCCCCTTTAACAAAGACACTGGCCCTCAGCGCTCAGCCTGGACTATCACTGCCCCCAAGCCATACCAGAGCGGTTATTCTGTTTCTCTTTGTATCGTCTTCTTACTGGGGGTGGAACCCAGAGGCTTTCTACTTCCAGCTACACTCCCAGACCCATTTTATATTTTATTTGGAAACAGGGTCTCACTAAGTTGCTGAGAGCCTCACTGAGTAGCTGAGGCTGGCTTTGAACCTGCTCAATCCTCCTGTCTCAGCCTCCCAAGTGCAGGGATGACAAGCGTGCGCCACCACGCCCGGCTTATGTATTTTTCATTAAAAAAAGATGGGCTATGCCGGGCGTGGTGGCGCACGCTTGTCATCCCCGCGCTTGGGAGGCGGAGACAGGAGGATCACGCAGGTTCGAAGCCAGCCGTGCGCGCTGGCTTAGGAGACCCTGTTTCCGAATTAAAAAAAATATAAAAATAGGTCTGGGAGTGTAGCCCGGAAGTAGAAGGGCTTCCAGGAACCCCAGTACCACCAAAATAATAATAATAATAATTATTATTATTATTAAAAAATAATTGTTTTATTATTAAAAATAAAAAATTAAAATTAAAAAAAAAGATGGGCTGACTTAAAGAAAAATACCAAGTTAGTCATACAGGAGCATTGTAACAGCAACATACCAGTAAGACAAGAAAGATAATTGCTAGCCAGACATGGTGGCACAAACCTGTAATCCCAGTACTTGGGAGGCTGAGAGGAAGATCACAGGTTCAGGGCCAGCCCCAGTTACTTACTGAGGCCCTCTGCAACTTAGTAAGATTTTGTTTCAAAAATGAATACAGATAAACACTTTCTCAACAAGACCCCAAAGGCACAACAAATTAAAAGGCGAATCAATACATGGGATTACAGGAAACTGAAGAGCCTCTGTTCAGCAAAGGAAACTGTCAAGAACCTCAATCGAGAGCCAACAGAATGGGAGAAGATTTTTGCCACCTACACAACTGATAGAGGACTAATATCTAGAATATACAGAGAACTCAAGAAACTCAACACTAAGAAAACAAAGCATCCAATAACAAAATGGGCAAGTGAACTAAATAGACACTTCACAAAAGAAGAAATTCAAATGGCTAATAAATGCATGAAAAAATGCTCAACATCACTGGCAATCAGAGAGATGCAAATCAAAACTACCCTGAGATTTCACCTAACTCCAACTAGAATGGCCATAATTCAGAACACAAACAACAACAGATGCTGGCGAGGATGTGGAGAAGTGGGAACTCTAAGACATTGTTGGTGGGATTGCAAATTAGTGCAACCACTTTGGAAAACAGTATGGAGAATCCTCAGAAAAATGGGAACAAATCTTCCATTTGATCCAGCAATACCACTGCTGGGTATCTACCCAAAAGAAAAGAAACCAAACTACCAAACTAATGCATGTGTATCTATGTTCATAGCTGCACAATTCACCATTGCCAAACTATGGAACCAGCCAAGATGTCCATCAACAGATGAATGGATTACAAAACTGTGGGATATGTACACAATGGAATTTTACTCAGCCATCAAAAAAAAAAAAAACTCAATTACATCATTTTCAGGGAAATGGATGGAACTGGAGGACATTATGCTAAGTGAGATTAGTCAGCCACAAAAAATAAGAAATCGGATGCTTTACCTAATATGTGAGAGTTAGGTAGAAACGGGTCATAGGAGGAACCCTTGAAAGAGGAAATCCTATAGAGGAGCAAACACGACAACCTAAAGGAGGAGAAAGGAGGGGGAAGGAGGAAAATCTCTAAAACACACAATGTACTTAAACATATCGAAGTCAATCACTAAGCCAAGCAAGGGAGAGAGGAATGGGGAGGGAATGGGGTGGGAACTGGGTAGGGGTTAAATCAGTGATGTGTACATGTTTGTACACACAAGTTTTTTACCCCAATATGATGTATGAATATAATGCACCAATAAACATTAAAAATTTTTTTAAAAATGAATACATAAGCTGGGCGTGGTGGCCCATGCTTGAAATCCCAGCGCTTGGGAGGCTGACACAGGAGGATCGCACAGGTTCGAAGCCAGCCTCAGCTACTGAGTGAGGCTCTCAGCAACTTAGTGAGACCCTGTTTCCAAATAAAATATAAAATAGGTCGGGGGTCTAGTCCGAAGGTAGAGGCCCCTGGGTCCCATCCCTAGGACCACTAAATAAATAAATAAATAAATAAATAAATAAATAAATAAAAAGAATCGGGCTGGGGGTGTAGCTCAGAGGTAGAATGTACCTGGGTTTCATCCCCAGCATCACACACACACACACACACACACACACACACACACACACAAGACAAATGCTTAAGGAATAAAGAAAGATACCGAACTTGGCATTTTATAGATAAGTAAACAAGGGCCCGGCCTCTTCCAAGGCCCCCCAGCACACTGGGGTGTTGAATTCGGGTCCCTCGGAGCGGCTGATATTTATTTTGGCCTTTTCCTCTGACTCCCCACTGAAGCAAGGTACAGGGCCCTACAAGCATGGGAAGGAGGAAGGAGCCGCCTCCCCGCCGCTCCATCCCGTCCCGCCCCAAGCGCCCCTGCACGGGTCTCAGATCCACAGCGCCCCCTCCTTTCACCAAGCTCCAAGAACCTGCAGGAGCGGCGGCCTCCAGCCCCAGGAAGTCGCTCCGGCCTCTCATACGGTTGTGCCCCAAGTCTCCCTTGCCCGGACCTGCTCCAGCCCAGAGCGGGGATTTCTTTCCTGTTTGTAGAAAAGTGGGTGAAATCTCTGCTCGCTGACTGACATCTGAGAGGCTGCGGCTCCTGCGGGGAGGCTGAGCCCAGTCAGCCTGGCTGGGAGCAAAATCGCATTGGAGGGGTGCAACGTGCTTTTGATGCCCAGAGGTTGACGGCTCGGGGCGCCCCACCAAGGCCTGGGGCTGGGGCATCCAACGCCATCAAAGACAAGGAAAACCCCAAGCGGGGGCCAGGCACGCAGGAAACACAGCGGCTTTCCCATTTCCTTGGATATCATATTGCCCTCTTATAACCATAATGCCCTGAAAGAAAGGACCTTTTATTTTATTTATTTATTTATTTTGCTGTATTGGGGATGGAATCCACGGGCATTCTGCCTCCAACTACACCCCCCCCAGCCCTATTTTTTATTCTTCCTTTTGTACCGGGGTCTCATTAAACTGTAGAGGGCCTCACTAAGCAGCTGAGGCTGGCCACGAACCTGCGATCCTCCTGTCTCGGCCTCCCAAGTACTGGGATGACAAGCGTGCGCCGCCACGCCCGGCGGGATTGTGACTTCTGCAAGGCTGCAAAACCATGAAATGAACTCGCTCACCTGATTTGAGAGCGAGGAGTCAGCGTGAGATTGTGACTTCTGCAAGGCTGCAAAACCATGAAATGAACTCGCTCACCTGATTTGAGAGCGAGGAGTCAGCGTGAGAGGGGACGGGGATGTTGGAGGAAGACGATCGATCGGTCACAAAGAAAAGCTTTCTAATCGTCCGCGTATCCGCGTACCTAAACAGCCCTGAGATGTTGTGGCTCCCTGCAGCTTGAGGGCTTTGACAGATTAAGGTCCCCATCAGCCAGAGGTGAGAGGCGCGACCACAGGTTCTTTGCGGTCCCCTCCAGGATAGGGCTTTTTTTTTTTTTTTTTTGCAGTACTGAGGATGGAACCCAGGGTCATTCTACCTCCAAGCGACACCCCCTGCCCCATTTCTTATTCTTTATTTTGAAACCGGGTCTCAATGAGTTGCAGAGGGCCTCACTAAGTAGCTGAGGCTGGCCACGAACCGCGATCCTCCGGTCTCAGCCTCCCGAATGCTGGGGTGACAAGCGCGCGCCACCACCATGCCCGGCAAAACACATCTTTTCATCCTAGAAAGAACTCCTACGTTGCCTTCCTTAGACTTGGGGCAAGGAGAACACGCAGCCAGGATGGGCCCATGTCAAATCCTCAGAGAACCAACCAAGCCAACGCTTCTGAGCCCCAGCAATGGCCGCACTGAACTGCAAACCAGCCTGAGCCACTTGTTACTGAGGGCTCCTGGGCAATTCGAGCAGCCAGCTGTGGAGGACTGCCTTGAGTTCCATCCCAGAAGGGGAAGAAAGCAGATCCTTCCTTCTCAAATCACAACCACTTTTGATGTTCATTAGTTCAGATCAGGGAGCCCAAAGAATACCAGTGGCTGAGGGTGAACCACGCTGCCTTGAAACTGCACCCACAGAGTTTTGGCGATGGCCGCCTGGGAGAATCCAGGAAAGGCATTCAGCCGGCCGGGGAAGGTGAGGCTGGAAAAGTCTACACTTGAGTCACTCGGTCCAAAGAGATGGTGGGGGGATCAACTCAGAGGTACCTGGTAAAGACTTCTATTCAGAAATTTAGCTCAGGGCACCGGCAGCTCTTCCAACAATTTAAGTTAATTCTCTTTTCTAGTTTCCCCATTGAATACGGTGTGTATTTACAAAATCAAAATGTATCAATCTCAACTTCGGGGATTTTCCTGATGGCGAAAGATATTTGGCTTGGCAAGCTTCCAGAACCTTCTTTCTTAGCCATTCCCCCCCCCAAAAAAAAGAAGTACCAAAACCATCTACCTAGGATGTGCAAATAACCCCTTGAATCATCATAGCAGAGCCTGGCATTTTCTTTTTCTTTCTTTCTTTCTTTTTTTTTTATGGTCCTGGGGATGGAACCCAGGGCCATTCTACCTCCGAGCTCCAGCCCCAGCCCTATTTTTTATTCTTTATTTGAAACAGGGTCTCACTGAGTTGCCGAGGGCCTCGCTAAGTAGCTGAGGCTGGCCGCGAACCGCGATCCTCCCGTCTCAGCCTCCCGAATGCGAGAGTTACTCTTCCCCAAAGAGACAAGAAACGTAACCCGGCCGTACCTTTCTGCGTCCTGGTCCACGCCCTGCGGCTTGTTCTCGAAGGCACTGAAGCTGCTCATGTCCACGTAGCCGTCGTTCTCGCTGGCCGTGGACAGGGCTCTGCTCTGCTCTTCAAACAGCTTCGTGAGCGTGCCGGCCCGCGCGGGCCGCCGGGGAGGGATCTGGATGTTCTCATAGTCCGAGTTCATGGCCGGGATGTTCTCGTAGTCCGAAGTGTCGGCGTTGGGGAACGAGATGGACCGGGGCTTGGTCAGGGGCAAGGGCAGAAGGGACGGCCGGGAGCGATCTTCGAAGGACTCCACCCTGGACACCGTCCGGCTGAAGGGCACACCTTTCCTCTTGCCATCTCTGTAGAAGATGAGGGAAGACGGGGACTCGGAGGCCCTGAGCTTCCCGGTGCGAGACTTAAGCTGAGGAGAATTACTAAGGCTTCGGCGGTCGATTTCTAGGATCCTACAAGGCCCGTGATAGCTAGACTCGGAAGAGGACCTGGACGAAGACAGGCTGACGTCCACGTGAACTTTGGTCTCCGTCTTCTTTTTGAACGTCAGCGCCAGGAACCGCTTGAAGGATGACTTCTTTTTCTTGGCAGCGTATTTGTCCGGCGAGTCGCTCTCGATCAGCAGGGACGGGGAACTCTTGGTGATGGGCTTTTTGGTGATACAGGCCAGGTCGAAAGGGGGCGGGATGTCGACCATGGAGGAGGGCGTCGAGGTGCCGCTGGAAGGCAGGTGGCTTCTCTGAGAGAAGCTGCCGGAGGAGCCGATCACGCACGGCAGGGAAAGGTTATCATCTTTCCTCTTTATCCGATGGTTGTCCATCCCAGCTCCCTCTGGCTCCCGGTGTATGGAAAAGGGAACCTCACGACCTTCCACGGAGAAAGACCGAGGATATAAAGTGAAGGCCCTGGGCTTTGCTGGCAAGGCCCTGCTGGCTTCCAGAGCCTTCCCCGCCATCGGTAACGCCGTCCCGGCCTCCTCGGCGGCGCCTCCGACGTCCGCGGCTGGTGAACCGGCCTCTGGGCCCATTTCTTCGGGAACAGTTTCTGGGACGTAGCCAGCCACCTTCCCGGAATGGGAGCGGGCCCTGTTAACCAAGTTCTTCCTGTCCAGGGGGACCAGGCCGCTCGCAGCATCAGCAGCGGAATCGCTCAGAGCATCCAGCGCGGCCTGGGGCTCGGGCGGCCCTCCAGGGTCAGCCGGGCACGCCAGGCCGACCCCCATCACATAGGGGTTGCTGAGCGAGTCGTCCTCGGACTCCACCACCACATCGGGGACAGGGGGCCCCTCTTCTGAGTCGCGCTGGCCACAGGGGCCCTCCTGGGCACAGACCCCCGACGGCCGCGCCTGCTCTGACTCGGGACAGTAGCTTTCGCTACAGAAGGAGGTGCTCTCCGTGGGGAAGAACTCGTAGGGGCTTCCCGAGAGAGAAGTCACAAGGTCATCCACACTGTCGCTCTCGAAAGGGATGATCTGGCAGCTCTCGTCGGCAGGATCCTCCTGCAGGGCTTCCACGCCTTCCTCAGGGTCTTCCTCTGCCTCCTGGGTGCCTGCCGCCATGGCTCCCTGGTCCCCCTGGTGGGAAGGCCAATCGCCCTGGTCAACCTGGTCTGCCTCTTCGCACGCCTCCTGGGAGATCTCAAGGGGGTCCGTGGCCATCTCTGGTTCCTGGACGTCTATGGAAACCTCCTCACTCTCCAGGGGCTCCTCCCCACTCTCCAGGGACTCCTCCCCGTCCGCCCCTTCGGCCTCCTGCCCCGTGTCCTGGGCGGGGATGTCAGAGCCCACAGCCTGGCCAGGCTCCCCGGGCTCCGCACCCGCAGGTTCTGTCTCCTCCGCCTCCTCCAGGGTCTCACAGGGGGCCGCATCCGAGTCCACGTGAGAGAGGATACTATCGCTCTCAAGCACCTCGGCACCACCCCAAGGGCCCCCGTCCACCAAGTTGTACGCGTTGTGCTCCTCCTCCTCCTCCTCCATCCCTGGGTCATTGTCACCATCGTCCTCGCCTGCAGGACGGTCCTCGGTGTCGTCCTGGTCCTCGCTCCTCAGCTCCCCATCAGCGGGGGCGGCTGGGGATGCGCGGTCCTGGTCGGCTCCTGTCTCCTGGTCTCTCTCTTCCGCAGAGGCGCCCTGGGCTGCAGCCTCCGCCCTGGCTCCATCC
This sequence comes from Muscardinus avellanarius, assembly GCF_963383645.1. Taxonomy (NCBI): domain Eukaryota; kingdom Metazoa; phylum Chordata; class Mammalia; order Rodentia; family Gliridae; genus Muscardinus; species Muscardinus avellanarius. The sequence goes on from NC_137808.1 coordinate 267,130, forward strand.
TCGGGCATGTCCCCGCTCCCCGGAGCCTTGGGGGCCACGATGTAGTCCTCATCTGGCTCGGACTCGGAGCAGTCCAGGCTGGGCCGGAGGTCCCCGAGCCCACACAGAAGCCTGCCGTTGCTGCACGGGCTGAGGCTGCTGTTCAGGTGCACGCTGCCTCTGCAGCCGCCGGGGGCCGCCAGCCTGGGCTTAGGGGCCAGGGGGGGTTTCGGCCCCCTGGACATGGAGCTGGGTCCCCCGGGCCCGGGCGAGGCAGGGATTGTGGGTGTGGCCACTAGCGAGAGGGGACGGGCCGTCTTCGGCTTGGGAGCAAGTGGTGGTTTGGGTGACTCTAAAGGACAAAAAAAAAAGAGAGAAAAACAGTATAATTTTATTTCCATTCAGAATCTGTAACATATAAATTTTTTTGTTTTGTTTTCTGGCATTCTACCTAGGGACTTTCTACCTCCGAGCGCCACCCCTGGCCCCATTTCATTTTTCTATTCTGAAACAGGGTCTAAGATGCGGAGGGCCTCAGTAAATAGCTGAGCCTGGCCTCGAACCTGAGGTCCTCCTGTGTCAGCCTCCCAAGTGCTGGGATTTTAAGTGTGCACCACCATGCCCCATTTGAAATGCATTTATAGTTTTATATTTTTGTGATACTGGGGATGGAACCCAGGGGCATCCTACCTCTGAGCTACACCCCTACCCCGATTTTTTATTCTTTATTTTGAAATAGGGTCTCACTGAGTTGCGGAGGGCCTCACTAAACAGCTGAGGCTGGCTGTGAACCTGTGATATTCCCGTCTCAGCCTCCCAAGGACTACAGATAATTTTCAAAGGAACAATGAAGGTAATTCTCCTGAACCATGTGAACCCATCTACTGTATTTTGTCTCAGGCGTAATCCCTCTACCATAGTGTGTGTGTGTGTGTGTGTGTGTGTGTGTGTGTGTGTGTGTAGTACTGGGGACTGAAACTAGCAGTGCTCTACCTCTGAGCTGCACACACCACCCTTTTTAATTTTTAGTTTGAAACAGGGTCTTGCTAATTACCCCACGCTGACTAAGACATGGCAACCCCATCCCGCCCCGTCTCAGCCTCCCAAGTCCTAGGATGACAGGCGTCCACCACTGCGCCCAGGCCTTCCGCTCTGATCTTTAAAATACCTTAACTTTCCATTAAAGTTTACTAAACAAAGTTTTTTTTGTTGTTGTTTTTGTGGGTCTGGGGATGGAACCCAGAGGCATTCGACCTCCGAGCTACACCCCCTGCCCTGTTTTTTATTCTTTATTTTGAAACCAGGTCTCACTGAGTTGTGGAGGGTCTCGCTAAGTAGCTGAGGCTGTCCGCGAACCGCGATCCTCCGGTCTCAGCCTCCCGGATGCTGGGATGACAAGCGTGCGCCACCACGCCCGGCTCAACAAAGTGAACCAACATTTTTTCTACATCCAATACAGCAATGAAAGTCAACTGAATAGAGCCAGGCGTGGTGGCCCACACTTGTAATCCCAGGACTTGGGAGGCTGAGACAGGAGGATCCCAGCCTCAGCTACTTAGTGAGGCCCTCCACAACTTCGTAAGACCCTATTTCAAAATTAAAAATTAAAAAATAGAGCTTAAGGTGCAGCCCAGAGATAGAATGCTTCTGGGTTCAATCCACAACACCACTATAAAAAACAAAAACAAAAAAAAAGCTGACACATGGTGGCACACACTTGTAATCCTAGTACTTGGGAGGCTGAGACAGGAGGATCACAGGTTCGCAACCAGCCTCAGCTACTTAGTGAGGCCCTCTGTAACTGAGTGAGACCTTGTTTTATTTTATTTTCTTTTTGAGACCTTGTTTTAAAATAAAGAATAAAAAAAATTGGGGCGGGCTGGGCATGGTGGCACACGCTTGTAATCCCAGCGCTTGGGAGGCTGAGACAGGAGGATCGCGCAGGTTCGAAGCCAGCCTCAGCTACTTAGCAAGGCTCTCAGCAATTTAGTGAGACCCTGTTTCCAAATAAAGTATAAAAATAGGTCTTGGGAGTGTAGCCTGAAGGTAGAAAAGTCCCTGGGTTCTACCCCCAGTACCACCAAAAAAAAAAAAAAATTGGGCCAGGGTGGAGCTTGGAGGTAGAATGTCCCTGGGTTCAATCCCTGGCACCTGGCTTTTATTTTTTTTTTCCAAAATTGCTGCCTAGAGCTAAGCATGGTGGTGACGCTTGTAATCCCAGTACTTGGGAGGCTGAGACGGGAAGATCACCAAGTTCTAAGCCAGCCTCAGCAACTTAGCGAGGCCCCTCCACAACGTAGTGAGACCCTCTTTCAAAATAAAGAATAAGAAATAGGGCTGGGGGTGTAGCTCAGAGGTAGAATGCCCTTGGTTCAATCCCAAGTACCAAAAATAAAAAATAAAAATAAATAATTGCCTCCTGGATCCCCTCGGCCCATGAACAGGACACTCATGTTTGCCCTACAGCCTGGCAGGAATCCATCCCCATTACACCTGTGTGTGGCCCAGAACAGCCTCAGAATGACAACCTGGCTTGTGACCAAAACTAAATGGAGTGCTGGGCCTGGACGTCTCTTTCAGCAAGTATATCCCTTCCCCATGCACCTGAATCCAAGCGACGTCTCTGCGGCATCTAATACGGGGAGTGCTTAGTCCAAGGTCGCATACACCATTACATGTAAATTGTCCAACTTCTCATATCCATATTAAAGAGTAAAAAGAGCCGGGCGTGGTGGCGCACGCTTGTCATCCCCGCGCTGGGGAGGCGGAGACAGGAGGATCGCGCGGGTTCGAAGCCAGCCCCGCGCGCTGGCTTAGGAGACCCTGTTTCCAAATAAAAATGTAAAAATAGGTCTGGGAGTGTAGCCCGGAGGTAGAAGGGCTTCCAGGAATCCCAGTACCACCAAAAAAAAAAAAAAAAAGAGTAAAAAGAGAGCCAGGTACAGTGGTGCATGGCTTCTTATCCCAGCGATTTTGGGGGCTGAGACAGGAGGATCACTCGGGCCAAGGAATTCATGAACAACCTGGGTAACATACCAAGACCCCTTTCCTGGGCTTGGTGGCTCCTGTCTATAATCCCAGTACTTGGGAGGCTGAGACAAAAGGATTGCAGGTGTGAGGCCAGCCTCAGCAACTTAGCAAGACCCTGTTTAAAAAAAATTATATAAAAACAATTCTCAATCTCTCAAATAAAGATGTTTCCTTAAAAAAATTATATATATATATATATATATATATATATATATATATGGTTAGGGTGTGCAGTTCAGAGGTAGAATACCCATGGGTTGCAGCTCCGGTATCACCAAAAAAATATATATATATATTTTTAATGTAAAATATGTATTTTTATATGTAAATATATATATATTTACTCATATGTATATATACATATGGGTAAAAATAATTTTAACAATGCATTTTATTCAATTCAGTATATGCAAAATTATCATTTCAGGCTGGGTGTGGTGGCGCACGCCTGTAATCCCAGCACTTAAGGGGCCGAGACAGGAGGATCGCAGGTTCTCGGCCAGCCTCAACAACTTAGTAGGCCCTCCGCAACTTAGTGAAACCCTGTTTCAAAAATAAAAGAATAAAATAGGGCTGGGGGTGGAGCTCGGAGGTAGAATGTCCCTGGGTTCCATCCCCAGTGCCACAAAAATGATCATTTCAATATAGTTCAATTTGATGATTTTTCCAACATCATGATGATATGAAAATATACCTATAAATTGTTTTCTTTTTCACTCCCAGTTCAGAATCCAAGAGAGTACATCAGATCATCAACATTTGGTTATAAAACAGGCCTCGCTTAAGTAGCTGAGGCTGTCCGCGAACCGCAATCCTCCGATCTCAGCCTCCTGAATGCTGGGATGACAAGCGTGCGCCACCACGCCCGGCTGTCTGTCTGTCTTTTCTTTCTTTCTTTCTTTCTTTCTTTCTTTCTTTCTTTCTTTCTTTCTTTTTCTTTCTTTCTTTCTTCCTGTGATATTGGGGATTGAACCTACGAGCATTCTCCCTTGGAGCTAAACCCCTAGCCCTATTTTTTAAATTATCATTATTATTTTTTGTTTTTTTGTTTTTTTGTTTTTGTGTTTTTGTGGTACTGGGGTTCCTGGAAGCCCTTCCACCTCGGGGCTACACTCCCAGACCTATTTTTACATTTTCATTTTGGAAACAGGGTCTCCTAAGCCAGCGCGCGGGGCTGGCTTCGAACCTGCGCGATCCTCCTGTCTCTGCCTCCCAAGCGCGGGGATGACAAGCGTGCGCCGCCACGCCCGGCATCATTATTATTTTTTGAAACAGAGTCTCACTAAGTTGCAGAGGGCCTCACAAAGTTGCTGAGGCTGTCCATGAACCTGAGATCCTCCTGTCTCAGCCTCCCAAGCACGGAGATCACGGATGTGCGCCACCATGCCAGCTATGAAATAAATTTTCAACTTACAATGAGTTTATCAGGATATAACCAAATTGTACATTGAGGAGTCCCTATGATCCATACACAGAGTTTATTGGGAGAGATTGGACATTCTTATTTGCATACAAAGTCCGCAACATCTGCTGAGCATTGTACACATTGCAACATGCTGAGCATTAAGCACATCTCTGTTCAGACTAGCCACAGTGTAAGCGCTCCGGACCAGCCAACCTGGCTCTGATTTTAGGTCTCTCTATTGTCTTCTGTTTTTTTTTTTTTTTTTTTTTTTTTTTTTTTTGCAGTATTGGAGATGGAACCCTGGGGCATTCTACCTCCAAGCGACACCCCCAGCCCCATTTCTTATTCTATGTTTTGAAACAGGGTGTCACTGAGGTGCAAAGGGCCTAAGTAGTTGCTGAGGCTGGCTTCAGATCGCGATGCTCCCATCTCAGCCTCCCGGATGCTGGGATTCCAAATGCGTGCCACCATGCCTGGCTCAGGCATCTCTACTGTATTACTTCATGGCGCCTCAATTTCAATATATCTGAAGCCAAAGTCAGTATTATCTCCCCCAAACTAGCAAAAATATGTCAAATTCAGGGAGGCACCTACAGGCGGCTCAAGGGCCAAGTCAGCAATGATATAGAATTGCAACGGCTGGTTTCAAAGCCTCAAAGCTTATAATTTACACATAATCCCCGTAAGCACAGCTGTCTGGGTCTCCAGCACACGCTTATTAAACAGGATGTGGGGAGGCAGCGAGAACAACACCGTGAGCTGTGAGCTGCGGGAGCTAACAGCCAGAGACACGCAGCTACCAGATATGTTAAAACTAAATCGCATCGAGTCCCTAACCCACGCCACGGACTGCCACATCAATGCCCAGACCGGCCCCTGACAGCCGCAAAAGCATTGAAAAAAAATAAAAAGCGACTTTCCAGCCAGGAGAAAAAAAGCGCGCGCTTTTTTTTTTCTCCCAGCATTCGGGAGGCTGAGACAGGAGGATCGCGGTTCGAGGACGGCCTCAGCTACTTAGTGAGGCCCTTGGCAACTCAGTGAGACCCTGTTTCAAAGTAAAGAATAAAAAATAGGGCTGGGGATATAGCTCGGTGGTCGAATACTCCCTGGGTTCCATCCCCAGTACCGCAATAAATAAATAAGAATGGGGTAACAGAGGAAACCTTTGGCGTTTGGCTGAGGTGGGTTCAAATCTTGGCTTGCTTTTCCACTTATGAGCCGTGAGACTGAGCCTCACTTTCACCATCTGTAAAATGGGTCCAGCACAGCAGCTGCCCTCAAGGGGCGGTTACAAAGGTTGAGGGCCTAACACACAGGAACAGCTGATCCATCAACACCGGCTACTGCTGTTCGGATAAGGACAATATCCATCTCTGCCTGCAGCCCGTCTTCCCTGCTGGAAGTCCAGCTCTGCACCCGGTCACAGGACGTCACCCCGTCACGTGATTGGCATGCCACTCTTGTTTGGGGGGGCTCTCATTCCTCGTCCTTAACAGGTGACATTTCGCACGGTGGGCGCCAGGAGATGCGACTGAGGGTGAGACGGGCCGTGAAAAACGACTGTCGACACAGCAGCCGCACCCCCCCACCCCCACCCCATTTTTCATCCAATCAAGCTATTGATCTGTGGGCGCCGTCTCTGCAGGAAAGGTTACGGTGGGTGTCTGGAGCGTGATCCTGCAAGAAAATGCCTTCCCCGTGGAGCCGAGGAGTGGACACAGGGTCCATCCTGGCGCTTCCCCGCATCCTTGCTGAGACCAAGGGATGCCGGGATCAGACAGGCCTCAACTGAGCTTAATGAAACGTGGGGAAACTGAGCCACAGGGGGCCCAGAGCCGGGCCCAGGCTCTACCTGGGCCTCCTGCTTGTGGGTCTTGTTACCTGTCCGTCTCGGCCTTTAACTATTTGCTACAGAGCATCTCTTACATGGAGGTCCCAGGGTGTAGGAGGCAAGAAAGAGTTAAAATTAAAAAAAAAAAAGGAGGGAAGGAAATTGAGTGTAAGAAGCCAGGGACAGGGACAGTTATTTGGGTGACACATATACAGACGCCAGGCCCAGGGCTCACAAGTGCTGACTATAAGCGGATTTTCTTTTTCTTTTTTGCAGGTCTGGGGATGGAACACAGAGGCATTTGACCTCCGAGCTACACCCCCTACCCCAATTTTTTTTTATTCTTTATTTGGAAACAGGGTCTCACTGAGTTGCAGAGGGCCTCACTAAGTAGCTGAGGCTGGCCACGAACCGCGATCCTCCGGTCTCAGCCTCCCGAATGCTGGGATGACAAGTGTGAGACACCAACGTCCAGCTCATAATATGGCTTTAATTTGTTCCCGCTCAATTTCCGTTAGTTCATTTTCAGTAAACAAATAAATGTTGATGCCGGGCGTGGTGGCGCACGCTTGTCATCCCAGCATTCGGGAGGCTGAGACCGGAGGATCACGGTTCGAGGACAGCCTCAGCTGCTTAGTGAGGCCCTCTGCAACTCAGTGAGACCCTGTTTCCAGATAAAGACTAAAAAATAGGACAGGGGGTTTAGCTCGGAGGTAGAATGCCCCTGGGTTCCATCCCCAGACCACAAAAATAAATTTAAAAAATATTGAGCACTGTCTGTGTACCCAGCCCTCATCTAGATCCTTTGGGCGTGTCACAATAATGTTCTCAAGGGTCTTGTGCTGGGAAGGAGGCTAAAGGGGAAGGAGATGGGCGTGGTGGGGCAAGCCTGGAATCCCAGGACTTGGGAGGCTGAGACAGAAGGGCCGCAGGTCCGAGGCCAGCCTCAGCAATGTAGCAAGACTCTCAAATACCTAGCCGCCCTGTTTCCAAGAAGTAAAAACAGAAAAGAGCTGGGGTGGGGGAGCGTAGCTCTGTGATAGAATGCCCCTGGGAAGAAGAAATAATAATAAGAAGGAGGGTAAGTAAATCTATATCATATGTTACCTAAGATGCTGAGAAAGTCTCACTATTTGCTGAGGCTGGCCTCAAAACCTGCGATCCTCCTGTCTCGGCCTCCCAAGGAATGGGATTACAAGCGTGCGCCACCTTGAGGGCTTTCAAGCAAAGATAGTAAAAGCTGAGAGAAGCCAGAACTCTCTTGGCTCATCCAAGGAACAGGCGGAGGAAGGGAATGAGTGTTCGAAGCAGGAGGCAGGGCGTGGTGGTAGAGGACAGGAGATGAACGTGGAGGACGCAGGCCAGGTAGGGAGGACCTGGGCTTCTCCTGAGGGTGGGGTGGGCAGGAGGATTACAATGAGGGTGTGAGCAAGACAGGCTAATGTGCTATAATAAACAGAAACGGTGAGGACAGAGGCAGAGAGACCCACAAGGAAACTTGTAATAATCCAGGCCGGGGTTGGACATGGTGGCGCACCCTTGTCATCCCCGCGCTTGGGAGGCTGAGACAGGAGGATCGCGCAGGTTCGAAGCCAGCCTCAGCTACTTAGTGAGGCTCTCAGCTACTTAGTGAGACCCTGTTTCCAAATAAAATAGAAAATAGGTCTGGGAGTATGGCCTGGAGGTAGAAAGCTCCTGGGTTCCACCTCCAGTACCACCAAAAAAAAAAAGAAAATTAGAAATAGCCGGGCGTGGTGGCGCACGCTTGTCATCCCCGCGCTTGGGAGGCGGAGACAGGAGGATGGCGCAGGTTCGAAGCCAGCCGCGCTGGCTTAAGAGACCCTGTTTCCAAATTTAAAAAAGTATAAAAATAGGTCTGGGAGTGTAGCCCGGAGGTAGAATGGCTTCCAGGAACCCCAGTACCACCAAAAAAAAAAAAAAAAAAAAAAGAGAGACCCTTTTTCCAAATAAAAATATATATTAAAAAAAATAGGTCTGGGAGTATAGCCTGGAAAAGGGTTTCCAGGAACCCCAGTACCACCAAAAATAGATAAATAAAAAATCCTCATCATCTTCATCCAGGCCAGGGAGCCTGGGTACCTGGACCAGGCTGGAGTGAAAGAGTCATACTCCAAACACGAAGGCAGAGCTGAGGGAATTTACTGATGGTTTCTTTGCACACCGGGGGTAAAAGAAAAGAGAGCCGGGCGCGCTGGTCATCCCAGCATTCGGGAGGCTGAGACCGGAGGATCGCGGTTCGCGGCCAGCCTCAGCTACTTAGTGAGGCCCTCGGCAACTCAGTGAGACCCGGTTTCAAAATAAAGAATAAAAAATAGGGCTGGGAGTATAGCTCTGAAGTATTAATGGCCCTGGGTTCCATCCCCAATATTGCAATAAATAAATACATTAATTAATTAAATAAAACTTTTTTGCAGTACTAGGGATGGGAACCCAGGGGCATTCTACCTCCAAGCAACACACCCAGCGCTATTTTTTATTCTTTCTTTGAAAACAGGGTCTCACTGAGTTGCAGAGGGCCTCGCTAAGTGGCTGAGGCTGGTCGCGAACCACCACACCTGGCTAATAAAACATTAAAAAAAAAAAAAAAAAAAGGCCGGGGGTATAGCTCAGAGGTAGAAGGCCCCTGAGTCCGATCCTCAGTAACACACACACACACACACACACACACACACACACACACACACACACACACACAGTGAATTCCCTATCATACCCCTGGGAGAAGACGGCAAATGGGCTCTGGCTTCTGGGAAGAGGTCTGGCTGCAGGTATCTACTATGGAGATGGTAAGGTGTGGGCTCTGGCAGTCCTGGCCAATAAAAAAGATGGAGGGGCAACACACACACACACACACACACACACACACACACACACACACACACACAGAATGTGTGTAAGCACTCCCAGCCCTGTTCCCTCCTGCCATCTTCCCCAACCGGCTTACAAAAGGGTAGCAGAGAGAGCCCTGCCCTTGGCGGTTATCTGGGTTCTCAGACCGATTCTGCGTACAGAAGACTTGGGAAGGCGGCACTGGAGTGCCTGCTAAAGATGGGGCGATTTTCACAATGGCAAAAGAGGCGGGACATAGAGCATTCCAGGTAGAAACAGCATGTGCAAAGGCCAGGGGGCAGGTAAATGCACAATCCTCTGAGGATCTGACAGCATACCCCTGGCTCAGCACTAGGGTCTGGTGGGGATGTAAATATTCAGGTCCTCTTCTCTGGACTACACAGAACTTTCTGAATGTCCAGAACGCAGTGTGGACATTCTGTTGCCCCCCTCTGAGCTCTCCAGAGTCCATGACTGCAACATGGACCTCCTCTCTCCTGGCGATCCCAACCTCCCCAACCCCAAGTCACCAAGACCCAGGACCTCCCGGCACTCAGCCATGCCTGAGAAGGGCCCGAGCACAGAACGCACTCTCAGCCGAGACGCCAAGAGTTAACCGGGGAGTGTGGGGACCACACTGACAGGAGGGAAAAAATTTTAACAGCTTCTGGTGATAGAAATCAAGCCCAGCCAGCTCTCTGGTGCCGGTTTATATTTTCTCTCTCCGTTTTAATTAAATATCTGTCACTCACTGGGCCACGCTTGCGGCTCCCTCGTCAGCTACGTAGACACTGTTCAATCAGAGGGGGTATTGGGAGGAGCACTGGACGGAGAGTCCAAAGCCCTGTCTCTGTCTCCAGCTCTGCCATGAACCGGAGGCGAGACCTTGGGCAAGTCCCCTCCCCTTCCTGGGCCTCGATTTCCCCATCTGGACAGTGAAGGCCCGGGACCACACAGCCAGGCTGATTGACGCCTGCGCCGGCTAACTATACCCTGGGAAACCCTCGGTCCCGTTCACAACGTCCTCAGTATCAGCTGCAGGTCCCTCTGCACACCCTGGGACTCTCATAACCATGTGTTAGCAAGAGTAATTGTCTCCCGATTTCACCTTTCAATTGCGTCTTAATTTAACTTTCACTCCTGGCTGCCTGCTGCACCCCCAAGCCCAGTCTGATGACTAGTAATTAGGCTGCTGCTCGGCTGGTCCAGTCAACCATGACGGAGGACTTCCTAGGAGGCGGCGTGGGACAGAGAAGGAAAGCAAGGTCCCGGCTTGGACGGCCTGGCATCTAACCAGGCACACTCCTCGCCTCTGGGAGCCTCAGTCTCCTTCTTGGTAAATGTTAGAAATACCCCCTCTTAGCCGGGCGTGGTGGCGCACGCTTATAATCCCAGCATTTGGGAGGCTGAGGCAGGAGGATCGCGGTTGGTGGACAGCCTCAGCTACTACTTAGTGAGGCCCTTGGCCACTCAGTGAGACCCTGTTTCAGAATAAAAGAGAAAAAATAGGGCTGGGGGTGGAGCTCAGAGATAGAATGCCCCTGAATTCTAACCCCAGTACTGCAAAAAAAAAAAAAAAAGGAGAAGGAGAAGGAGAAGGAGAAGGAGAAGAAGAAGAAGAAGAAGAAGAAGAAGAAGAAGAAGAAGAAGAAAAACAGACAGAAAGAAAGAGAGAAAGGGAGATTACCCTCTTTTGTGGTAATGGGCACTGAGCCCAGGGGCATTCTACCTCCAAGCTACACCACCAGAGCCCTCTTTTTTAATTTTTATTTTAAAACTGAGTCTCACTAGATTGATGAGAGTTTCACTACTGGCTGAGGCTGGCCTCGAAACTGTGATCCCCGTATCTCGGCTTCCCAAGTATTGAGATTACAAGCATGCTCCACCACGCTGCCTGGCTTAAATATCTTCCTTTTCACAGGACAGTTGAGAAGTTCAAGGGAAGTATCAGACATAAAACGCCTACCGAAGTCAATGGATGGATATTTCCTATGTACCTACTAAGTGTAGGCACTGGGCCGGGCGTGGTGGCGCAGTACTTGGGAGGCTGAAACAGGGGGATCTCGGGTTTGTAGCCAGCCTTAGAAACTCAGCGAGACTCAGCAACTCAGTGAGATCCTGTTTCAAAATAAAAAATAAATCGGCGTGGTGGTGCATGTTTGTAATCCCAGTACTTGGGAGGCTGAGACAGGAGGATCACAGGTTCGCAGCCAGCCTTAGCTACTTAGTGAGGCCCTCCGCAACTTAGTGAGACCCTGTTTCAAAGTAAAAAGAATAAAATAGGGCTGGGGGTGGAGCTCAGAGGTGGAATGTCCCTGGGTTCAATCCCCAGTACCACCAAAAAAATAAAAAATATATAAAATGAGGCTAGGGGTGTAGCCCACGGGTAGAATGCCCCTGAATTCAATCCCTAATACCAGAAAAAAAAAAAAATGCTCCTGAATTCAATCCCTAATACCAGAAAAAAAAAAAATGCTCCTGAATTCAATCCCTAATACCAGAAGAAAAAAAAATTTTTTTTCTTCTTTTTGTTTAGGCACTGGATTAAAAAACAACTCTCAAAGGGTCTGTGTTTCAATCCCATTTCAGTCCCTCAGTAAACCAGTAACCAAAAATCCCTCTGAGCCCGTTTCCCATTTATAAGATGGGGCTGTGATAGTGCTCACTTAATTAATCTGGTTACAGGGAATACTAAATAAATGGGTAGAAACAGAACCTTTCAGAGCACTATGTGATTCATATACTAGGTAAATGTTCAATAGTATTTACTGAATACTGAGAATTGACATGGCCTTAAACACCATGTATGCTTTACGTTACTTAACAACGAGAACTCAGTGATAAAGGTGTCATTATCTCAATTTTCCGGCGGTTGGTGACCAGCTGAAAGGCTCCTAACTAGGTTCTCGGTGGCTGCTAGACTCGGTTCCAGGGAGCCTGCGGACCACGAGCTACTGAGCACAGTACCCGCACACCGTTTTCTGAAGCTGCGTCTACGATGAAAAGGGAACTTTTTTTTTTTTTTTTTTTGGTGGTACTGGGGTTCCTGGAAGTCCTTCTACCTCTGGGCTACACTCCCAGACCCATTTTATATTTTTGAAACAGGATCTCTTATGCCAGCGCGGCTGGCTTCGAACCCGCGCGATCCTCCTGTCTCCGCCTCCCAAGCGCAGGGATGACAAGCGTGCCCACCACGCCCGGCAAAAGGGAACCTTTTAAGTTTGTGCCGTGGACGAATTTCAGGCTGGACAAAGCCACCAGTGGCAATTGCTGAGACTGTCTGGGGCCAAACCTGACTCGAAAGTCTATTTCCACTCATTCTGTCTCCCAGATCCTCAGAGAAGGAAGGGCCTGCCCGTGCGGGAAGATGGGGACACACTAGAAATTCTCCTACCATTATTATTATTATTATTATTATTATTATTATTATTATTACTATTATTATTATTATTATTTTTTGGTGGTACTGGGGTTCCTGGTAGCCCTTCTACCTCCGGGCTACACTCCCAGACCTATTTTTTACGTTTTCATTTTGGAAACAGGGTCTCCTAAGCCAGCGCGCGCGGCTGGCTTCGAACCTGCGCGATCCTCCTGTCTCGGCCTCCCAAGCGCGGGGATGACAAGCGTGCGCCACCACGCCCGGCTCTCCTACCATTATTTTAAGGCTGGTTTTATTAGGAGTGGAGGAAGAGAAGTAGCCTGGCTCTGGTCACCTTGTGCAGGACAAGCAAGAGGTGATCTTCCTCCAAACAGAGGCTCTGGGCCTGGGGACTCCG
>NC_137808.1:285000-305000 GCF_963383645.1 Muscardinus avellanarius
CCTGCACTTCCTTCTATCACAGCCCCTGCACTTCCTCCTCTCACAGCCCCTGCACTTCCTCCTCTCACAGCCCCTGCACTTCCTCCATGACAGCCCCTGCACTTCCTCCTCTCACAGCCCGTGCACTTCCTCCATGACAGCCCCTGCACTTCCTCCTATCACAGCCCCGGCACTTCCTCCATGACAGCCCCTGCACTTCCTCCATGACAGCCCCTGCACTTCCTCCTATCACAGCCCCTGCACTTCCTCCATGGCAGCCCCTGCACTTCCTCCTATCACAGCCCCTGCACTTCCTCCATGACAGCCCCTGCACTTCCTCCTATCACAGCCCCTGCCTTCCTCCATGGCAGCCCCTGCACTTCCTCCTATCACAGCCCCTGCCTTCCTCCATGGCAGCCCCTGCACTTCCTTCTCTCACAGCCCCTGCACTTCCTCCATGACAGCCCCTGCACTTCCTCCTATCACAGCCCCTGCACTTCCTCCATGGCAGCCCCTGCACTTCCTCCTATCACAGCCCCTGCACTTCCTCCTATCACAGCCCATGCACTTCCTCCTCTCACAGCCCCTGCACTTCCTCCATGACAGCCCCTATACTTCCTCCATGGCAGCCCCCTGCACTTCCTCCATGACAACCCCTGCACTTCCTCCTATCACAGCCCCTGCATTCCTCCATGGCAGCCCCCCACTTCCTCCTCTCACAGCCCCTGCACTTCCTCCACGACATCCCCTATACTTCCTCCATGACATCCCCTATACTTCCTCCATGACAGCCCCCCACTTCCTCCTCTCACAGCCCCTGCACTTCCTCCATGACATCCCCTATACTTCCTCCATGGCAGCCCCCCACTTCCTCCTATCACAGCCCCTGCACTTCCTCCATGACATCCCCTATACTTCCTCCATGACATCCCCTATACTTCCTCCATGACAGCCCCCCCACTTCCTCCTATCACAGCCCCTGCACTTCCTCCATGACATCCCCTATACTTCCTCCATGACAGCCTCTACACTTCCTCCATGACAACCCCTGCACTTCCTCCATGGCAGCCCCCTCACTTCCTCCTATCACAGCCCCTGCCTTCCTCCATGGCAGCATCCCCCTGCACTTGCTGTTTTTCCTGGAGGAATGTCCTTTGTCACCAGGGACAAAGATGCCTCTATGAGAAAGGAAATGCCCGGCCCGCAGCCTTGGCGGTGGCCCTCCCAGCTGGCCACCATTAGCCTCTGGGGCTTATCTCTCTGGAAGAGTAATTGAGTTGCCTGCGGGGCTCTAGGGAGGACAGATCCAAGCCAGAGAGCCAGCCAGCGGGCCACCTTCCCTTCTTGGGCTGGAGGAGGGAGGGGGCATCAGATAAGCCCCCCCAGCCCCATCACCTGAGCCAGGCACCCGAGCCCCCTGCACACCGCGTTTCTCTGCACACTCGTGTCCCTCTGCTGAATGGGAATGGCAAGTGTTGGGTGGAAGTGAGGATTAAAGGAACATTAGCTCCCTCTCGAGACTCACCCATCTTTGAAGAGCACACGGCGTGGTCAGACAGAAGGCCTTCAGTGGGGCTGGGTTCAAGCAGGAGCACGGGATGGGGCTGAGGAGGTGACCCTTGGGCTGGGCTGGGCGCCGGAGGTGGCGCATGCCTGCGTCCTAGCAACTCGAGAGGCTGAGACGTGGGTTCAAGGCCAGCCTCAGCAACTTAGATCCTGTTTCAAAATAAAAAATAAGACTGGATCGGTGGTAGAGTTCAGGGCTGGAATGCCCCTAAATTCAATCCCTATTATAGATAGATAGATAGATGATGATAGATAGATAGATAGATAGATAGATAATAGATAGAATGAAAAGATTTTGTAGCTGGAGGGGCAGGGCGGCCATTCTAGGTTGGGGAACAGTCTGTACAGGTGTCTGGGAGGATGGAGGAGAAAGGCGGGGTGCACATTTGAGAAACTTCTGTCATAGCACAGGCACACCTGTAATCCTAGGACTTGGGAGGCTGGGAAAGGAGGACAGCAGTTTTGAGGCTAGCCTTAGCAGAGACCCTTAGCATTTTCATGAGACCCTGTTTCTTTTTCTCTCTTTCCTTGCTTTCTCTTCTTCCTTCCTTCCTTTTTTTTTTTTTTTTTTTTGTGGTACTACCTACAGGCTACACCCCCAGCCCTATTTTATACTTTATTTGGAAACAGGGTCTCACTAAGTTGCTGAGAGCCTCACTAAGTAGCTGAGGCTGGCTTCGAACCTGTGCGATCCTCCTGTCTCAGCCTCCCAAACGCTGGGATGACAAGCGTGCGCCACCACGCTCGACTGACTCTGCTTCAAACTAACCAATAAAGTGGGGCTAAGGGTATAGCTCAGAGATAGAATGCCCCTGGGTTCAATCTCCAGTACCAAAAAACAAAACCAAACAAAAGCATAGCACAGATGTCCACAGGGAAACCTCTCCAGGGGTGGCCCAAAGAGTCTGGACTTTATTTATCCTTCAGAAGATGAGGAGCCAGGCGTAGTGGCGTACGCCGTGATCCCAGCGTTCATTCAGGAGGCTGAGACTGGAGGATAGGGGTTCGCAGACAGCCTCGGTTACTCAGTGAGGCTCTCGGCAACTTTGTGAGACCCTGTTTCCAAATAAAGAACTAAAAATAGGGCAGAGGGTGTTTATCTTGGAGGTTGGATGCCCCTGGGTTCCATTCCCAGACCTGCAAATAAATAAATAAATAAATAAGCAAGAAGTCGCAGTGTTTGGGGGAGAGGTAATAACGAAATAACAAGTGTGGTGGTGGGGTGTCGCAGGCCATCAGAAGAAGAAACCAGGGGGTGGGATGACCTCCCTTCTGGTCATCTCCAAGAATGGGAAGCCGGGAGCCAGGAGAGATTCAAACTCCCGAAGCCAGGACACCTAGCTACAGGGACTCAAGTGCATGCCGGGAAGGCTTCCTGGAGGAGGCCGGCTGGAGAGATGAGAAGGGTTGGGAAACGGGGTCGATCCCCAATAATCTGGAGTGTGTGGGAACAGGGTGTATCTAGGTGGCAGAGAGGCAGGCCCCTGAGGCCCTACGGAGTGGACCTTCTCCAAGGAGAAGCTGGGCTGGGGGGAGGGGACGGGGCCAGGCGGGGCCAGCTTGGAGTTTATCACTGGGTGGATTCTAGGTCTGTGGAGGAAGCAGCCACCCTCTTCCGACCAGGCACTTTTTTTTTTTTTCTTGCAATGTCTGCTGGCTTTTTCTAGAGTCTCGGTTTCCACAGCAGCCCCTCCTGGCTGGGCGTGGGCAGGGCTCCGCCACATACCCAGCAGCCCAGCAGCCCAGCAGCCAGGCCCGAGGCTTCCTGCCCCTCTCTGGGCAGCCAGATTGGAGGAAAACAGCCCTCAAGCCTTCTTCAAAACAGGAAACCGCTCTCCCTGTTTCCTGAAGGACAGGAACTGTCCCCATGACAACCACGGGACAAAGAGGCCCCATTAACCCTTCCAAGGGCCAAGGCAGGCCTGGCTTAAAAGCTGTTTCTTACCAACTTATCGCCGGGGTAAGGCGACAAGACAGTTCCCAAGTCGGTGACATTTCCCAAGTCTCGTCATCATTCTGAAGTTAAATCAGGACTTTTATACCCATAGGATTCTATACCCATCAGAGGGATGGCGGGTTTGAGGTGACTCCGGGGGCTCCACGGCCTGGACTCACGGTAAGGCAAGTGCCTGCTTCAATCCAGGTCCCCAGCTGGGCGTGGTGGCGCACCCTTGCCATCCCAGCATTCCAGAGGCTGAGATGGGAGGATCTGGGTTGGCGGACGGCCTCAGCTATTTAGTGAGGCCCTCTGCAACTCGGTGAGACCCTGTTTCAAAATAAAGAATAAGCCGGGCGTGGTGGCGCACGCTTGTCATCCCCGCGCTCGGGAGGCGGAGACAGGAGGATCGCGCAGGTTCGAAGGCAGCCGTGCGCTGGCTTAGGAGACCCTGTTTCCAAATAAAAATATAAGCTGGGCGTGGTGGCGCACGCTTGTAATCCCAGCGCTCGGGAGGCTGAGACCGGCGGATCGCGCAGGTTCGAAGGCAGCCTCAGCTACTTAGTGAGGCTCTCAGCAGCTTAGTGAGACCCTGTTTCCAAATAAAATATAAAACAGGTCTGGAAGTATAGCTCAGAGGTAGAAAGCCCCTGGGTTCCACTCTCAGTACCACCAAAAATAAAAAAATAAAATAAAATAAATTAAAAAAAACAAGTGTCACCAAATAAAAATATAAAAAAATAGGTCTGGGAGTATAGCTCAGAGGTAGAAAGCCCCTGGGTTCCACTCCCAGTACCACCAAAAATAAAAAAAAATAATAAAATAAATTAAAAAAACAAGTGTCACCAAATAAAAATATAAAAAAATAGGTCTGGGAGTGTAGCCTGGAGGTAGAAGGGCTTCCAGGAACCCCAGTACCAAAAAATAAAATAAAATAAAATAAGAATAAAAATAGGGCTGGGGGTGTAGCTCAGAGGTAGAATGCCTCTGGGTTCCATCCCCAGTACCATAAATAAATAAATAAATAAATAAATAAATAAATAAACAAACAAACAAACAAACAAACAAATCCGGGTCCCTTGCTACCTGCGTACCTGGGACAGATCTGTGTCTCTGCCTTATGGGGCGGTGGTGAGCACAGACTGAGCTTATTGGTACAAGTATTGGTCACCTGATTTCTCGGCCATTCTAGACCCCTTGGATACAGCAAGGGGGAGGAAGCAGACCCCTGCTGTCCTGGGGTGAGGGCTGCGACTGGCAGAGGCAGGCAGGAAGAGCATCCACGAGCCAAGAAGACCGATGGGAAGGGAACGCGTGTTCCAAGATGTTCGGCACACGCCTGAAACCACAGAGGACCCGACACATATTCTATGCTTTTTTCCCCATACACACATACCTATAATAACATGTAAGGTAGAAATTTGGCATGGTAAAGAGATTAGCAACAGTAACTAATAATAAAATAGAACCATGATCACAATAGACTAACCCCAAAAGTTATTTAAAACTTGTGAATTGTTGGCCTCTGGAATTTTCCATTTGATAGCTTCTTATGGGTGGCTAAAACTAGAAAGTGAAACCGGGGGTGGGGATGGAAATGGTGGCGTCTGTCTCCCCACCAAAATGTCAGCTCCAGGAGGACAGGGCTGGGTCGTGTTTGGCTGTTCTTTCCCACACCTGGAACAGCATAGTTGGGGCTCATTCTAACAGCTGTTCGATGCTGAAGAAATGGCCGTGTGTCTGACTCCCAGGGCCAGGCTTATCAAATTCCCATCACCAATCTCATTTAGTTTGGGGACCAGGGAGCAAAGACCAAAACATTTTCCCAGTAAAAGGACGGAGAGGCCGGGCGTGGTGGCGCACGCTTGTCATCCCCGCGCTTGGGAGGCAGAGACAGGAGGATCGCGCAGGTTTGAAGCCAGGCGCGTGTGCTGGCTTAAGAGACCCTGTTTCCAAATAAAAATACAAAATAAGGTGTCTGGGAGTGGAGCCCGGAGGTAGAAGGGCTTCCAGGAATCCCAGTACCACAAAAAAAAAAAAAAAAAAAAAAAAAAAAAGACGGAGAGTTCCTTGAGGACTGTGTTAGTCCGCTTTCTGCTACTAGAACAAATTTCCTGAGGTAATCAACTTAATAAGGGAAAAGGTTTGCTTGGGCTCACAGTTTTGGAGTTTTCATGAGTGGGGTGGACCTGGTTTTTTTCGGATTCTCATGGGGCCAGTGCAACACGTTGGGGGCATTTGGCAGACCAGAACTGCTCATGGCTAGGAAGAGAAAGAGCGGAAGAGGCAGGGGCTGGGGTCCCACTACCCCCTTCAGGGTGTGTCTCCAATAACCTAAAGACCTCCCACTAAGACCGACCTCTTAAAGGCCCCACCACCTCCCAACAGCACTCAGCCGGGGACCAAGGTCTTCACACCTGGGCTCTGGGGACCATTCTAGATGCACACTAAAGTCAAGTATCACCACCAAGAACTGAATCAGGGGCTAAGTGCCTGGGAGGGAAGTATCATAATCCCCATATTTCAGACAAGGAAACCGAGGCCCAGAGGGGCCTCACGCACAGATGGAGAACCCAGGAGAACAATTTGACTTTTTTTTTTTTTTTGCGGGTCTGGGGATGGACCCCAGGGGCATTTGAGCTCCACCCCCAGCCCTATTTTTTATTCTTTATTTTGAAACCGGGTCTCACTGAGTTGCAGAGGGCCTCGCTAAGTAGCTGAGGCTGTCCCCGAACCGCGATCCTCCTCCTGTCTCAGCCTCCCGAAGGCTGGGATGACAAGCGTGCGCCACCACGCCCGGCGGGGACAATTTGACTTTTTGAGGGACTGGCGAGGTCACTGCCTTGGTGCATACTTTTGGCTTCTTGCAGAGGAACCCAAACTTCTCAACCTGGAGAATCTTCTGGGCTGGTTGAACTATGAATTCCAAGCCAGGTATGATGGCACACGCCTGGAATCCCAGTCCATTGGGAGGCTGAGACAGGAGGAGCTCTGGATGAAGACCAGCCTCCGCAATTTAGTAAGACCCTGTTTCAAAGTAAAAAAATAAAATAAAATAGGACAGGGGGTGTAGGGTGTAGCTCTGATCACACACCATGGATTCCAGTCTTCAGCCCTGGGCCCAGTGACATAAGATTCCCTGGGGGGATTAGAACTGGGATTCTTCATTTTGGGAAACACAGAGTTAGAGCTTTGGAGACCCCATTAGTAGGTAGAGGAGCCTGGGTCAGGGGGGCACAGGGACCCCTTTAGAGTCAAAGGGCCTGAGGTTCCACCTGCAGATGTGAATCTGATTGTATATAAGTCACCAAATGTGTAGACGCATCCACAGGACCAGGGTCAGCGTGTCCTGCTGTTCCAAGCTGGGGAGGAGGATACACTGAAAGCCTGATACGCAATGGATTCCAGTTTCCCACCTCTGGTGGCCACCTGGGCTTGAATTCTCCCAGGAGCAGGGAGCTCGGGCTGCACAGGCCGCCCCTTCCCTCCCTCCGTCCCTCCCTCCCCCCTCTCTTTCTCTTTCTCCCCCTTTCTCTCTCTCTCTGCAACACTAGGGGTATTCTACCTCCGAGCTACACCCCCAGCCCTATTCTATTATTATTATTATTATTATTATTATTATTATATTTTGAAACAGGGTCTCACTGAATTACAGAGGGTCTCGCTAAGTTCATGAGGCTGGTCGCAAACCTGCGATCCTCCAGTCTCAGCCTCCCCAGTACTAGGATTACAAGCGTGCGCCACACACCCAGCTTGGAACTTTCTGATTGACTACTTGTTGCGTAAGTTTCATCTTCTTTCTATGATTATCTTGGATTAGATGAGATGTATGACTTGATTTCTTTCTTTCTTTCTTTCTTTCTTTCTTTCTTTCTTTCTTTCTTTGTGGTTCTGGGGATGGAACCCAGGGGCATTCTACCTCCGAGCTCCACCCCCGGCCCTATTTTTTATTCTTTATTTTGAAACTGGGTCTCACTGACTTGCAGAGGGCCTCACTGAGTAGCTGAGGCTGTCCGCGAACCGCGATCCTCCGGTCTCAGCCTCCCGCATGCTGGGATGACAAGTGTGCGCCACCGCGCCCGGCTACTTAATTTCAAAATAAAGACCCTGGGTACAGTGGCACATTCCTGTTATCCCAGTAAATGGGAGGCTGAGACAGGAGGATCACAGGTTCAAGGCCAGTCTCAGCTACTTAATGAGACTCTCAGCAAAGAAGTGAGACCCCATTTCAAATTTAAAAATAAATAAGGCCGAGGGTGTAGATCAGAGGCAGAATGCCCCTGGGTTCCATCCCTAATGCCACACCCCCAAATTAATTAAATAAAAATCCAGAAGCCAGTGCAATGGCACCTGTCTATAATCCCATTGTATAGAAGATGGAGGAAGGGGGATCACAAGTTCAAGGCCAGCCTGGGCCATTTAGGAAGACCCTATCTCAAAATTACCAAAGGGCTGAGGGCATAGCTCTGTGGTAGAGTGCCCCTGGGTTCAATCACCAACACTGCAAAAATATAAATAAATAAATACCTTTTTGTGTGGTACCGGGGTTCCTGGAAACCCTTCTACCTCCAGGCTACACTCCCAGACCTATTTTATATTTTTATTTGGAAACAGGGTCTCTTAAGCCAGCGCGGCTGGCTCCGAACCAGTGCGATCCTCCTGTCTCCGCCTCCCCAGCGCGGGGATTGCAAGCTGCGCCACAGCCTCCCAAGTACACAACAACCCTGATCCTCCAGTCTCAGCCTCCCGAATGCTGGGATGACAAGCGTGCGCCACCATGCCCAGTTCTCCTTTTTTTTAAATTTTTTTTGTGGTACTGGGGGTGGAACCCAGAGGCTTTCTACCTCCGGGCTATACTCCCAGACCTTTTTTCTATTTTATTTGGAAACAGGGTCTCACTGAGTTGCTGAGAGCCTCAGTAGCTGAGGCTGGCTTCGAACCCGTGCCTTCCTCCTGTCTCCGCCTCCCAAGCGCGGGGATGACGAGCGTGCGCCACCATGCCCGGCTGTCCATTTGTTTTATTTTTATTTTTATTTTTATTTTTTTTGGTGGTACTGGGGTTCCTGGAAGCCCTTCTACCTCCGGGCTACACTCCCAGACCTATTTTTGCATTTTTATTTGGAAACAGGGTCTCCTAAGCCAGCGCGCGGGGCTGGTTTCGAACCTGCGCGATCCTCCTGTCTCTGCCTCCCAAGCGCGGGGATGACGAGCGTGCGCCACCGCGCCCGGCTGTCCATTTGTTTTAAACATGACCCTTTTCCCGCCGCACCCCAGTGTCTCTGCTGTCATAAATCTGGTGACTTTGCCATGCTGGTCTTTTTCTGGACTTCAGACCACCCCATCTTGATTACTCCTGCGTCTCCTAAAGTCAGTGAATCACGGTTGGCTTAGCAGCTCCCCTGCTGTGGACCATTTAGGTTGTTTCCAATGTTTTATTATTATGACTTGAATCATCACAGCAATAAAAAAAAGCAATTCGACTTGAGACTTACCAGTGTGCCAAGCTTCACGTGTATTAACTCACTTAATCTACACAGCAACCCACAACCCCTCTTTTTTATTTATTTATTTATTTATTTATTTATTTATTTATTTATTTATTGCGGGTCTGGGGATGGAACCTAGAGGAATTTGACCTCCGAGCTACAGCCTCTGCCCTATTTTTTTTTATTCTTTATTTGGAAACAGGGTCTCACTGAGTTGTGAAGGGCCTCACTAAATAGCTGAGGCTGGCCGCGAACCACGATCCTCCTGTCTCAGCCTCCCAAATGCTGGGATGACAAGTGGACGCCACCACACCCGGCCGGCTTCTTTTTTATTTTTTTATATTTTGGTGGTGCTGGCAATTGAACGCAGAGGCATTCTACCTCCAAGTTATACTCCCAGCCCTTTTTATTTTTTATTTTGAATATTTACCTTTTTTTTTTTTGTAGTACTGGGGATGGAACCCAGGGGTATTCTAATTCGAAGCCACACCCCCAGTCCTATTTTTTATTCTTTATTTGGAGACAGGGTCTCACTGAGTTGCAGAGGGCCTCACTAATGAGCTGAGGCTGTCTGCGAACTGCGATCCTCCCGTCTCATCCTCCCGCATGCTGGGATTACAAGCGTGCGCCACCATGCTCGGCTTTTATTTTTTATTTTGAAACAGGGTCTCCTTAGGTTACTGAGAGTCTTGTGAAGTTGTTGAGGCTGCCCTTGAACCTGTGATCCTCCTGCCTCAGCCTCCCAAGTACACAACAACCCTTTGAGGGATGAACTACCATGGCTTTTCTGAAAGAGGGACACCTTACGGCACAGAGAAGCTAAGTCACTTGCCTTGGGTCCCACAGCTTCTGTGTGGTAGTGCAGGGCTCTGCACCACAGCCCAGGAAGCTGTACTTTTTTGGACTCCTCTTCTCAGTAGGTGGGTGGATAAGAGGAGAGGGTATAAAAGAAAGAATCAAATGAAGGTAATAGTGCCATCCCTGAGTTAACTGAGGAGCTGTGGAGCCTGAGGGCCCTGAGACCCTGCCCTGGTCCCAGTTCTTACTCTGTGAGCCTCAGTTTCCTTGTTGGTAAGGTGAAAATGATAAGCTGGGCGTGGGGGCACACGCTTGTCATCCCAGCATCTGGGAGGCTGAGACGGGAGGATCGCGGTTCGCGGACAGCCTCAGCTACTACTTAGTGAGGCCCTCTGCAACACAGTGAGACCCTGTTTCAAAAAAAGAAAAAAAAAATAGGGCTGGGGGTGTAGCTCGGACGTAGAATGCCCCTGGGTTCCATCCCCAATACTGCAAAAATAAAATAAAGAATAAAAATAGGGCTGGGGGTGTCGCTGGAAGGTCGAATGCCCCTGGGTTCTATCTCCAGTACCAGAAAAATAAAATAAAATAAAATAAATAAAGAATAAAATACTAGGGCTGGGAGTGTAGAATGCCCCTGGGTTCCATCCCCAGTACAGCAAAAGAAAGAAAGAAAGAAAGAAAGAAAGAAAGAAAGAAAGAAAGAAAGAAAGAAAGAAAGGAAGGAAGGAAGGAAGGAGAGCCGGGCGTGGTGGCGCACGCTTGTAATCCCCGCACTTGGGAGGCTGAGACAGGAGGATCAAAGCCAGCCTCAGCTACTTAGTGAGGCTCTCAGCAACGTATTGAGACCCTGTTTCCAAATAAAATACAAAAATAGGTCTGGGAGTATAGCCCGGAGGTAGAAAGCCTCTGGGTTCCACCCCCAGGACCAACACCAAAAAAATAAAATAAAAAATAGATGGATGGATGGAATGATAGCCCTACCTGTGTGGGTCGTGGCAGGGCTCCAGGGCTGGCATGGTCTGGAGTCTTAACCATCCGCAGGGTGGCTCTGTGGACTGAGGCTCCTCCTCAATATCCCAGCTCCTCGCTGGAGCTGAGGGATCTTCCTAGATGGGGAAACAGAGTCCTGAAGACACCCAGGGCAGGGCCGGGGAAGCCCTGCTGCCCCAGTATTTCTCTCCGCACCTGTAGGTCCAAATCATGGGCAGCCCTCCTCTCCACCGAGCCGGGCTCTGCAGGCCTGAGCGAGCATCTTAGGCTTTGCACCTGGTACCAGGGGCCGTGACCTCCTGATGGCGCCTGGTGACTCCACGCATGCGCCTCACCCGGCAGCTACCTAGGGCCACCGTTCACCCTGGTTGGCCTGGATCTTGGGGGTTTGCTGGGGTGTCCGGCTGTCGGTACCAAAGGCGGGAGCGTGCTGGGGAGACTGCGGGGCGGTTGCTGATTTCTGCGGTTCCAATCCCGGTTTGACCTAATCCTCATGTGTTAGCCAGGGCCCCTGCGAGCTCAGCTGGACTCGGGGATCCAGGTGCGCGTGAATTATTGAAGACGTGCTCTCAGCTGGGAGTCAGGGGTGCAGGAAGGTTAGGAGAAAAAGACGCCAAGCAGGGCGGTGGTCCCTGCTGGGGACTGGCCTCGGCCTGCCCCAGGGAGCTCGGGAGCTCTGCAGAGTGGGCCCCACACTGAGGTAGGGAACCCTCCCGAGACGGTGGCAGCTCCAGCAAGGCACCTGCTGGACTCCAAGGACAGTGCTCAGGGGCACGCAGCTCATTATCACGGCCTCGCTGCAGCTGGTAATAGGGCTGGAACGGGTGACCCCTGCATTTCAAATAGCCACCGAGGGAGGGTCATTAAGCATGATTATATCCTTAATGCCTTTTTTTGTTTTTGTTTTTGGTGCTGGGGATTGAATCCGATTGAACCCACAGGCATTTTACCTCTGAGCTACATCCCCACCCCTATTTTTTTATTCTTATTTTTATTTATTTTTAAATTATTATTATTTTTGCAGTACTGGGGATGGTACCCAAGGGCATTCTACCTCTGAGCTGCACCCTCAGCCCTAATTTTTTTTTTTTTTTTTTTTTTTTTTTTTTTGCGGTACTGGGGATAGACCAGGGGGCATTGTACCTCTGAGCTACACCCCCAGCCTTATTTTTTATTCTCTTTTTAAAAACAGGGTCTCACTGAGTTGCAAAAGGCCTAAGTAGCCGAGGCTGCCCATGAACCTCAGTACTACTGTCTCAGCCTCCCAAGTACTGGGATTATAAGCGTGCACCACCACGCCCAGCCCTATTTTATTTTTTATTTGGGAACAGGGTCTCCCTAAATTGCTGAGGCTGGCTGTGAACCTACAAGCATCCTATCTCAGTCTCCTAAGTACTGGGATTGTACATGTGCGCCACCCCACATGGATCTTAATGACCTTTTAAACCTAAAACCATGCAGGAGTTCCCTATTGTTTTATTTTATTTTACTTTATTTTGCGGTACTGGGGGTGGAACCCAGGGACATTCTACCTCCGAGCTACACCCCCAGCCCTATTTCTTATTCTTTATTTTGAAACAGGGTCTCACTGAGTGGCAAAAGACTTCACTAAGTAGCTGAGGCTGGCCGAGAACCACAATCCTCCTGTCTCAGCCTCCCAAATGCTGGGATGATAAGGGTATGCCACCACCCCCAGATCCCCATTTTTTTTAAGCAATACCGGGGATGGAACCCAGGGGTATTCTACCTCTGAGTTATACCCTCAGCCCCATTTTTTAATTCTTTATTTTGAAACAGGGTCTCACTAAGTTGCAAAGGGCCTCACTAAATAGCAGCTGAGGCTGGCCGTGAACCACAATCCTCCGGTCTCACCCCCCCAAATAAAATGTTGGGATGACAATCGTGCGCCACCACGCCCGGCTTAAGGAGTTTCCCTACTGTACTGAAAATGAAATCCAACATGCCAGCCGGGCGTGGTGGGCACGCTTGTCATCCCCGCGCTTGGGAGGCGGAGACAGGAGGATCGCGCAGGTTCAAAGCCAGCCGCGCGCGCTGGCTCAGAAGACCCTGTTTCCAGATAAAAATATAAAATAGGTCTGGGAGTGTAGGCCGGAGGTAGAAGGGCTTCCAGGAACCCCAGGACCACCAAAAGAAAAAAGAAAACACAAAGGAAGTCCTACATCCTCACAAGGGCCAGCCAGGCCCTGCAGCCCCGGCCTCCTCTCTGCCCCGGGGCTCCTCCCCATGGCACACACCAAGCTTGGCCGACCCGGCCTTGGGCCCTGCTGTCACTTCTGCCTGGACCCCTCTGTGCCCAGGTCTTCAGTAGCTGGACCTTCGGGTCATTTAGGCCCGGCTCAGACATCTCTGTGGAGAGGCCAGCCCCCACTCGGCTGCTCCCAGCCCTCCGCCCTCTCTGTGGCCACAGCGCTTGACCCATTCTCTTTATCAGACTCCATTCCGAGCGGAAACTGTTGTTTCTCTGCTTGCCCTGCTTCTCTTTGTTGACCGCTTTATATCTGTATCTATCTCCAGAATATAAATCTAGGAGGCAGCGAGCTTTTCTGTTCTGTACTGGATCCTAGGGCCTAAAAAGTGTCTGGTGCATAGGAGGTCCCAGGAAATACTGATCAAATGAATGAATGCATTCCCTTTTATTTATTTATTTATTTTTTTGGTACTGGGCTATACTCCCAGACTGATTCTTTCATTTTTCCTTTTCTTTTCTCTTTCTTTCTTTTTGTGATACTGGATATGGAAGCCAGGGGCATTTTACCTCCAAGCTACACCCCCAATCCTATTTTTTATTCTTTTACTTATGTATTTATATTTATTTATTTATTTATTTATTTATTTTTGGTGGTACTAGGGGTGGAACCCAGGAGCTTTCTACCTCTGGGCTACACGCCCAGACCTATTTTATATTTTATTTGGAAACAGAGTCTCACTAAGTTGCTGAGAGCCTCACTCAGTAGCTGAGGCTGGCTTCTAACTTGTGCGATCCTCCTGTCTCAGCCTCCCAAGCACAGGGATTACAAGCGTGCGCCACCACGCCCGGCTTTTGTTTTGTTTTTTTTGAAACAGGGTGTCTCACTGAGTTGCAAAGGGCCTCATTAAGTAGCTGAGGCTGGCCTCAAAGAACAATCCTCTGTCTCAGCCTCTCAAATTCTGGGATTACAAGCGTGCCCCACCACGCCCCACTTTTCGTGTGTGTGTGTGTGTGTGTGTGTGTGTGTGTGTGTGTGTGTGTACGCACGCGCGCACGCGTGTGTGTGTTACTGGGGATGGAACCCAGAGGCATTCTACCGCTGAGCTACACCCCTAACCCTATTTTATTTCTTATTTGAAAACGGGGTCTCACTAAGTTGATGAGAATCTCACGACTTGTGGAGACTGTCCTCAAACCTGCAATCCTCCTATCTCAGCCTCCTAAGTACTGCGGTTCCAGGCGTTCACCACCATGCCAGACTTCGATTTTACTTATTTGGAAACAGGGTCTCACTAGGTTGCTGAATCTCGTTAAGTAGCTGAGGCTGGCTTTGAACCTGCGATCCTCCTGGCTCAGCCTCCAGAGTGCTGGGATTACAAGCGTGAACCACCACGCCCGGCTCACCCCCATTATATAATACAGCTAACAAAACCTGGTTTCTGAAATATAATGTGACTTACAGGCAGGGTCACCTGCTGCTGGGGCTCCTAACCACCAGGCTGCCCATCCTCATTTGCCTGGGATGATGGAGACTGAGGCCTCCTAACTCCACACTCAGGTCCCGGTCTCAGACAGAAGCCAGCAGATGCACGAGTGGTTCGAGTCAGGACCACAGATCAAAAGCGGTTCCCGGCCCCTCAGAGCCTGTCTGCGCTGTCTGCGTTTTCCAGGGACCCTGGGGCTCCCAGAGCCCCTCGCCGAAGTCACTGTCCGCCATCAGCACGTGCTGGCCGGCTCGGGGTGGGGTGGCGGGTGCTGTCAGCTGAGTGATCGATGCGAATAATAAACGTTTAGAGTTAATAAGCTTGAGTTAACGTCGCTCGCTTTGGTGACTAATGGCTTCCCCGAGCCCATAACTCACCCTGCCGCCTCCCTGGGCTCGCCTCTCCTTCCCTCTCTGGCTCCTCTAAACCCTGCCTGCTGGCTCTGCTCAGCCTTATTTATGGAGAGCAGGGGCTTTCTGCCTGCTGTCTGGCTCCAGGAGAGGAGGTGGTAGGTCGAGGAAGCTTGGCCATCCATCTGTCGCCAGAGGCTGGTGGGAACGTGGGTGACTTCTTTCTCCTTCAGACTCATCTGTCAAAGAAGAATCAGACTGTGTGATGGACATTAAAAAAAAAAAGTGAGCCGGGCGTGGTGGCGCACGCTTGTCATCCCAGCATTCGGGAGGTTGAGACAGGAGGATCACGGTTCAAGGCCAGCGTCGGCTACTTAGTGAGGCCCTCTGCAACTCAGTGAGACCCTGTTTCAAAATAGAGGGCAAAAAAATAGGGCAGGGGGTGTCACTTGGTGGTGACTGCCCCTGGGCTCCATCCCCAGTACCACAAAAAAAGGAAAAAAAAGTGCTGGGCGGTTGGACGGTGTGGTCGTATCTGTCTGCAAAGGTGTGAGTGGTTGAAAGGACAAGTGGAGGAAGTCTCTACGGTCCTTGCTCTTTCTTCCCCGAAGGGGGTCCCAGGACCAGCAGCAATGACATCACCTGTAGATTTGGTAGAGTCCAGGCACTGCACCCCCAAATCTTTGTTTATTTTTGTGGCACTGGGAATGGAATCCAGGGGCATTCTACCTCCGAGCCCTATTTTTTATTCTTTATTTTTTATTCTTTATTTGGAAACAGAGTCTCACTAAGTAGCTGAGGCTGGCTGTGAACCTGCGATCCTCCTGCCTCAGCCCCCCAAGTACTAGGATTACAGATGTACGCTACCACGCCTGGCCCAAAGTGTGTGTGTGTGTGTGTGTGTGTGTGTGTGTGTGTGTGTGTGTGTACTGGGGATTATAACTCTGAGCTATACCCCTAGCATTATTATTATTATTATTATTATTATTATTATTATTATTATGTACTAGAAATGGAACCCAGGGACATTCTATCTCTGAGCTACACCCACAGCCTTATTTTCTATTCTTTACTTTGAAACAGGGTCTAAGTTGTGGTGGGCTTCCCTAAGTTGCCGAGTCTGGCTTCAAACCTGCCATCCTCCTGTCTCAGCCTCCCAAGTACTGGGATTACAGGTGTGCACCACCACGCCCGACTTTATTTTATTTTGCGGCTCTGGCGATGGAACCCAGGGGCATTCTACCTCCGAGCTACACCCCTTGCCCTATTTTTTATTCTTTGTTTTGAAACCAGGTCTCACTGAGTTGCAGAGGGCCTAAGTAGCCGAGGCTGGCCGCGAACCGCGATCCTCCGGTCTCAGCCTCCAGAATGCTGGGATGACAAGTGTGCACCACCATGGCCGGCTACTTTATTTTATTTATTTATTTATTTATTTATTTATTTATTTATTTATTTATTTATTTTGGTGGTACTGGGGTTCCTGGAAGCCCTTCTACCTCCGGGCTACACTCCCAGACCTATTTTTACATTTTTATTTGGAAACGGGGTCTCTTAAGCCAGCGCGCACGGCTGGCTTCGAACCTGCGCGATCCTCCTGTCTCTGCCTCCCAAGCGCGGGGATGACAAGCGTGCGCCACCACAGCTGGCTACTTTATTTTTTAACTTGAAATAGGCTCTTACTAAATTGCAGAGGGACTAGCTAAGTTGCTGAGGCTGACCATGAACTTGTGACCCTCCTGTCTCAGCCTTTCACATACTGAGACGACATACCCCAAGTCTTTGACCAAGATCAGAAAACCCAGCCCGGAACCTTCTGAATAATATCTGTACCATGGTTTACAGAACAGGTAGGATGAAGCTTGGGAAAGGAAGATTTGTGAAGCTGCGTCAGGAAGAACTCACCAGGCTGGGAAAACAGTGCGCTGTGTGTGCATGAGGAGGGCACCGGGCTTTTTACTCTCGGTTGGGAGGACGGGGTGTCCGTGGGAAGCTGGCCCTCCGACCTCGGCAGGGAGAGAAGCGTCTTCTAGTCCAGTCCTTGGGCTGGTTCTTGCTGCTAAGTCTGCGAGCTAACATGACAGGCAGACCTGCAAAGGAACTGTTGAACATGATGTTTGAGAAAGAATATAAAGCCGGGTATGGTGGCGCACGCTTGTAATCCCAGCATTTGGGAGGCTGAGATGGGAAGATCGCAGGTTCAAGGACAGCCACGGCTACTACTTAGTGGGGCCCTTTGCAACTCAGACCCGGTTTCAAAATAAAGAATAAAAAATAGGGCTGGGGATGTAGCTTGGAGGTAGAATGCCCCCAGGTTCCACCCCAGTACCGCCAGTACCGCAAAAAAAAAATTATATATATATATATATATATATGCATACATATTAGCACATGCCTATAATCCCAGTACTTGGGAGGATCGCAGGTTCAAGGAAAGCCCCAGCAACTTAGTGAGACTGTTTCCAAATTTAAAAAAAAATAAAAAATAGGGCTGGGGGTATAGCTTGGAGGCAGAATGCCCCTGGGTTCAATCCACAGTATGAGAGAGAGAGAGAGAGAGAGAGAGAGAGAGAGAGAGAGAGAGAGAGAGAGAGAGATTGGGAGGAAGGAGGAGGAGGAGGAGAGAGAAGGGAGGTGGGAGGAGGGAGGGAGGGAGGGAGGGAGGGAGGAAGGAAGGAAGGACAGACAGACAAGGTCTTGCTAGGTTGAGAATCCTGCTACATTGCAGAGGCTGGCCTTAAACACGATCCTCCTGTCTCAGCCTCTCAAGTATTGGGATTACAGATGTGTGCCACCACGCCCGGCAACAACTTGGTTTTTGTTAAATAACATATCATGAACACCATTCCAGTTCCAAACATGTTTGTGTGTGTGTGTGTGTGTGTGTGTGTGTGTGTGTGTATAATATATATTATAAGCTGCCTAGCATTATTTAGCAAGAATGTTTCATAATGTCTTCCTGATTAACATTTAGTAAATTGTTTTTTCTTGCAACAAACATCCTTGTTCCTATCTTCTTATGTGTTTATAGATAGTTTTGCAGGGTCACTTCTCCAAAATGGAATTGCTGGATCAAAGGGCACAGGCATTTTAAACTTTAATACGGATTACTGTCCCAAAAGATCGCGGCAGCTCACACGCCTAGCAGCAGTGTCAAAACTCTCCACTGCCCCCCTCCTTCGGGCTCTGGATATCATCAATATTTCATATTTGTTCCAATCTGATGGGAGAAAAAACGGCATTTCATTGTTCTTTTAATTTGCATTTTCATGACTGCCTGCGAGGCTGAGCGTCCTTTCATGTGTTTACTAAGCTATTTGCATTTCTGTATCTGCAAGTTGCCTAAGCCTATTCTCTGCCTCCATTTTTTCCGTTTTCCCTTGGCATTTTTTGTTATCAGTTCTTCGGTCATCGAGAATATTAACTCTCCGTCTCCCCCACATGGGGGTCTGTTTCTGTGCCAAAAAGATGCCTGTCAGCTTCGTGGACACAAAAAGGCACGAGACAGGAATAAATGCAAATTCAAGTTCTTTTGTGTGTGTGTGGCATTAGGGTTTGAACCCGGAGGCATTCTGCCTCTGAGCTAAATCCCAGCCCGATGTGATTTCTTATTTGGAAACAGGGTCTCACTAAATTGCAGAGTTGTCGAGGCTGGCTTCGAACCTGCGATCCTCTGTCTCAGCCTCCCAAGCACTGGGATTACAAGTGTGTGCCACCACGCCCAGCTACAAATTCAAGTTCTTGGTTGTACAAAACGGCACCATGGCAGGATGAAGGGGACAGAGCCAGGGCAGGGTGGCCACTCGGGATATCAGAGGTGGGTGAGTTCAGGAGCAGAGACTAAGACAGCTAAAGGAGGCCTCTGGGTACATCCTAGAGATACGAGGTTTAAAGTTCTCTGCCCACCTCCGGCAAAGCGTGCGCCACCACGCCTGGCTTGTTCATTCATTCATTCATTCATTCTTTCATTTATTTTAGCAGCATAGAAAATGGTTTATATGTGCCGGGCGTGGTGGTGCACGCTTGTAATCCCCACGCTTGGGAGGCGGAGACAGGAGGATCCCGCAGGTTCGAAGCCAGCCGTGCTGGTTTAAGAGACCCTGTTTCCAAAAATAAAAAAAGTACAAAATAGGTCTGGGAGTGTAGCCCAGGGGTAGAAGGGCTTCCAGGAACCCCAGTACCACAAAAAAAAGAAAAAAAAATGGTTTATGTGCCGGGCGTGGTGACTCACACTTGTAATTCCAGCATTTGGGAGGCTGAGACCAGAGGATCGTGGTCCACGGACAGCCTCAGCTGTTAGTGAGGCCCTCTGCAACTCAGTGAGACCCTGTTTCAAAAAAAAAAAAAAAAAAAAAAAAAGGCAGGTGATGTAGCTTGGAGGTCAAATGCCCCTGGGTTTCATCCCCAGACCCACTAAATAAATAAAATAGAGACTAAACCGGGCGTGGTGGCACTTGTAATCCCAACGTTTGGGAGGCTGAGACAGGAGGATCGCACAGGTTCCAAGCCAGCCTCAGCTACTTAGTGAGGCTCTCAGCAACTTAGTGAGAATCTGTTTCCAAATAAAAATATAAAAATAGGTCTGGGTCAGGCGTAGTGGTGCACAGTTGTAATCCTAGGATTCAGGAGGCTGAGACGGGAGGACAGTGGTTCACAGACAGCCTCAGCTACCGACTGGGGCCCTCCGCAACTTCGTGAGACTGTTTCAAAATAAAGAATAAAAAATAGGGTAGGGGGTGCAGCTCAGAGGTCAAATACCCCTAGGTTCCATCCCCAGACCCGCAAAAAAAAGAAAAGGTCTGGGAGTATAGCCCGGAGGTAAAAAGCCCCTGGGTTCCACCATCAGCACCACCAATACATACATACATACATACATACATACATACACACACACACACACACATACATACATACAAAGAGACTAAAAACTAAGGCTGGGGCTGTAGCTCAGAGGTACAATGCCCCTGGGTCCCATCAAAAAAAAAAAAAAAACATGTAGCCTAGACAATGAGATTATTCCAGGAATGCGAGGTGGTAACCACGGTTATTTTTTGTTAGGTCGGCATGGGAGAGCTGCCTACCGGGCAGTGAACACCTGCCTACTCGCAAGCTTTCTGTGCACAGAGGATCCCAGCCTCCACTGGCAGTTTTCCAATAGAAGTGAAACACGGAAGGGCCTTTGCCTCAACAGAAGAGCCCCTA